>NW_026623078.1:23765809-24117483 GCF_023065955.2 Ursus arctos
GAATAGGCTTTTTACTGAACCTCCTGAAGCTGGGTCATTTAGATTTCTGCAAAAGAGTTGTCATGTTCCTCCTGCTCCTATTTCTACGCCTAACCATGTGGGCAGCTCCTGATCTTGGAGCATGGTGCCACTGAGACCTCCATTCTCATATACACAGGTGGCCCCCTGGTACAGGGCCAGGGTGGTGAGACTGGTCAGGATGGGGTTGGGAGCACCAGGAAGGGGATGGCTCAAAGCAGGGCCCTTGTGTCTACACAAGTCTCAGTCACATCCTCAAAGTAATGGCAGGGCCCCAGAAACCATGTCAGCTCTTTCCAACACAGAGCACCTTCTTTGGGTCAAGAATCAACAGAAGAATGAACATAAGCAATGACTGAAAATTGGGGCCTTGAGGTTTTAATGAAATACAAAAATGCCAGCCCATGTTGTATCTGCTGGGATTTTATCAGAAAACTTCTGAGGGGAGGGTGCCCTGAAAGGGTCTGAGCAGGTTCTCAGGAACTAGCCACTGAGACTTCTCCTCTGGGAACTTTGGGAAACTGCAGCAACTTCCCCTTTGGTCAAGAACAGTGTAATAATGGCTTCCCTTGTTTATGCTTCTTCCAGAAGCCTTTACCTTCCTTATTTCTAATCTCACTGAAACTCTGCTAAGAAGGAGATGTTATTAGCTACAGTCCATAGGTGAAGAACCAGAGGCTCAGAATGGGCAAGTAATTTGGCTGATGTCTCCCAGCTGATGCACGGAGGTGTGCTGGGATCCCCAAAGAGCTCCTCTGTTCTCTTCTTCTTCTCTTTCTCACTCAGGTGTCCCAGGAGCTCTGGGGAGGGTTGGGGTGGGGTCACATGGTTTCGAAGGAACAGACCCCATATTTACCCCATGCTCTTGGTTTGTCTCTTTCTTCAGCACTAACCATAAGGTGTGATTATGAGGAATATCACACTGTTTGTGTTCATGTCACTCAAAAGAACACTAACTAAAACATCTGGGCTCAGTGGGAACATCCCTGGAAACTTACCTAGACATTATCCATAGTTATTTGCTGTTTGCTCTTGGTTTTTCTTTAATTTTAATTCTCACACCTCTTCTATATAAACTATGCTGAATATCCCATTCCATCTATCTTTTGCTGTCATTCCCAGGAGCAAGGGGGACAATCTACTAAAAAAATGCACTTATCCAGATCCTCAAAATAGATTCCAACCTTCCCATATCTCTGGGCCTTGAAAACATTTATATGGTTTCTCATTCTATAACAGATATTACATTGATGTTTATGCTTCATATCAGTTTCTAAATTAATATTTGCTATATGGAGGTCTGCTAATTAATATGTACCTTTCCTGAAATTTCAAATCAGCTATTTGATATGGGAGGAAAGCAGAAAGCAACTTGCAAATTCTGTGCATAATGAAGTGAGGAACAAGCTCACATAATGAAGACAAACAATTATACAACATTTGCATGATTCTTTTTTTCTTGCAACATGAGACAAGACACACGGAGCTGATTTAGCATGCTGCCTTTGCCGTGAGTTTTGTTTCTTACTTCCCCACCATTTGGTAGGATTCTCAAAGCCAAGAGCAGGTCACACACTTTGTCTTGTCAAAGTTTTCTTATATTATCCTAGAGACTGTCAGGCAACCAAGATCACCTGGCCAAATTCAACCTGACACTGGTGACTTCTGTTTCTGTGACTATCCTGGGGTGTGTCCCTCCCCCGATACACATATGCCCAGAGCAAGACCCCAGTTCAGGCTCAAACCACTGAATTCAACTGGCCAGAGAATACTGAAATTCTTACTAGTCCCCAAAATATTTACTGTGCTTCTACTATGCCCCAGCCCCCATGCTAGATGCTGGAGATAAAAATGAACAAGTAAAATCCCTGTTGCCCTTGAAGTATTTACTGCCCATCAAGGAACACACATTAACAAAATTATAGTAAGCGCTCTGTGAGTACAAAGAAGGGAGTCTACTCTGACTGGTGGGTGGAGGAAGGTTCTGGAAGAGCTCCACAGAAGGAAATTGATTCAGGCAAGCTAGGGATTCATCCAAGGTGCTTGACAGGCTGTCCAAAGCATGGTTAAGAGCCCACCCTCTGTGTGACTGTGTAGGTCATATTAATTTTCTGTACCTCAGTTTCTTCATCTTTAAAATGGGGATAATAGTAAGACTTACTTCATAGAGTTATTGCTGTGAGGATTAAATGAGTTGTATACAAAGACCTTAATATAGGTTCTGGAACACATTAAGTGCTCTATAAGTGTTAACTCGCATTATCTGAACTATGGCAGGAGCTGGAGAGGGAAGTCACAGCCTCAAGAAATGTTAAGTGCAAGTAAAGGCATATGTAGGGCAGAGGGAGAAATCCAAACGTATCTCATCATTTTGTCTTGGGTGATGGGACAGATGGTGAACATAGCGGGAGAGCAGTTTGGGATAAGAAGATTTATTTGGGAACTACTGAGACTAAAGAACCAAGGGAATATTCAGATAGAAATATCTAACCAGCAGTTGTAAATAGGAATGTGAGCTCTGGAGAGAAGTCTAAGCAGGGCTGGAGAACTGCAATCCTTAATAAGAGATTGAAGCCATGGCTCGGAATGGTCTAGGTAGAGCAGGATGAGGAAAGAAGACAGGGAGGGAGATGAGGACAGTCAAGATTTAAAGGTAGCCAGACAATGTGGGGGAGACTGAGAAGGGGTAGTTCAAGAGTGAGAAGCAGAACCAAGAAAGAATGGTCTCATGAGGCAGAAGGGAAGAGAGCACTTGAAGGACAGAGCAGTCAGAAAAGTAAAAATGCTCCACAGAAGTGCCATGATATAAAGATCAACAGAGATCCATTTGGCTTGGCAGGCAAATCCAGGGGTCAAAGAGCTTGAAAAAGCAAAAGGGAACACTGAGAACGCACAGAGATTTTTAACTGCAGGAAGCAACCATCTCCTCTAGGGTCAGAGAAATGAAAGGAATGGGAAAAAGCCACTGGAATCCAGTCCTTTGGAGGAGAGGCCCCATGGAGCTGGGCTCTGGCCTCTAAGAAGGGAGTGCTGCCCAGTCAGTACTGACATCTCTGGAGCTCAGTGAAGGGCCTCAGGGAGCTGGGCCTCAGGGGAGGGAGCCCACTCAGCTGGAGCTGATGCCTTAGAAGCTTGAAAGACAGACCCAGCAGAGTAGTCTGGGACCTCTGAGGAGAAGGACGAGGATGGCTCTGTGAGTGCTGGCAGAAGCAGGAAACTGGACTCAACTATTCCACGTGGAGTGTGGGGCTGTTGCTGGGGAGATGCTGACCAAAGCAGGTTTCAACCTGAGCCTGAAGCAAGGTGAGCTCCATACTGATGAGTAAAAGCATCTTAAGGAGGAGGGAATGATGGAACCCAGAGCACAGCTGCAAGGATTGGCCGAGACAGAAGCAAGAAAACATCAATTCCTCTGAAAGGTGAAGATGTTGCACAAAACCAAACAAACACCCACTTTGTAAGTGACATGCTGAGTTTACTACCAAATGATCTAAAGCCCCTCTCCTCTTTTCATCAAGGAGATCTTTTCATCAAGGAGATCTTTCAGGTCTGCACACAGATCATCACTGAGGCCTTCTTGGACCGCCCTATCTGAAATTTTAACCCATCCTTCCCACATACCTGAAAACCCCCTTCCTATTTGTCTTCCTTAGTGCTCACATTCTTTTCTTTTTTTTTTTTAATTTTATTTATGTATTCGACAGAGATAGAGACAGCCAGCGAGAGAGGGAACACAGACAGGGGGAGTGGGAGAGGAAGAAGCAGGCTCATAGCAGAGGAGCCTGATGTGGGGCTCGATCCCAGAACGCCGGGATCACGCCCTGAGCCGAAGGCAGACGCTTAACTGCTGTGCCACCCAGGTGCCCCTAGTGCTCACATTCTATCTTACTTAATTATCGGATTTATTTGTTGTCTCTCCAAAAGGCAGGGATTTTTGTCTGTTTTGTTCATTGTTGTAACCCAAAGTTAAGACAAAAAAAGTAGGCACTCAATAAATACTTGCTGAATATATGAATGAATGAAATCCCCATTGTAAGTACTACTGAAACAGAGAATAGGATACATATATTAATCAACTAGTATTTAGACACTTTCTCCTGGGCCCGTGGGAGACATGGGGAAAGAAAATGGAGGAGTCTCTTCTATCACAGAATTTACAGTATTTGAAGAAATGAAACAAATTAGCCCATATGGTAACAAAAGAATGACTGAACCCTACCCTTCTTCCTAGGCTGTACTTTCCCCTTCAGACTGCTATCCAACCATCTGTCCCTTTCTTGGATCCCTGGGACTCACAGTCCACAGCATCCTTTCTGCTCCCCAGCCCAGGATTCAGTGCCTTCAGCTGGTCAAGGTCATGAGCTCCAGTGAGTAGAGTTCTTGGCCCCCTCCTGGGAATGAGATTAGAGGGTCTGGGCCCACTGGTGCAGCTTTCTCACACCTGACACATGTGTGTTTTGAAAGCCTCATCAAAGCTGACTTTGATGGGCAGCAGGAGCCCTCTAGGCAGCTCGCTGCCAGTACTGTCAGCCCACACTGGGTGATGGGGGTTTGGGGGTCAAATCACCAACTGTCAAGGTGTTAGAAGAGATCTCAGAGTGCTTCATGGATGAAAAGGATGAATATCAGCAACACTGAATAAGCGTGTGCTGTTCTTAGAGGAAGCACTGAGTAATAGTGCAGTACTCTGGACTATTCCCATAAAATTCTGTTTATTCTTTTTTAGCAAACCCAAATTTAGTGTACCCAATGCTTATGCACACATACAACATGCCACATAGAAATGCACAGACATAACACACACCCACAATACACAAACAGGCAGATACTGAGTGTGTATGTGCAGACACACAAACACACACATACACACACATTGCAAAGCTTGTCCTCAGTCAGAGAGTTTGGGGAAATAACTAAGAGAATGAATGAATGAATGAATGAATGAATGAATGAATGAATGAAATTAATGTTTAATCTGTAATCACTTAATAGAGGATAGAACACAGTAACCATCTACTCTCAACCCTCCCAGTTTAAAGCAGTTTCCTACTGAGATAAGATTTTAAGTTCTTTTTTAGAAAATTCAAAAGGGTTCCTCCCAAAAGCTTTTGCTGTTACTAGACTTTATTATTTTAAAGGATCCAATAATTTGTTGGGGACTTTTTCCTTTAAAGAGAGGAAATCTCTCTGAAGAGAATGGCAGTGTGTTTACTAATAAATCACGCTGAAACAGAGTCGAGTTCATGGAAAGGGCACTGGACTGGGAGCCAATTGAACTGGATTCCAGTCATGTTTACTTACTATTGTTAGACGCAACTGTGTGCAAATTACCTCTTCTCTCTCAGAGTCTCAGTTTTCTCATTTATAATTGGGTTGTGAGGAAGGAGAGTCTTTACTTAAATATAGTGCATTGACCATCCATACTCATCTATATTCTGTCCTAAGACGTCCTAAAATAAAGAAAGCTACAGACTGGTTCTCTACTGGGTGGGAATTTTGCCCTACTCCCCAGGGATATTTGTCAATGCCTGAAGACACTTTTGGTTGTCATGACTGGTATACGGTGGGTAGAAGCCGGGGATGCTGCTAAACATCCTTCCACGCACAGGACAGGTCTCACAACAAAGAATCATGCAGCCCAGGGCACCTGGGTGCCTCAGTCGTTAAGTGTCTGCCTTCGGCTCAAGTCATGATCCCAGGGTCCTGGGATAGAGGCCCGCATCAGGCTCCCTGCTCAGCGGAAAGCCTGCTTCTCCCTCTCCCATTTCCCCTGCTTGTTTTCCCTCTCTCACTGTCTCTCTCTCTCTGTCAAATAAATACATAAAATCTTAAAAAAAAAAAAAAAAGAATTATGCAGCCCAAGATTCAAAAGGGCCAAAGTTAAGAAATCCTGCTCTTGACCCAACAGTTGATCTTGTACTTTTAAACTCTCTCCTTATTAGCAGACTGACAGAAATCGACATACTGTTATGTAGAAAAGTAACTTCCCAAAATTCATATGTTGAAATCCTAATGTCCAATACTTCAGACTGTGAGTGTATTTGGAGACAGGGCCCTAAAGAAGGGTAATTAACTTAAAATGAGATCATTAGGGTGGGTCCTAATCCAGTAGGCCTGCTGCATTTATAAGAAGAGGAAGGGACACCAGAGACACAGATACTCAGAAGAAAGAACATAAGGGGACACAGTGAGATGACCAGATGCTGGCCAAATAGAGAGGCCTCAGGAAAAACCAAACCTGCCAACACTGTGATCTTGGACTTGCAGCCTCCAGAACCGTCAAAAAATAAATTTCTGTTGTTTAAGCCACATGGTCCATGGTATTTTGTTACAACAGCCCTAGAAAACTAATACACCTACTTCACAAGTAACAAGAGGATTCTTTTCCAAAGCAATGGAATGCCCACAGAGAAAAGACCTCCAACCTGACAGTTATCGGTCCCCAGGACTATTGCCTACTTCCCCACATCACAATAAAGGGAACTGCCAACCAGCAAGCATTGGCCACTCCCCTTACCCTTATACACACACACACACACACACACACACACACACACACACACACACCTCTCAAGATCAGCTTATTGTCTGGTTTTTAAATATGATGGAACAGCCAAATATCATTAGACTTCTGAAGAAATTCTACAACACAAGAGAGAGACCAAAATAAACAAGCAGAATATGTAACTCTGAAAGGAACAGGCATACTTTAGAAAAACATAGTATAACTTCTAAAAACTCTTTAATTAATATTCCTAGAAAGAGTTAAAAAATTATCGCATCAACAAAACACAAATAGCTAATGAGGAAGAACTATTGTAAAATGAAAGTATTACTCTGAAATTCAAATAAATTATGGGTAAAATGTAATAAAATCACCAGGTAGTAGAACACAGAGAAGTGAAAAACTAAGAAAAGGTAAGATATGTAGAGGATCAGTCCAGGAAGTCTCACCTCAGATCAATGGAGTGACAGAGAAAACAAAGAGGAAGAAATCATCAAGGAGATATCACAAAGGATTTTCCAAGAGTCAAAGGACATGAGTGTACAAATTAAGATGCCAATCAAGTGTCCAAGGCAATGAGTTACCTAAGTCACATACATGCACATATACACATCTAGGCTCAGCATTATAGAAGTTCAGTATTTCGGTAATATAGAGAAGATACTAAGAAGCCTCAGCAGGAAAAAGAGAAATTTAAAAGATACTCATAAAAAAATAAAAACTCTCACCAGCATCAGACCTCTCATCAGCTATACTGGATCTGAGAATACAGTGGAACAAAGGCCTTCAAGGTTCTGGGTTAAAATGATTGTCAACCTTGAATTTCATGCTAAACTAATAATCAAGGATTAGGGTGGCAAAAGCTATTTCCACAAATGCATAAACTGAAAAATACATTTCACACTTGTAAGCAATACCACCCTGAGGCCCCTGCCCCTTAGCAGTGCAGTTCCTTGAAGTTCTTAATTCCATCCTGGGCCTGGGACTTAGGCCAGACAGGGAGAACCAAGCTCAGATCTGATTTTGCATGTGTTCTGGTCTTCAGAAGTGTCTTCTTTGAAAGACCAGCCAGGGTCAGCAGAACTCTCCTGGGAGGTACCCCCTAGCCCAGACCAGGATCCATGTGGGCCTTAGTCTTCTTTCAT
The DNA here is from genome assembly GCF_023065955.2 of Ursus arctos. Taxonomy (NCBI): domain Eukaryota; kingdom Metazoa; phylum Chordata; class Mammalia; order Carnivora; family Ursidae; genus Ursus; species Ursus arctos. The sequence goes on from NW_026623078.1 coordinate 23,773,478, forward strand.
CCCCTTCCTCATGCTCTCCAACCATCTACCCTACCCATATGCCAAAAGGTTTCTTGAGGTCCTGGGCTGACCCTGATTCCCAGAGGACATCCTGACAAGCGGAATGCTCATGCTGCGTGATTCATAAATTCCTTCATAGAATCACGTGAGACTGGGCTACCAGAATGGCAGTGACATGATGATTTTTACTGACTCTCAAACACTGGATATAGGACAAGTTCAACACCAACAGACCCTTGGCTTAAGCTGCATGTGTGGGCCCATGTGTCAACTCTTGTCTGGCTTTGTTTTGAGGTGCTATCCCTGATCCTTAGCACCCAAGCGCAACCCAGGGTGGCAGCAGGTATCCTTTATTCTATGTGACCCCAACTGATGTTCTCTCCTGCCTCCACTGATGTGAGGACATCACACTTTCCCAGGTCAGCTAAATCTATGCCTAATGAGAGACAGCCCTTCCTTGCACCAGTGAGGCCTCTTTTCTCATTCCTCCTACAGTCCTCTCTGCTGGTGCCAATGAATGGAAGGCAGGGTGCAGTTAACATTAACATAATCACTTTCTAGGAATGTAGTGGTTGCTGCATAAAGAATTCAAGAGAAGACAGATTTGAAAGATGTATTGTTCTAGATATATGTTATAAAATTCCAAGTGGTAAATTCAACATAACCAGAACACAAATTATTGTTCACATTTTCCTGCATATTCTGGATAAGAACAGCATTTGTGGTCATCATCAATGAAATACAGCAACAACCTTTGAGGGAGTCATTAGAAGCCAATATTCACAAGTGGCTTAATGGATGATATTGCATCATAACTAACAATAACCAGCATTTAATAATGGTATTACAGATTCGCAGAAATTCAGATCTATATTGTTTCAATGCATACAGTTTCCCACATGAACTCACAAGTATCGTGAGTAAGAACAGTATTGCTATTTTTTTTCTCATGGTGGGAGATAGTCAGGAATAATGCACTTGACAATAAAAATATGGAGAATAAAGAAGAATCTTCACATATACCAACTGAATATTAAATATATAAGATTCTTTCCAGTATTCTATATTAGATCCAACAAAACACTATATTTGACATGTGCCAAATGTCTTGAATTTTATATTTTTTAAAATAAAATTATTTATATAGAAAGAGGCCTCACAAAAATTGTCTGAGGCTTCATATACATAGGGGCAGCCCTCTTTCGGGAAATTATTTGAGGATCTGCTTTAGCCCATCAAGTAAATTTGAAAAAAGAAAACAAAAAATCGAAGTCTGGGGATCCAGGAAACAGGAGATTCAACCCAGAAAAGAGAAGTCTCAGAATAATAAATATGAATGCAAATCTGGAGATCAATTAATGTAGATCAGAAGAGAATGGAGTGCTTCTGGGGGACAAAAGAGCCCTTGAAAAACAGGTAATATAACTTTAAAATTTTGAAATGAGAAAATGACAAGAGCAAAATTGAGATACTTAAAAAAAAAAAAAAGGTCAGGGTTGCCTCAGCAGGTGGCTCAGCAGGTTAAGTGTCTGACTCTTAATTTCAGCTCAGGTCATGATTTCAGCATTGGGGGATGGAGCCCCACATGGGGCTTTGCACTGCTGAGCTTGGAGTCTCCTTATGATTCTATCTCTCCCCCTCTCATTCTGCCTCTCTCTCTCTCTCTCTCTCTCTCTCTCTCAAAAACACCAAAACAAAACAACAACAACAAAAAACAAACAATTAGAAACTCATGAAGGATGCCTGGGTGGCTCAGCCAGTTAAGTGTCTGCCTTCGGCTGGGGTTATGATCTCAGGGTCCTGGGATCCAGTTCCAAGTCGGGCTCCCTGATCAGCGGGGAGTATGCTTCTCTGCCCCTCCCCTAGCTCGTGCTCTCTCTCTCTCTCACTCAATCTCTCAAATAAATAAAATCTTAAAAAAAAATAAAAAGAAACTCATGGAAAAACAAAATGCTGGGGCATCTGGGTGGTGCAGACTGTTGGGCATCTGACTCTTGGACTTGGCTCAGATTGTGATCTTAGGGTCATAGGATCAAGCCCCACCTTAGGCTCCATGCTCAGTGCAGAGTCTGCCTGGGATTCTCTCTTCCTCTCCTTCTGCCCCTCCTACTCATGTTCTCTCTCTCTCTCCCTCTCTCTCTCTCTCAGATAAATAAATCTTAAGTTAACTAGACTTATTGTGGTAATCATTTTGCAATATATATAAATATCAAATCATGTTGTACACCTGAAACTAATATTAAGTAAAATTGAAAGGGAGGAGCAGAAGGAGAAACACATGGGTTACAAAGAATTTTCTATGATGTTAATCATTCCTATAAGTGTAAACTTCTTGGTTTTGCTATTAAGCATAATTCCTGTTGGAAAGAAAATCTTTAGAAAATAAATAGATAAATAAATATTTTAAAAAAACAAAAATGTTGACAAGAAGCAATGTAATCATTGTCTTCCACTTGGCTCTATGGTGAACCACATTTACTTAACCACACTTAGGTAAACAGGGTTTATTGACTGTAACCTTTTATAAACAACTTATAAACAAGACATGAGACACTTAAGGGACGCCTGGGTGGCTCAGTTGGTTAAACGTCTACCTTCGGCTCAGGTCATGATCCCAGAGTCCTGGGATCGAGTCCCACATTGGGCATCCTGCTCAGCTCGGAGCCTGCTTCTCCCTCTGCCTGCCTTTGCCCCTACTTGGTCTCTCTCCCCCTCTCTCTCTCTGTCTCTCTGACAAATAAATAAAATCTTTAAAAGAAGACATCAGACACTTAATTATGATCATAAAACAGAATGTAAATGTCACCAACTTTAGCAACACAGACATAAAACTTCAAATGATGGAAACTGGGAAGTGGGAAGAAGGGTAAAGGAAAGAGTAGGGTGCCAATGGCTTCATCTTTTAAAGCGTGAAGACAAGGATTATAGCTTCATGATAAATTGAGAAATAAAATGGTATACCTTCTGCAGTCACAAAGTTATCCCATGAAGAAACTAATAATAGTGATAAGACTGTATTGGGAGGCTGGATAGGGAGATGGTAAGTCTAATGAACTCAATTTTCATATATTAGAGCACTAGATACAAGATAATGTCTAAGATTGAATTCAGTAAGATATTATCTTCTACAGAGTGGGATTTGAGACGCAGTGGGGGTAAGAAATTTATTTTTTCATGACAAATATTTTAAACTATATGAAGCATTTCTTTGTTTAAAATAAGTTTTAAGGGGCACCTGGGTGGCTCAGTTGGTTATGCGTCTGCCTTCAACTCAGGCCATGATCCCAGGGTCCTGAGATGGAGCCCCACATCGGGCTCCCAGCTCAGTGGGGAGCCTGTTTCTCCCTCTCCCTCCTCCTCATGCTCCCCCAGCTTATTCTCTCTCTCTCTCTCTCTGTCAAATAAATAAATAAATAAAATCTTTTTAAAAAGTTTTAAATGCAAAAGAAACTAAAGTATGATGGCTGGACAAGATGATTTTTAAGATTCCTTTCACATCCAAAATCCAAGGGAAGTGCTTCTAAAGCTTAGTCCACTCAGGGGGAACCCTGCAATTTTTCCCCTCAGAAAGGCTATCTGAACAGAAGCTAGTCCATGCCACTGGGAATCTCACAAAAATTATTTTGCTATATGTCAAATTTCTACTCCTGACCTTATTTTATCTCCTCAATATCTCTATGAAGCAATTATCAAATCATCTGGGTTATAGAGATGCGGTTCAATAAGACTAAATTAGCTTTCCTGAGTGACATGAGCTTTAAATTTCTAGAATGCAGTTGAATGCATTCACTCTAAGTCCTCTTCTGTCCCACCATATCATGCCTCTTGCTGGGCAGAAAGAGAAAAGTAAGAAAAATTCTCTGCCCAAGAGCCAGTTCCCCAGTGAGATGTTTATATAACTATACTGCCCTGTGATTATAGGTTAGCTCCTTTGGGAATCCGATGAAGAAGGCTGGCAAACTATAGCCTCCTTTTCTACTCAGGCTCATGAACATCAGCGATCTGTCAGCGCACTTCCCCAAAGCTTCGAGAGCCCATCAAAAGACATGGAAAGGCCCATTTAAGCCATGGGCACCAACACAGCATCCAGCATCCAGAGGGCACTGGCTACAATCATTTGGACTCCCCAGCTGCAGCACTTTTCCTTATGTTTGACCCACCCTCATTCTTGACATCTTTTGCAAGTCTCAAGTCATGGTGATATGCTCCTACATTTCTTTCTCATGCTGCAATGAGGAGAATGCTAACAGGACACGTGGCTGTCAGGAGTGGGGGTAACTCCAGGAAGATTCAGGGTGGGATGCAGCTCATGCCTGTTGGACAGAACTTCCCAATACCTGTCTTCCCAGGGAGTGCTGGATCACTCAAGTTACCTGCACACCTGCACCAGACTCCTGCTTGCTGCTGCTGGGCTGCAGAGTATCTAAAAAGGGTATGTTTCATATTAATATAACAAGAGTCCCTGAGCTGCAGAAATTCATGAGAAACTGGAGACAGCTTATATAAATTTCCACTGAAAATATTTTTTATTTCAAGTGGCTCTGCCAAATTGGGAACCTCAGCCTCAGAGCAACTTTGTGAAGTCATTGTGGTCCCCTCCTGATTCCTCCTCCTTCCTTCTCTAAGTGTTCTCCTTTCCCTGCCCCCAACACTGGCTTCCCAGAGATGGACTCCATGGTGCACCCTCTATTTTGGTCAGAACAACACTGCCTCTCCAGATTTCCTCCTCCTTCCCTTTTTTCTCTCTGCCACATTTCAGAGACAGGCCAGTTAACTTGATAACTAATGGCACTGTATGCTATATACTGATATACTGTCCCTCCTAGTAACATGTTTGCATTCTGCAGGAGGCCTTCAGTGCCTAAGTCTAAGTTCTTGACAGATGGAGGAACATGTGGGCCCTGGCAGGTCTACTGATGTAGTGGCTATTTTGAAGCAAATAACTCCAAACTCCTCAAATCACCTCAAAGAGGCAACACCTGATGTCACTGATGCAGAGAGCCAGAGCTGTCCTGGGGCACAATGAATGACACGGGCCACTTAAAATTTCCATTGTCCTAGTGCTCTGTTTACTGTAGTAATATAGAATATTGTTCTTTGGCCTCTATGTATTTCTTAATATTACATTTAATGTTATTTCAGTTTTATAATCAGGTCTCTTTGGCCACACTAAGACCCAACGTACCAAAATAACACTATTTAGCAAAATAAACTCAGATCACTTCCACACTCCAAAGAAATAAGTGTACTGTCTCCTTGACATGTGTACTTATATTTTTAATTCATGTTCTTAAGAATATTCAAAAAAGACATAAAGGGAATACATTCAAAGCCTCAAATTCAGTCTTAAGAAAAACAAGAAATAAAAAGGTAGTGAAATAAGTATGAGGAAAAGAGCACTTACATATAAATCTTACAGAATCATTTTTCATATTAGACTTGTATATTCTAAATGAAACAGGAACCAATGTTTTCTTTTTTAATTTTTAAAAATATCTTGTTTTTTTCTAAGATTTATTTATTTGAGAGAGAGAGAGAGAGAAAGTGAGCAAGAGAGAGAACACAAACAGGGGGAGTAGCAGAGGCAGAGGGAGAAGCAGACTCCCCATTGAGCAGGGACCTAACATGGGGCTTGATCCCAGAACGCTTAACCAACTGAGCCACCCAGGCACCCCCAAACAATGTTTTAAATAAACATATAAGCTCTGACTTTTAGTGACTAGGATATATAAACTTAGCCTAAATTTCTTGAATGGATATGTAATAAACTATTTATAACATTTTCTCTGTCCTACTTAACTTATGACTAATCCTAAATAATTAGAGAGTCAGATGGCCGAGTATTTAAAGAAGCAAACATCCCAAATAAATAGAGGGTCATTTCTAACTGAAATCAAGAACCCCAAGCTCCTTTAGATACATGGCTATGGGGTCATTCAGTAACAGCCACAAAAAGAAGCTGCAAAAGGAATCCTACAGAATTCTACAATTTGAAAATAAGGAAAAGCAAAGGCGCCTTAAGATCTGGATAGCATGGTCCTCTGGTGAGGACCAGGAAGACTCCCCAGGCACCTCTAATAACTTCAAAAGCAATTTTCAATTTTCTATATACCTCATGAAATTCTACCATGTGGACGCTTCTCTTGAAAATTTGGGAAATAAAAAGCTGCACCAACTGCTGATTTTTTATGACGCCAACATCCTTAAAACCTCTCAACACCTCCTCCCCCCCACAAGAGAAACCTTTTATAAAGCAAGGCTGGGTCTGCCCCCAAAGCCTATCATTTCACTAACACTTAAAAATATTTTCTCAACATTCTCAAGCAGTGCTCAAAATCAGCCTGATATATATAGAGCCTCCTTTGTGGAATAACAAGATTATTTTTATCATTTTCCAATTCTCAAAAATCTGACCTGTCACCAAAGAACTTCTAAAAATATCAGGATGATAATGATATCCTTCGTCATTTCCCTCCTGGCTAATGGCTGCATTACTAGAGTTGGGTTTTTATTTATTTTCTGAGGGTCCTCTCTGATCACAGCACTCATCTTTTCATTTCAAGACGTGGGACAGAATAGCTATCTTGGGAAGATGGCTGATTTTTTTTCCCACCTTTAAAGACAAGGTGTTTTTGCAAAGCATTCAGCACAATTCACTCTCTGCCTATCTCTTAAATCACATTTTTGAGTTGGAAGTATATTGGAATAGATCCTAGAAAACAAATGCTGACGGAGGAGAAGCATTTTGTTCTCTTACCACGGCCAATTCAATTCAGCAGCAGCATTACTGAGTGCCTACTATGTGCCAGGAATATAAAGAAGAATAAATGCCCCTCAAATAGCTCACAACTTACCATAGTAGACAGTCCCACTAACAAATAACAATAGTATGCTATGATAAGAGCTATAATTTTATTGTTGTTTGTATAAATATACAAGAATAAAAACACCAGTAAGAGAGCAAAAAATACTGTCTAGGGAAATCAGAAAGGAAATGGGAAGCCAAATGATGTATTAGAGATAGATCGCAACAATCTCTTACTGTTCAGAGATTCTGTCCCAATCTTGATGTATCTGGGATTGAAAAAAAACCAAAAAAACCCCCCAAAAACCTGGTTCTAGAGATTTGTTAGAAGCATATGTTCTTTGGATAGAATTTAGAGTATACCTGTGAGGCTAAGTCCTCCCCCATTTATTCTTGGGGATTCATTTGGTGTCTTTTTTAGTCATGCACAGATCAAAGTACCTACTCATTGATCTTGTAGATCCCTGAACAAAGGAATGTTCCAACTGTAAATGCCTCACATGGAAAGGACTCATTACTCTAACAATGACAAATTCTATCTTCAGTTTGGGCAAGATATATCAATATGTTGTCAACTATTATATTGTCTAATACGTTGTCTACAGGTTTTTCCATACTTCAACTGTAGGTCTGGGGAGGACAACATAAAGGAGACTTCCAAGCATGGATAAGAGGAGGCCCTTGTTCCAGTGGCAGGAGGCTAGGGCCAGAGGGGACTGAGAGCCAGTAGAAGATTGTCTTCATAGGGACATGACAGTGGAAACTAAAAATAGTGACAGATGGTATCTGATGTAGGTCTTCCTTTTCTCTGTAGTAAAGTTCATTGAACATCATTACCTCATGTTGTTGTGTTAGGAAGTACTGGTGGATAAAAAGAAGGTTCTATATCCATGCTTTGTGGTAGAGTGAACTAAAGCAGGCTGTGACAACATCAGAAAAACTCTTATGAGATGGCCAGACTTAAGAGGGGCAAAGCTGGGAGAGGGATGGAACTTGGGTAGCACCTAGCTGAGTGGCAAGGGAGAGACCTGGGGTCCCAAGTGTTCCTTTTACAGACTCTCAACCTAGCCTCCTGCTTTCAGCCCTGCTCAGCAGTCTTGCCTTCACAGATTCCATGTGTTTCCTACTCTAAGCCCTTCCAAGGTTCTACTCCAAAATTGGCTTGCTTTTTTTCTCATTCCTTCCTGTTGCCTTCTCTCCCCTGCAGACAAGCAGCTTTCAACTGTCCTTAGTCTAATAAGCATGTTACTGTCTTTCCTTTGCTTACTAGCTTCCAAAATTGAGTTTTTCTCTCTCACCATCTCTCCTTTCTCTTGTTCTCATAGATTCATGCATTTTAAATTCCTTTACTGTGAGATTTTGCACAGGAGTGGAGATGAACGTAGGTGTTCAATCTGTGGTTTTCTTTCTCAGCATATTATATTTGTCTACTCATTAACATTCTATTTACTTAAAAATAACATGACACCAGGACCTTGCTTACAATTAGCACTGGACCCCTAAAAGGGCTTACAAAATCAAGACCCTCAGGGTCGGAATGAACTGTAAGGGTCAACCTGTCTGAGCTCTCATTAGATGTTTAATCCAGGAAACTCTTTAGCTTGCCTGATATGAGTTTAATTTATTGAGTAAGAATACATAAAGCTAGCCCATGACTTTGTATATCATTATATATCATATTTAATAATTCTAACAATAGCTGCCACTTATGATACACTTTCCATGTGCCCCACCCTGTGCTAAGGAGCGTTTATGCCTCCCCACAATCCTATGAGGAAAGTATTATCATGGTCCACTGCTCCTACCACCCCCAACATTTTGCAGAGAAGGAAACTGGGGTTTAGTGTAGGTTTAACTCTCTTCCTGATTGCTAGTAGCTTGTACATGACAGGCAGAGCCTAGTTTTGAGCCAGCTTTCTCAGATTCCAAAGCTTATCCTCTTAGCTGTGATGGTTCCAGATTTAAGACTGTAAGACTCTTAAAGAACTTAATTGTTTCTGCAGCATGTCTGGCGTGTGCTTTCTGCTTTTTCTTACTTGTAGTTTTAGCCATTAATAATGTTGTACTTGTTTACTGTTGTCTATGTTTGGGTCTTTAGGGTTATGATCCACAGTGGTTCCAGGTTGACTTTTGTCTGCCAGATTACTTTTCTTTTAAATTAATATGAACCCAGGAAATAAAACCAATTTTTAAATTAGTTTAGGTCAAATAATGAAGGTAAATCTGTTGTCAAAAAGACATGCTAATAATTTCTAGGTAAATAGATGCATTTATCATCCATTATATAAAATCACTATAGCTTACATATAGTTAAATTAGCATGTTGACCAAGCCAAAGATTCTGGGTTTGGTGGGTTCTTTTTGTTAAAAATAACCACACGGTTTTCCTGTCAACAATTTCAATGTTTGAGGGTACACTATTAGAAGAGTAGGTGTAATAGAAACTACCCAAAACCCCAAATCAGAAGACCCAGGGTTCAGTCACACCTCTGCATTTCTGTACTTTGAACAATTCATCTAATATCTCTGAACTACAGCTTCAGGATATGTAAGAAAGAGAACCTAATGCACAACACTTCTTTGAGCACCACTGAGACAATGTATGTGTAAGTGCTTGGCAGAGAGTAGGAGCTTAATAAAAGCTCACTTATCAGCTTGTTCCAAGAGACTCTAGCAAGTGTTGAAAAAATACTTGTTGAATAAATGAAGGAACAGGAGATTCATTGGAGGATATGTACAAGCAAATAGAAGAGGTTGGATATCTGAAATATCTTTCTAAAGCATCCCCAAGATTCCCAGGGATGGCCCCTCTAATTGTAACAGCTGTACTAGTCACAGGGGCCAGAAACTTGAAGTGTCAGCTCATTTAACTGTGTATGGATCTGCGATGTGTGGTACAGTATTACCTGTGACTTGTTTACCTCTACCATTATAACTACAAACCCTTCCTAGGAAATCCAGCACTGAGTTTTATCTGACTGCAGAAGATAGTAGAATCTTCTCTTGGACTCACTATGGAGGTCTTCCAAGGATAAACAGTGCCACAGGAAAGGCAATTTATCTAGGTAAATACTAATATCTTCTAATGTCCAAAGTCTACTAGACATAAATTTAAATCCCGACAGAAGAGTCTTTGAAAGATTTGCCTCTGTCCTACGTCTTCCAACAACAGAAAGACTTCAGAGAGAAAGGGGGACTGACTTTTTAACTCTCTTGGGTATTTGAGAATGATGGCTCAGACTGGAGGTGGCACTGGGTGGGAATCCCACAAAGAACTGAACACTTAGGCTTAAATCAGAGCAGCCCCCATGTGCAGATGTTTCTACAGAATGTCCAGTAGGGCCCTATATACCAGGAATACATAAAGGGCACAGCCAACTCCTGTAGAGTCATTCTAGATTGGACCCAAGCTCCTTAGAAATCCTTTGTGTTCAGTCCCAGCACCACAATGGATGCTGAAAATGGCTTGATATTATGGATTCATGAAGAAAGGAAGGCATGGAACAAAAGATATTTATCTCATATCTTTCCTGATTACCCCTCAAATGGTCCTATCCTAGAGATATGTACCTCTCAAGCAAGAAATCATTCTGATTCTAAAAGACATCTATAAAAAGTCGATGATCAGAGTGGTACAGTGAATAGGTCCTTAGTGGGCCAGGAACTACAAGACTGAACTCCAGTCTTGGCTCTATCACTGACAGAGCATTTCAAGTTACTTAATCTCCCTGAACCTTAGGTTGTTTTTTTTTTTTAATTTGTTGTTTTTTAATTTAAAAAATTTTAATGAGAGCATGGGACTAGATTATCTCTCTGGATCCTTCTAATTCTAAATATCTCTGCTATATCCGTTAATCTGACAGGAATGAACTGAGCTAATAGAACATTCCATATGACTAGCAGGGAACATTCCATAGTTAACACTACAGTCAAATACTTCTTGTTTCCTCTGTTGAGTGTCTGATGGAACTGAGTTATAGGGTGGGGCCTCTGGACCCTTGTCTGAACTGCCCATACCAGAAAAAAATATGAGCTATGGCCTTTAAGCTGTTGAAAAGTCATATTTCTCATAATCTAAGTAACTTTGACACTATACACCACAGCCTGATAATTAATTTTTTTTCTCTCTCTCTCTAAATTTCAACCAGTGGATATGTTACATTGAGAGTGAAACTATTCTAATGTAAAGACATCTCTTTTCTCTCATCAGAGCCTAAAAAGCTGTCAGTGCCAGTTTCCTTATTAGTAACCAATCTGCTTGCTCAGACGGTGCCTCACAGTTTATACCAAGTGAAAATGCTGTTCTCCAAGAACAGAGGAGCAAACACAGCTGAGGAATCAAGTAAAGCTGGAGTGGTTTGCAGAAGGCCACAGGAGCTGAAATTAAATGTGCTGTTCACCTCACCAAGACAGGGAAGGCAGAGTGCTGCTCAAGCCAGTGATGTATACGTGGTACCTGGGAAAACATTCTCTGTGGCTGCATTCAAGGAATTGCTCAGCTCATGCCCACAATTGCCTTTTCCCTTCATTAGGCACTCTTTTGAATCAGCACCAGTGACACGGTCTTCTCCAAGGAAGCTGCTTCCAGCTTGACAAAATAACCACTGAACCCCATTTCTTTCCTGCCAGTGCACAGGAAACATGCCATGTACCATCTGCAACCTAACCTGTAACTAGTTTATTGCAGAGCAAGGGAGTCTGGAAGCTTGGTCTGCATGCCCAAAAGCAAATGGGTCTCAAGGAAATCTGCAGAGGGTGGTTTGTCACAAAACAATAAGACCCCAAAGACAGGTGGCCATTAGTTCCAATGGAGGAAAATAAAACAAGGAGGACACTCAGAGGAGAAAGTATCTTCATAGACTTTCATGTGAATATCATGGGAAGTAGGACATGGGTGATGGAAGTGAGGGAGGAAGGCTGGAGTGAAAACTGGCATCCTGGAAGATCCCAGTAACAAAGAGCCCTGGCTGAAGGCAATGGAAGTAAACTGAGAATCTAGCAAAGCCCATATTTTCTATGGGCATTTTTGTCATCCTCCTTAGTCCTTCGCCTCCCCAGCTGATGAAGCCAATGGTTCTGTTCTGTAGTCTTAGGTAATTTCAAAAGGACAAGTGAGCAATTTTCTGCCTCCAAAAGCCCCTATATTCCTTGATTCTGAAACCAGAAATCTCTTTGGAGATTTAGGTGACAATACCAATTTTACCATCATTAAAATGAAAATATCTTGCTGAATTAAAACACATCACCAGAAAAGCCAAAAAATCAATCATTTGGATACAAGCACTGAAAATCTCCACATGGGTTCTTCTGTGTTCTTCCATAATACTCACTCTTCTTTCATAGCCTGGTAGTTATCTGAGTGTAAGTACTTTATTTTTTATTTCTTTTTTACTGTGGCAAAATATACATCCAGAAAAGTGTACGTATTAGAAGTGCATAGCTTTGAACATTGGGGTACATATGGCCCTTCTCTTCACTACGTCTGTATCTTTGGGGTAAATACCCAGTAGGGCAATTGCTGGATCATAGGGTAGCTCAATTTTCAACTTTTTAAGGTACCTCCACACTGTTTTCCAGAGTGGCTGTACCAACTTGCATTCCCACCAACAACGTAGGAGGGATCCCCTTTCTCCACATCCTCTCCAACAATTGTTGTTTCTTGCCTTGTCAATTTTTGCCATTCTAACTGGCATGAGGTGGTATCTCAGTGTGGTTTTGATTTGAATTTCCCTGATGGCTAATGATTTTGAACATTTTTTCATGTGTCTGTTAGCCATTTGTATGTCTTCATTGGAAAAGTGTCTGTTCATATCTTCTGCCCATTTTATGATTTATTTGTTTCTTGTGTATTGAGTTTGAGAAGTTCTTTGTAGATCTTGGATACCAGTCTTTTATCTGTAGTGTCATTTGCAAATATATTCTCCCATTCCGTGGGCTGCCTCTTAGTTTTTTTGACTGTTTTCTTGGTCGATATATACAATGGAATATTACTCAGCTATCAAAAAGAAGGATTTCTCAACATTTGCTGCAACATGGACGGCACTGGAGGAGATAATGCTAAGTGAAATAAGTCAAGCAGAGAAAGACAATTATCCTATGGTTTCACTCATCTATGGAACATAAGAAGTAGGAAGATCTGTAGGAGAAGAAAGGGATAAAGAAAGGGGGGCTAATCAGAAGGGGGAATGAAGCATGGGAGACTATGGACTCTGAGAAACAAACTGGGGGCTTCAGAGCTTCCAGTTGGGGCCTATTTCAACTAGAGCTAGAAACAAACTGGGGGTGGGGGAATGGGATGGGCTGGTGATGGGTAGTAATGAGGGCACGTATTGCATGGTGCACTGGGTGTTATACGCAACTAATGAATCATGGAAATTTACATCAAAAACCAGGGATGTACTGTGTGGTGACTAACATAATATAATAAAAAATCATTTAAAAAAATAAATAAAATAAATAATTTAAAAAAAATAAAAAAATAATAAAAAATAAAAATTACAGTAAAATGAAGGCCCAGCCTTCATCTTTCCAGTTCTGGGAAAAAAAAAAGTGCATAGCTTTACAGACTGAACACAACCATGCAACTAACGCCCAGATCAAGAAACCAAAAATCACCAGAAACTCTTTCCCTCACCCCTTCCACCCACTCTTCCCCTTAAGAGCAACAATTATCTGGCCTTACAACAGGACAGATTAGTTTTGCTGGGTTTGTACTTTATAAAACTGAAACCATATGGCATGTTCTTTTTTGTATCTGTATTATTTCCCTCACCAGTGTTGGTGGTGTTCATCTATATTGTTGGGTGTAGCTATAGATTATTCTCACCACTATGCAGTATGGTATCCCACTATAAATACACCACATGTACCTTTCTGCTGTGATGGGCACTATGGTAGCTTCCAGTTGGGGCCTATTTCAACTAGAGCTGCTATGAACATCTTGATACCTGTTTTTGGTAAACATACGTAGTCAGTCACATTTTCTTATAATATCTGGCCCTACAGTAGATGGTCATGTATTCATCTGCTTTCCCAGACCCCATTTTAAAAAGCTCAGTAAGAAAGTATGTGCTGGGTGTATTTAGAAATCTATTGGAAAAAAAGAGGGTGATCTGACTTTCACATAGTCTCTCCACAATATTTTGGCAGTTTGTTCTCTAAAATCAAGCAGCAACAAGTAAGCTTAAGCTGCAGCCTTACTTCTTATTACCGTGGGATCACAGCATTCTCACTTGACAGACTCCTCCCGCCTCCTGGCAACGGCTCGTAATCACCCCAGTTATGTCGTCTATTTTCAGCTCATATAAAATTCTTTTTTTTTTCAAAAATACTTTTTCCCAGTGTAATTTTTCTTCTTTAAAATTCTGTGATTTTTAAATTAAAATATAAAGATAGACTAGTTCAGCCTAGTATCCTATCTTCGAAATGACACTGAAAAATGTTTTATGGGAATGTGGGAGAGAATAACCTTTCTATTTCCTCAGAGGAGATCCTGTGTTCTGTATTTTAATATGGAAACTTAATGAGCAAATTCAGAAAAACTATTCCCAGGCTGTGTGTGTGTGGTGGGGGCAGAAAGGGAGTGATTAAAACATGGTTTCCAAATTTTTTGACATCCTTCCCCTCAAGAGGTAGAATCTGGGTAGATGGTGACTGGTTTGATGAACTGAGTAAAGCAGAAGTGATGCTGTGTGACTTCATGGTTGGGTCATAAATGGCCATGCAGCTCCTATTTTGTTCTCTTGGAATGTTCACTTTCAGGATGTTCCCTTTCAGAATCTAGCCACCATGCTGTGAGGTACCCAAGCCACCTGGAGAGACCACATGAAGGTACTTTGGTCAATGAGGCCAGTTCAGCCCAGCCTTTGAGTTCATCCCAGCTGTTATGGGGTTGAATTGTGTCCTCCCAAAAAGATGTGCTGAAGTCTAACCCTTAGTATCTCAGAATATGACCTTATTTGGAAATATAGTCATTGCAAATGTAATTAGTTAAGATGTGGCCATTTGGAGTAGTACGGGCCCTTAATATGTCCTTACCAGAGAGAGGAAAACACCATGTGAAGACACAGACACACAGGAAAGACGGCCATGTGCAGATAGAGATGGAGACTGAAATCATGCTGCCACAAGCCAAAGAAGACCTGGGGCAGCCAGAAGCTGGAAGATACAAGGAAGGATCCATCCCTACAGCTTTTGGAGGGAACATGGCCCTGTCAACACCTTGATTTAGACTGCTAGCCTCCAGAACTGTCGGAGAATACATTTTTGTTGTTTTAAGCAACACAATTTGTAGTATTTTCTTGCAGCAGCCCTAGGAAACTAAACACCACCCCAGGTGCTAAACATGTGAGTGACAAAGCCCTCAGTGATGCCAGCCCCTAGCCACTAGAGTCTTCTCAGCTGAGGACCCAGGCACTGCAGAACAAACAAGCCATTCCTACTGCACCATTTCTGAATTCCTGCCCCAAAGAATGTGTTTATGTGGGGTTATTTTGTGCCTCTAAGTTTGCAGTATTTTGTTGCATGCTACTAGTAAGTGGAGCAGGAGCCATCAGAGTTTCACACATGGCAGCCTGAGGCCAAGCCCCTCAGTCTACACTACAGAAAAGACAGACATCTCTGCTCTGAAAATGTGCTCAGCATCAGAGTGTCCATCGACACAAAAGAGTAACTCAATCCTTGGGTATTCTGCAGGAAGCACGGGTTTTGAACCTGGAATAACATGTACTATAAGCCAGGCCATGTTAAAGGATTTCACGTGGATTATCTCATTTAATCCTTCCAACAGCCCAAGGAAGGAGGTCCTATTTTAGGGCCACTTTTATAAATGAGGATACTGAGGCACTAAGAGGTTAAGACACCTGCCCTGAGTCACACAGTTCATAATGGTAAAGCATAGGCTTCACACTTGAGGAAATGGCACCAAGAGCCAAGAAGTTTACTACAGTCATTGGAAAGAAAGGATGTGATGTAGCTGGTTTCCAGTGTAGGATAGCGACCCAAATGTTTATTTGCTTATTTATTGGACATTTCTTGAGTTCTATTCTGTGTTACTGTGTCACTTTGGGAAGGCACAGTCTTATCGCCTTAAAGATTCAGACATGTAAGTAAACATCTTTTTAGTTTGGTCCAAAGTTGAATTATTCAAAAGAAACTGTTTTGATTAGGAAAATGAGGGAAAATAAAGCAAACAAGTAAAAAGAAACAATGGCTTTCCTTGCTGATAGAAGCGGAGTGAAAGTTAAGGTCAATGATAGCTAAAATTCTAAACTAGAAAGTAAGTTTTGGGTTAATCAAGCAGTGGAATGTGAAATTCAGCTGGTCCTATGAATCCAAGCAAAGCCCCACATACTCTCATTGGCCCAAGGCATCTGATTAAATCAGATCTAGCATGGCTGGGACAAAAACACTCATGACCACATCTAGGTAAGTTCACTTTCGGACTGCATTTTTCCTTGAATCAAAATGTACCCTTCCAGATCCCAAAGGAAAGGAGAAAGGAGGAAAAGTAGAGAATAGTTTGGTGGAAGAAGGCATTTTCCTGCTCTCCCGATGCTCAGAACAGCTGGCTACAATGGTCCCTCAGAGTAGTCACCTGGGGAGATGGGCAGAGAAACAATGCCAGACTCAAGGAGTTTGCCTGTGATGGATGGCCCTGTCTTCCAACCACTTGAAGGGTGAGGGGGTTGTACTGCTTTGTAAAACTGGCAGAAATAGGTCAGTGAAGCTCCTGGAACCTTAGATCACTCTCCTGGCTTTTTGTCCCCTCAGCCCAGTCACGACTGCTTCAACCTTTTCTTCAAGTGGAATGTTCCTTCAACAACTTAAAATAGTTTCCAAAAATGTCTCACAGGAAAGAGAAAAGGTGAAGGTTACATGGAGCTGGCTCACCCATTTTGTGAGCTAAGATGAGTACTTTGATTTTTATTTCTGATATATTTTATTACTGCTTTAACAGGAGAGAGTGAAAGGCATCCAGGGATGTTCAGTCAGGGAAGGAGTTCAGTCCAGGACTTCTGCAGACCCTCTAGAATATCTGGCAGCCACTAATCATTTGTGAGGAAGGGGAGAGACTGAAACCCCTAAAAGCCAAACAATATTCCTTGTTTCTGCTCTTCAGACAGCAGTTTATTACCTACTGGTTGCAGAGCAAGGGAGACATATTTGTAATAGAACATTTGTGTCTGCTATTGAGAACCTTTTATTAACTCAATTATCTTTATTGTCTTTATTATGCCCAATGAACATGGAGCCAGGATCACAACCAAAGCATACTTAGAAATGGTTTCAAAATTCTCCCAGTTCCAATTGAGATATGCTTTTAAGCTCCTAATATTTGCCTTTCTCCATAGGAGTTAATCAAATGAGATGGAGATGAATGGTCAATAGAAGATCCACTGAGAGGTAGACCTCTTTGAGTCTCTTGTCACATGCATGTCACATGTCATATGATGAATAAGAGACATTTCTGTCATCAGATTAACTTTGGTGTGACAGGCAGTATACTTACAGTCTTCTGAGCCAAACCTTATGGGTTTGAATCCAGGCTCTGTAGCTTATTAGTTGTGCAATTTCAAACAATCTCTCTGGGCCCCTTTTCCCTCATGAGTAAAATGGGGACAATAACAGCATCTACCTTCTAGGATAGTTGTAACCAATAAATGAGTTAATATTAAAAAGGCCCTATAATAGCTGTGCCATAATCTGTTTTCTATTATTTGTTATTAGTGTAAGAAAGGGAGCAAAAGAGTGGACAAAAACAAGACAACTGAAACCCTGAAAGATAGAAAGCCAGTCTCAGATTCTATGTCCTCCTTCTGAAACCACTTTAACCATTAGCATCCATGGTGGTTCTCCCTCCATGTGGAAAGCATATTCAGCAAGAAGAAAGAGCCCTTAATTGTTCTCAAGTCACCAGATACACACAGAAAGTCACATAAAACCAAAGTGAGATCTCCTACTTTTATTACTGTATAAGTTCTGCTATATCTTATTGACAAGCTTCCCAGTGATGTGTAATTTGTGGGGTCATAAAATCAAGGATTATTTGAAAAAGAGTCAGGGGGGAAAAATCAAGGGTGGATAGTTTGAAAGGATTTGTCTACCTGTCAAATTCTTTAAACACACAAAAGTAGAGTGAGTAGAAAATGGATAATACGAGGTAAACCATAAGGGTCACCTTCTTTCCAATCCTATACCAAGATTGGTCCTTGTTCCATAATAAGTGGTCTTCTCTGACAACATGCCTTAGACCTCCCCCTTTCGGAATCATTGTCCCTTGAACTCAATATCCCCCCTCTTAGCACAATGCCTGGCACACAGTACTCTTGGTTTTTCAAAAAAGAATGACTGGATGGATGGAAGGATAGATAGATGCAAATTTCTTCAGATACCTAATCCGTTTGAAAGACAAGTATCTAGCTTTTCACAAATCCCCAAGATCTTAATTATAGAGATTTCTGGATTTCACCCAAATCAGTTTTCTGTACAGACACAGGCTTTCTGTGCATATCATTATACCACAAATTGTCTTTTCAATTTCCACTAAAATTTTATCTCTCACTTGATGAGCAATTTTTGTACTAGCTGAGACACCAGCTGAAATAGTTTCACAAAGTACTTTTTTCTCCTCTCTGTGGAGAATATATGGTGAATTGCTTATATTCATAGAACAGGGTCACTGTTGAATTTCACATTCCACTGCTTGATTTACCCAAAACTTCTGTTTTCTTAAACTATAACTGTCTTCGACCTCAACTTTCTCTTAACTTCTATCAGCAACACTGGGATACCTTTCTTTCATGTCTCTTTCTAAAAACCACAGAAAGTTCTAATTCTTTTATTTTACGAACACCACAAAAGGTCCGGACAGTCAGTGAGGTGCACTCACTACCTAAGGGTATTGATCTCACATACTAGTCTAGAAATATGGCACATAGAATTTGCTGCCTACTTGAGTCCCTATGACTTAGTATCTCAACTTTCAGTCTACCTCCACTCACACTATACGACTTCTATTAAAAAAAAAAAAAAAACCCTCAGTAACAACCAAATCTCCTATGTACAACCAGCCGAAGAGTGACATCAATATCATCAATATTTCAAAATACTTTCTATAAAGTAAGACAGTGAGCAAATTTGGGGGTTTTTGTTCCTTAGTATCTGTTCAATGAGTTGGAGGAGGCCTTCACATTTTTCAGTTAATATAATTCCTATTGGAGATAACATCATTCACTTGAAGACTTAGAATGAAGGAATATTTTTGATAAGGAGTGATGTCAAGTAGTATATGCTATGAGGTAGTACATGCAACTCGCATATACATATCCTTGCTTTGTGGGCTGGTCTTTCAGTTTCTAGTCCAAGAATTCAAGCTGGCCTTTATATTCCGGGCTTTGACACTTGAGCAGATAGAATACTACTTGCATTTTGGAATACTTTGATTGGGTTACACCCTATGAAATATTCCAGGGGTGGTAGTCTATTCATTTTAAATCTATCTGAATACTAAGATATGTTGGGTATCTCTAAAGATATTTCCTTTGCTGCCTGGAAATAGAAGGAACTTCAACTTCAATTTGGCTAGTCAAACCACAAATGCTTCCACTAGGAAATCTCCTCTAAGATTGCCCTTGCACAAAGGAAGATGCTCCTGGACTGAATGTTCTTTTTTCTTCCCTGTTGGCCCTTGCTCTGCTTTCATCTTGGTCTCAGCCTAGCCCACGCCTCATTAAAACCATTTTACTGTGGACTGATGAATGAAAAGGAAACCAATGACATGTAAAAGAACCTCTCTCCTAACAACCCGAGCTTCATAAAGGATAAAAATCTCTTTATTGATAACAATACCTGACACTGGAACAGTGCTTCACCTTTTCAAAGCCCTCAGTTCCACAGGCATTCTCTCCTTAGAGCTCTCTGAGGTTGGCAATTATCACAGTGAAGTGCTTGTAATTATCTGCTCAAGCCTCTTGACTGTTGGGAGACAACCCTGGAATCTCCATTCAGGGCATTAGATGTAACTAGGTTTCCAATTACATATTATGCAGCTTTGAAATGCAATGAAAGTTTGGATTTCATTCAGTTGAGAAAACACATCTAGATCCTACTTAGAGACACAGTACCCACTATAGTAGCTAATGGCTCTGACCCAATGGTAGCTAGACGGCAATGCAACCACACATACCCACCTCTTCATGGTGGTCACTTTGCCCATCAGCTGGGCAGCAGTGTGAGTCAATTATTAAAAGGCTGGTATAAGTCCACTCTTTTTATGAAATAGATAACATCACATAATAGTTGAGGGTTTAAGGCATGCTTTGAGTTTACTTTATAGCAGTTTTTCCATGTGGTATGAACATCAGAATCCCCTGAGATACATGTTCAAATACCCACTTCTAGATCTTTCAGGTCAGATTTTCCAAGGGATTCATGTGCTCAGGAAGGTATGGGAAGCACCAGTTTCATAAAAATATTTATCTAAAAAATGATTGCAAAAACAATTCAATTTTATTTCTAATATTTATGAAGTGAATACCGAGTCCTTCCTGCTAGATTCTCTGGCAGATACAAAGAGAAATAAAACAAATAAATAATAAAATAAATTCCTTTCTCTGTATCATGAGTTTTGCATATTCATCTCTAAATCCTCATGACAAATTTAAGTTGTAGATTCCATTTTACAGATAAGGAAGCCAGGGCTCAGAAAGGCTAAGTCACCATAGCTAATAATTAATGGACTCCCAGTCATTCTGGCTCCTCATCACTACCTCCACTATCCTACTTTTCTCCACAAGAGAGAGAAGATACGTGCCTAGAGAAGAATACAAGCAAAATGTTGTCTGTGCCCCATGAGGGTAGAGATAGCATTAAGCAAAGAACTTATTAGTGTGATCTGGACCAAGCCAGGAAGACTCCAAGGAGGAAGCAGGAGGACAGACAAGATTAGGTAGGAGAAAAGAAGAAGGGAGCATCTTATGGGGAGGAGGAAGGGCAACATGAAAAAGATGATGATGCTGTTATTACCAATAAGTATTTATGGAGCACTTAAATGCCAGACACTTTCTATGTGCTTTAAATGTGTTCTCACATCAGTCTAATCCTCACATCAGCCCAGTGAGAGCAGTCTTAAAAATCTCATTTTGCCTTAACTTAAAGGCCACATGTCATAGAGAATAAGTAAAGTCCTGACATCTCCCTATTTCAATTCCTTCCCTACCCTTGTTCCCAACCACACATCAGAGACAAAATTCACAGAGGGTATCTTCTGTAGGCAAGCCCAGATGGTGCTCATAGTAAGACCCAGCTTAAGTGGGACCCCAGCCACATTACAAATGCCATAGAAAACTTAATTTCATAATCTCAAACAAACTCTGATGTATATGGACTTGTGAAAAACTCATTTGAAATGGGCTAAATTCTTGATAATAATTAAATGTTCAGGGCTCTTCAGAAAGTTCCATTGCTGGGGTGCCTGGGTGACTCAGTCAGTTAAATGTCTGCCTTTGGCCAAGCTCATGATCTCAGGGTCCTGAGATCGAGACCCATGCCAGGTTCCCTGCTCAGCGGTGAGTCTGTTTCTCTCTCTTCCTCTTTCTCTCTGCCCCTCTGCCTGCTTGTGCCCTCTCAAATAAATAAATAAATAAATAAATAAATAAATAAATAAAATCTTTAAAAAAAATAAGTTCCATTGCCATCAGTCACATTGATCTGCTGCATGAACTTCCTGAACTTACTCTCATCAGAGCATGAATCCTATGGTGGCCCTTTGTGTGAGGTCCTGAAGGATCCTAAAAGGAAGGCATGTGCTCCCATAGGGGGTCAGGCATGGACAGCACTGTGCAGACAGGCAGAACCACTTCTTTTCTTCATGGCTGCCTTTAATGTTCTTCTGAAAAAGCTTACACTACGGTTTATATAGAACTGAGGACTGGCCTTAAAATAAAATGATCAACTTTAGTCTCAAATCTGTGCCCCTTCCTCCCTCATTAGGTACCCAGCATCTTCATGCTCCATAGCACTTAAAGCTTTCGATGGAGTTTGGATTAGGCTCATCTCGTGGAACTGCTGAAAATTCTTCCTCTCTTGCTTCCTTGCAATCTCTTACCAAAACTTACCAGTGGAGCATCCCATTCCCTCATTGTCTTGCTAAGTCACAATTTGAGGAAGGAACCAGTTATGTACTAGATATAGGAGGCACATCATAGGTACTCCTCAAATGTTAACTCATTTAATACTCACTATAACTTTAGGAATAAGAAATATTTTTATTGCTGAGGAAAACAAGGAAAGGTTGAATGCCAGTCATATTGTTAATAGGTGGCAGAATAAGATTTTAATCCAGGTCTGAGTCAAAAGCCACTCATTTTCTACTGTATATGTGCTAGCTTGGGTCCTCTGAGAAGCAGACATGGTGACAAGATTAAACATGTAAGAGTTTGTTGGGGGAAAGGGGAGGGAACAGGAACAGGCTGGAAGGGCCTTTAGATGGAGAGTTAGGTCTGACTCCTGGGAGAGAGGGGGAAGGGAGGGAACTGGATAGGAAGAGCCTTGGACTGCAGCTCTGATGGGGAGTCCTGAGTCAAAGTCACCCACTGGAGGAGTCCTGCATCTCTCAGGAAAGGACCTGTGCCCATGCTGCATCATGCTCAGCCATTGGCTGGGAGCAGCCTGGGGAAGTTGGCCTCAGTGCAAAAGTGAGGGGCAATCTAGGAGGAAGCAGCTGGTGCCATTAGATATCATTACACCCCCAGAGGAGGAGATCTGAGTTATGCATTTTCATGGCTACAACAGTCACCCCACTCCATGGCCTGATCTACTTCTCTGAACAGTAAAGTAGAAACAGCTCCTCCATGCATCCCAGAGGCCTCTCTTCCTGAGTTGAAATTTGAACTAAAGACATTAGGTGTATGAACAATAGTACCCATTGCTCAAGTTGGCCTTGGGATCATGTCTGGTTCTCCTCAACTCCCTCCTTCACTATGCATTCAAAGGTCCCTTTATTCTCAGGCATAGCCTCAGCAGGGCTTGGTAGCTTGCCTAGCATTTTCATGCAAACCTTCAATCCCAAGGGGTCTGAGGCCTTGGCAACATCCTCCTTAGGATGGAATGGTGGTGTGTAATCACTCACAGTCAAAATGTGACAGAGATGTATCAGGAGATAACCAAATGGATTGCCTGGGCTCCAGTGGTCCTACATGCCCCTGTGTGTAACAGCAGCCCTACCTCCTCCCGCTGATTAGTGGCAATCACCCCTACCAGGACTGTGACCCCTCTGCTTACTGGCTGGTCCTTCGAGATGAGTCTCAAGGGCTTTGGTGACAATCTTAGCTTTTGGCTCAATGGGAACCTTGTTGTGCCCTCCGGCAACGGGTATACCCACTGGGGACCAACACTTTCAATCTTGAGAACAGTAAGTACAAATTCCCTAGTGGATCATTGGGAGGGATGGAAAGTGGAACCATTCCTGCTTCCACCTCTTTGTTTCTAGACCCATGTATGAGGGCTCAGTGCTGATCTCTGTTACTGACACGTTAGACATTGAGAGGCAGCAATAACTCCCTTGGTAAGTTGGAGTCCTTGCTATTGGGCCCAAACTAAGCTTTCATCTCTGCCACCTTGGCCCTTCTATTCATATGCCCATTGTGCCAGTTCTGGTGGCCAATGAAAGCTGCTAATCTTGACTGGCCAAACCTTTTCATCTACTCGGTTATTCAGGGCCTCTTCCACAGTGGATGCCTTCTGGTAGATGTTAATGTGTGATATAAAAGCCTTCCCATTTCAGCCCACTTCTGTACATCCAGTCACAAGCCTCTAGCCCAGATCTGCTTGTCTCTAGTCATCCCATCCTTTTTCTTCAAACCCCCACCAAATGTCCAGGCCATTGGCCACTGCTCAGGAATCTATATATATTCTCAACTTGAGCTACTTCTTCTACACAAAATGGATGACCAGAGACACTGCCTGCAGCTTCACCCCTGGGACAACTGTTTTCTCTTCATGTCTTTCGGGGCCTTCCTTGAATATGGCTGAAATGCAGCCACTGTCATTTTCAGCTACACCAACATACCAAGTTGACCCATTCCTAAACCAAGATAGGGCCTTTTCTTCCTTCTTAAGCTGATAATAAAGGACATCCTATAGGGTCACTGATTCAAGCTGGGAAAAGGATGCCAGGGCAATCATGCTGGGTTACACAGAGGTCTGGGCTACATACTCATGGAGCTCACTTGCGCCCTCCAGTGCCACTTGCTCTGCTCTTGACTCCAGATGCACGATTTCCATCTCTCAAAGAATGGGCCCAACTGACTTTATGAAATGGGAGTGCAGAGGCCCCAGCGCCTAATGAGCAGTTCCAGATGCATAATCATTTGGTGCCACAGGGTCAAGCATTCCATCTTTACTAGGGCCCAGTAACAAACCAGAAACTGCTTCTCAAAAGGTATTAAGTTAACAATACTATATAGCACACTTAAAACATTAAGAGGGTAGATCTCATGGTAACTGTTCTTACCACCATTTAAAAAAGGGGGGGCAGGCGTAGAGCAAGAGGAAACTTTTAAAAGTGATAGATATCGGGACACCTGGGTGGCTCAGTTGGTTAAGCGTCTGCCTTCAGCTCAGGCACCCTGGGATCAAGTGTCGCATTGGGTTTCCTGCTCAGCGGGGAGCCTGCTTCTCCCCCTACTTGCCGCTCCCCTTACTTGTATGCTTGTGCTCGCTCTCTCTCTCTTATGTCCTCACCTGGCCTTCCCGTGCACAGCCTTCCTGAGTATGTGCATGTCTCTCCTTCTTATAAGGGCATTAATCTCATCATAAGGAACACACCTTCATGACCTTGTCAACCCTTAATTACCTCCCAAGGCCCTCTTCTCCAAATATCATCACTTTGGGGATTGGAGTTCAACATATGAATTTGGGGGGGGGGACACACAAACATTCAGTCTATAGTACCTGGGTTCTTACCAGGTGTTAAATCCCATGTCCCAAGAAAGTGTCCCCAAGAAACTGAACTCCTGTTCATCCAGCCAGACATTCCAGCCCCCTTAATCAAGCACCCTCAAAATCTAGCTCCAGGGGTATTTCCTTGATGGCAGGTACATTCTAGCTAATTCTTGAAGTTCCTTTCGTGCACAATCTCTTTCTTCCTTCATCAGATGCAGCATGTCCTCAGTTAGGTTATGCTGGGATTTAACCTGTTATCCACCTGGCAGCCAGGTGAGGAAGTGGGAACAGCTCCTGTTGTCTTATGGAGGTGAGGTCTACACAGCATCTCCCAGTGCAAGGGAAGTGCTACCGTGTACAGGGGAAACTCTGAGGGTTTGGAAAGGCTACAGAAACATCCATTCAGATCCCTGCTGCGTTCCAGGGTCCCAGGCTTTATCAACCAGGGCCCTGATCTTAGCATGACAGACCTGCCTCAGCTGAACATCTGACTGTCTCTGAGGTCTGCAATTCTGTCTAAAGACATTGCTTGGTTGGGTCTCTTTGTGAGCTATCAAAGACAGCCTCTGGCTCTCACAGTTAGCCTTTAACTGCTTGTCAAAGGCCCTCAGTTTCTCACAGAAAGGCTCCCCTCTCATTCTCTGCAGGGCATCAGTACAAAACTAAGTAGTAACCAGCTCTTCCAGACCTCTCCCTCTCCCCCCATAATTTTCAGTTCTCCTTAGTAGGGTATTTTCTCAGGTCACCACTAGTTAAAAGTTGAGCATCTGGGCCTCCAACCTGTGCTGAGGATTGCTATGCACTACGTATCACTCAGGATGGTACCCTCTTTGCCTTCTGAGCTATGAGGAAGCCTGTTTCACAAACCCATCTTACCACCTGCTTTGTCAGACCACTCCTAGCACCACTTGTGTTAGTCTGAATCCTTCAAGGGTTAGATGTGTAAGAGATTTGTTGAAGGAAACGCCTGTGAAGGATAAGGGGGAAAGAGCAGGAGAAGGCAGGGAAGGCCTTCGGAGGGCAATGCAGGCCTGACGCCTGTGAAGGAAAGGGAATGGGAGGAGACTGGATAGGAAGAGCCAGGGACTATAGCACAGTTCTTAGAAGGGTTCAGTTAGGCTAAAGGGGAGTCCTCCAGTTAAAGTCACCAGAGACCCACATCTCTCAGGAACAGACCTGCATTACTATCCTTGTTATGGTCAGTCATTCATTGCAAGTGGCCCACAGGAAACATGACCTGGTACAAACATGGTAGAGGCTCAGTGAGCTAGCAGCTGGGGCTGCCAATTAACAATGCTTTCTACAGCAGGAGATCTGAGCAGTGCATTTTCATGAGCACCAAATAACACACTAATGACCAAACTAAGTCTGGCCAAGACATTAATGACTGATAATGGCTTGAGGCATTAGTCACTCTAAATAACATTCACATTTTGATAGCTCTATACAAAGAAACGACAATAATAGAGTAATTTTAAGATGTATAACAGGACCAAAGGAAAACATAATTTGGTGCAACTGAGTCTTCCCTCCCCTTAAATCATGCTGTATAGGAAGGTACTCTATATGGTACATATGCCCTTGATATTCTCATAAAATGGAAATAGTACCATTTTAGAATTCAAGATACTAAGTTTGGGAGTAGAGAAAGAAATGCTCAAAATAAAGTCCATTTCTGCCTCCCTATCTTAGGCCAAGAAGTGAGTAGTATTATGATCGAATGAAGCAATTTTCCACCTGCATTTTTAAGAGCAGTGAAAGAGAGTGGTGATGCCAGCCTGTGCAGACTCTTAAAACTAGAAGGGACCCTATAAATCATGTCCATTGTACATCAATCTCCTGCCTGGCAGCAAACCTGTGTGCAAGGTTCTCATCCCAAATTCCCAAGAGGTTAATCATCCTTGACTTGCATACCTCCAGTGACAGTGAACTCACTGCTTCTCGAGGTAGTCATTTTGTGGTTAAATTGCTCTAGTTCTACAATGTTTTAAAAAGTGATTGAGTCGGCACTCTTTGCCACAGTTGGCCATGTCTTCTACAAGTTACCTCACTGACTCCTTACAATGACCAGATTGGAGGAAGATTTTTACCCCCATTTCAAAAACAGGGAGCCTGAGAAAGGGTGGCCCTTGGTGTACCCAATGTCACACAGCTGGAATTCAACTCCAAGCCCAGTACTATTCCTCAGTCTTCCCACAAATGCCTTAGATTATGTTGGAATCAGTCTCTAGTTTCCATTTTTACTGATTCTAGTTCATACAGAACAAACCTAATATTATTTAATACTTGATGTTCCTTCAAATATTTGGTTGAGACCTTACATTATTCTATGACATTTTAATATCCAGGTTAAACACCCACTTTCTTCAACTATTCTTCTAATGCATCAGTCCCAGATGTTCCCAGACCTGCTCACCCAGATACACTTTAAGCCTCTAATATCCTTCTTAATACGACACACTCTACACTGAGCACATCTTCCAGGCATCTTATGACTTGCGGAAGAAAACCATCACCTCCCATTCTCCACACACTATACTTCTGTTAATGCGACCACATTATGCTACTGACTCAATAAACTTATAGACAACTTAAGCCTCTAGATCTGTTTCACATTATTAAATTGTATTTCACATATTCTGTATTGGTAAAAGTTTCGTTTTTTAAGTCATATTCATTCTGTTTAACTTTAAGCATATTAAAAAATCAGTCTATTGCTCAAGCCTGTTAAAATTCTTAACCCCCATGGTAGCATTTGAAATCACATGATCATCTATAAATTAGTGTTTTTGAAAGAGCATCTGAGTATTAACAAATACTGTAGAGACCAGCCTATCCTATTATCGCCTATTACAGGACCTATTTAGACCTCATTGCCCTCTTCCACTTCTAGGATCCTCTCTATCATAATGCTCCAGTCTCCCTTCCTACTCACAGCAGAGTCCCTTGACAGAAGTGTCAGTTTCACCTGGGCGCTTGTTAGAAAATGCAGACTCCCAGGCCCATCCCTTCTACAGAACAGAATCTGCACTTTAACAAGATTGCAGGTGATTCCATGCGCACATTGAATTTTAGCTGCTCCAATCTATGTACCTTGAGCAGGTGACTTAGCCCCTCTGCCTCAGTGTCCTCGCTTATCAGAGGGAGAAGGATGAGAAGTGGAAAGCCCTACAGCCCCTAAGTCCTCTAATTCTCTGCTTCTTCTACTTCCTCAGTTGCCTTGAATTGTCCCCAGAACTGTCCTGCAGTTCCACCATAAAGGCAGGGGAAAATTGATGACTGATACAAAGATATACCTCATCCCTTTCAATATTAATAGCCATAAATGAGAATCTTTAACTCAGGAGTGGCAAGGCTCTGCATATGCAGCCTAGAGTCATTCGATCTCTGTCCTAATTGAATCCGAGATTTTTAGCTGAGTTCCAGAAATATGACACTAGCTCAGAGACCCATGCCACAAAAGGGCTCTCAGATATGTCCTGTCCACCTGGGGAAAAGGGGATCTAAAAAGGCACTTCTTCAAATGAGAAAAAAGCACAGGCTCCTTTGGAATCGTAGATCAGAGTTCAAACCCTAACCAGTGTGCTCATCTGTAAATTAGGAGTAGTAGAGCACCCATGCTGTGGGTCACTGTGATTCTTACATGAGATTATTTCTGTGACATGCTGAGTCCAGAAGAACTCGATAAATACTCAATATTGTTTTTTATTGTTATCCTTTCATATCTAGAACAGGGATAATTTTAATTGTCCCCCAGCACTGGTATAAGTATTAAATAGTGTGTATGAACATACTTTGTACATGGTTACAAATTACACAACATTTGCTATTTTCTGACTTTTACTGATCACCCACAACATAGATGCATAACAAAGAACAAATACTGAGCAAAGTTGTATAGGTCCTCTAAAAACCTGAAAATCAAAACGAAGGTAAAAAGAAGAGAAATAAGCCAAAGAGGCAGGACTCCTAATCAAATTTGTTGCCCCTAAACATAAACTTGCAGTGTCACCACAACTCAATATTTAATCTGTGTGTATAAGTCAGCATTCTACAGAGAAATAGAACCAATGGGAATCAGAGATGGAGGCTGACTATTTCAAGGGAGTGGTTCACACGACTGTGGAGGCCTGCAAGTCCAAAGTCTGCAGGGCATGCTGGGGGACTGGAGACCCGGAGAAGAGCTGATATTGCAGCCTGAGTCCAAAGAAGTCTGGAGGCAGAAATCCCTCTTCCTCTGGGAAGAACTCAGCCTTTTTCTCTTAAGGGCTTCAAACTGACTGGATGAGTCCCACCCACCTTATAGAGGTAATCTGCTTTACTCTAAGTCTACTGGTTTGATCATCTCATCTAAAAAATACTTTCATAGAGATAGCCCAACTGGTGTTTGACCAAATACCTGGGTACTGTGGCCTACCCACATTGATAAATAAAATTAAACATCGCACTATTTTACAGGTAAATACTAGCTTAATACAATTTTTATTATTGTTGTTTTCCAGCTCCATATGCCACTCATTTCACCAGAAAAACCAATGATTGCTTTGTTCTGCTTGTCCGCTGCAACCACAATAAGAAACGGATAGATCCCCTTCATTTATTTATTTTTTTAAAAAAGGAAAAGCCCTCCAACTTAGTGTGAATAACTGTTAATCTTGTTACATGAGTACAATATACCAGATAGTATACTAGGCATTTTTGCACACATTCACCATGATAACACCCACCAATCCTGCAAGCTTAAATGATCTCTCCTCTACTAATGAGAACGCTGAGGTTTATAACAGTTCTAATACCTCATCCAGTATCATATAACGAGTTGCAACAGAACCAGAATTTGAACCAAGTTCTATCTTATTTCAAAGCCTTTGCTCATTCTACAGTCACACTGCTGATGGCAAAGACATCTTAGCACATGATTAGTTGTTTTTTTTTTTAAAGTTTAAAATTTTTTAAAAGCTGGAACAAATGGCTCCACTAATTTTTCTATCCTTTTCTTCCCACTCATTCTTCACTGCAGTAGTATTTAATGTCATTTTAGGTGACAGAGAGAGAACATTCACCATTCCCTGTACATGGTGATTTGTTCTAATAACATATTTTCCTCCTTTCAAACTGATTTTCCTTCACCAATTAGTTATGGTAGGTCTATAAGGACAAAGTCACTGCATTAAAACACAGATGTGCTACAGTCAGCTGCAAAGGTACCTTCTTATCCTGGGTGGTCACTTAATGGCACCAACCTGTAAGAGGTCAGATCAGCGCCTCAGTGCTCTCGTGTGGCCCAAAGACAGTCATTCTAAGACAACTGGGGTCTGTTGTCCTCTGAAGACTATATTAACCACTTTAAAGTCTAGACAGAAATGAATTGTCGGAGCACCTGGGTGGCTCAGTCGCGGGTAAGCGACTGCCTTCGGCTCAGGTGGTGATCCCGGGGTCCTGGGATTGAACCCCGCATTGGGTTCCCTGCTCAGTGGGGAACCTGCTTCTCCCTCTCCCCCCTGCTTGTGCTCTATTTCTCGCAATCTCTCTCTCAAATAAAAATAAATAAAACCTTAAAAAAAAGAAATGAATTGTCAAGAAAACTCACTAAACTCATGAAGAAAAGCTGACCCAACTATAATGGACTGACAAAAAGAGGATTTTTTTTTAAAGATACTCACTTCTATTAGTCACATAATGATCTTATAACTATTACTACTGCCCCTTAGTAATGTTCATTGTATAAAAGTTGTTAACACAGATGCTGCCTCTTCAGCATGGAGTCCATAACTGACATGTGCTGTCACTTTAGGTAAGATCCTCGTATCCCTTTAAACCTCAAAATGCTCAACTCACAATTTTAAGAGGATTAAATGAGATAATGCATGTGAAAAGTGGCTTAAAATAAAAAGCTTATTTAAATAAAAAAGAAACTGGATTGAAAGCCCTTCAGTAGTCTAATCTTTATCTGAATAGTTTCATGACCCAAAGTTGAGAATACCGAGTAAATGGTAGTGCTGGATTCAAGCACAGCGTCACCATCAATGCCTCTGCTTGAAACAGCTCCCCTAGTTCATGCATATACTTAAAACAATAAGTAACAATGTCCCTGCATTTATGGTGCAGAGCATAAAGTTGTCCTGCACAGACCAAGCACATCTGGGACAGCTCACAGAAAGAAAATAGAGGCTTCCCATATTTGTCAACAGTTCTAAAAATTTACATGATATGACAATAACAAGTTGTGAAGCTGAAAGAAACTTTCCTAAACTCAGTAATAATAACACATTATAACCAACCATGATAAATAAAGACTGAATTGTCTTTCCATTCTTGCTATAGAAAAGATGACAAGATGGTTGTCATTGGAAGAAATGGTAAAGAATTTACAGACAAAAATGTAGGCGAAAAATTCCATAGCAATGTGTTAGGCATTTAATTTTGTGACATTTGTTTTTTATTAGCTCTTTTAAGATCTGTATTTTGCTGTGATTTCTCGATATAAATAATTCTGTATCTAATTTTGAATTTCTAGTTTTTGTATTCTTTTTCTTAATGAGAAATAACAAAATTATGTCAGCTTTTGCCCCTCCAAAACTGAGTTCTACCCTAATTGCAGATTCTCTAGTAGGAGAGATATAATTAAAAATAATGATTTGGGAAGGCAAATAAAAAATTCAGATTTAAATCCTATCTGAATTTCTATTTCATAGTGATTATTCTTTTTGTTCTCATAAGAATATAAATTTACCTTAATTTGAGAAATACAAATAAATCTTTATGTGAGAATTGATATAAAATACGGTGTCCGTCACATAGTAACTTCAATAAAATAGTCACTAAATATTAATTGGGGAAATGTTTATAATAAATGTGATGGCACATCTCAGCTCCCGATCTTATATAAATAATAATGAGAACATGTATTTTATTTGAGCTAATATGATTGCATTATGAATTCTTAAGTGGAAGATAATCAAATATAACAAGTAGCAAAATGAAAACAAAGCCTGAAAATATAGAACCCAAGACAATAAGTTGAACTAAATAAAACTATCATGATATTATACACCTATGATGTTGTGATTTAAAATAAGAAATAAATATATTTGGTCTTCGTCCCTACTCCTGGCACTGAGCTCTTAAACCCTTACAAATTCAGAAGTGATAAGAACACTAAGAGCATCTTTTGTTTTTATATTTTGTCTTTGACCTCAGTTCCTGACACAGGGCTCCTGAAACCCTTGTAAATTCCTAAGTGATAAGAGCACTGGGAGCATCTTTTGTTCTAATGACTGACTCTGGGTGGACTCCTGGATGGCTCCTACATGGGGGAGGGGAGGGCTGGTTACCAGAAAGACCAAGCCATGATTAGAAGCTTGAAATTTTCAGCCCAATCCACCATCCTCCAGAGAGGGGAAAGGGGCTAAAAATGGAGTTAATAATTGATCATGCTTATGTAAAGAAGCTCCCATAAAGTTCCAATAGATGTGGTTTGGAGAGCTACCAAGAGGGAAACACACTCAAACTCCATAGTGGCAGAAACTTCTGTGCTTGGGACCATCCAACACCTCACCTATGTATCTCCTCATTTGACTGTTCATCTGTATCTTTTATCAAATCCTCTATAAACTGGGTTTTTTCCAAAATAATAATAATAATAATAATAATAATAATAGGAAGGAAGCAAGGGAGGAAGGGTGGAGAAAATCATCTTTTCATCAACTCTTTAAGAACTGGTTGTAAGAAAAAAGAAAAAAGAAGAACTGGTTATAAGAGGGAGCAAAGAGAACAATCAAAAGACTATATATATGTTTATGCTTATAATTATAATTTATATGTGTGTGTGTGTTCTGGGTCTTTAGACCCAACTAATTTTTTAAAGTATTTAAAAATTGCTCTAAGAATTTACAATCTAGGTAGGATGAAAAAACAAAAATCACAAATCATTCATAATGATAGGGTGGAATGCTAAGGTAGAGACAGGGTTATTAAGCAATATAACACTATTGTGACTTATTTAAATCTAAAGAATTGGCATGATTTAGTAGAAACTACTTCTAGGTAAAATAATATTTGTGGCATTACTAAGAAATGCCTTGCCAAACAGAGTTTTTAATAGCACCTGGCTAATAGATCCTATCACAACTTCTGCCAACTTTTCACTGAAATAGCTACATATATATATTTCAGAAAATAAAAACATATAGCAAAATCATAATCATAGTGGGAGGATTCTATCTCTCTCAGAGGTTGACAAGTCAGACAAATATAAAACTGGAAAGCATTTGAATAACACAATTAACAAGCTAAATCTAATAAAATATCACTTCATGTACCACAAAAGGGAATATATATTCTTTTAAAACTCCTACATATTAGAAAAACAGTATGGAGGTTCCTCAAGAAGCTAAAAATAGAGCCACCCTATGATCCAGCAATTGCACTACTAGGTATTTACCCCAAAGATACAAATGTAGTGACCCGAAGGGGCACCTGCACCCCAATGGTTATAGCAGCAATGTCCACAATAGCCAAACTATGGAAAGAGCTGAGAAGTCCACTGACAGACGAGTGGATAAAGAAGATGTGGTATATGTATATACACACACACAATGGAATACACACACACACACACACACACACACACACACACACAATGGAATATTACTCAGCCATCAGAAAGGGTATTATGCTGAGTGAAACAAGTTGACCAGAGAAAGACAATTATATGGTTTCACTCGTAGGAGGAATATAAGAAACAGCACAGAGGATCATAGGGGAAGGGAGGGAAAAATGGAATGGGAACAAATCAGAGAAGGAAACAAACCATGAGAGATTTTTAACTACGGGAAAGAAACTGAGGGTTGCTGGAAGGGAGGTGGTTGCAGGGATGGGGTAACTGGGCAATGGGCATTGAGGAGGCATGTGATGTGATGAGCACTGGGTGTTACATGCAACTGATGACTTCCTGAACTCTACATCTGAAACTAGTGATGTTTTCTATGTGTTGGCTAACTGAATTTAAATTTAAAAAAATGAAAATAGATCAACTAAGCATCAAATTCACATACTATAAACAGAACAACAAAATAAATATCAATAGAAGTAGAAAGGATTAAGCAGAGAAATTAGTAGAATGAAAAATACAGAAGAAAGTAGTCATGATCAAGAAAATCAAGAACTAGTTCTTTCAACAAACAAGTGAAATAAACCTTTGGCAGTATGATGACAAAAAAAGAAAGGACATAAATAAAAATATTAAAAATTAGAAAGAAAATTTTAGATATACAGAACAATTTTAGAACTATAAGAAAATACTATAAAATTTTGTGGAAATAAATGTAAAAACCTAAATGAAATGGGTCATTTTTAAGAAAAATAAAATTACCAAAATTAACTCAAGAAGTAGAAACCTGCAGAGATAAGTAACTGTGGAGAAAAATGAAAAAGCAGTCACAGATCTAGCCCTAATAAAAAGGCACAAAAGCAATAAGGTTTGAGTTCTATAAAATGCTTAACACATTAATGTTATGTTATTTACACTATTCCAGAGCATAAATAAGAAACTTCTCAACTCTTTCTGCTAGTCTATCCTAACCCTAAGAACATAATTGAATAAAAAGAGCAAACACACATGTGTGCAAACACACACACACACACACACACACACCCCTATGGGTCATTCTCACTAATGAACATGACTATAACCATTCCTGT
Source organism: Ursus arctos (assembly GCF_023065955.2). Classification (NCBI taxonomy): domain Eukaryota; kingdom Metazoa; phylum Chordata; class Mammalia; order Carnivora; family Ursidae; genus Ursus; species Ursus arctos. Next base: position 23,807,928 of record NW_026623078.1, read on the forward strand.
ATAAAATTACTGGAAAACAGAATCAGCAAGATAGTTACTGAATATGCATCATATTCCGGCAGACTCTATCCCAGGATTGCAAGAATTCTTTATTAGGGAGTCTATGTATGAAATTCACAAGATTAATAGATTATGTGGAAAAAATTTAATCATTTCAAATTACTCTAAAATTTTTTTATAAGAGTAAAAACCTTTGGGGCGCCTGGGTGGCACAGCGGTTAAGCGTCTGCCTTCGGCTCAGGGCGTGATCCTGGCGTTATGGGATCGAGCCCCACATCAGGCTCCTCCGCTAGGAGCCTGCTTCTTCGTCTCCCACTCCCCCTGCTTGTGTTCCCTCTCTCGCTAGCTGTCTCTATCTCTGTCGAATAAAATAAAATCTTTAAAAAAAAAAAAAGAGTAAAAACCTTTAATGAATTAAAAAGACCACACTAGCAACGGGAGGGAGGACTTTCTTAAGGAAAAATATATCTTCTAGAAACACAGAGCAAGTATTATACTTTGAGTTGACATTAAACTAGTTCTTGCTAAAATCAGAAGACAAGAATGCAGGCAGCCAGGCAATACTGTACTGGAGCACGTACCCAATGCATTCAGATGGCAAAAAGAATGAGAGAAAGTTGTCATTATTTGTACAAAATAATGTTGTATAATGCAACCGAAACAACTGAGAACTGTCAGAATTAATAAGAAACCAGCAAAGTTCCAGGATATAAACAAACCCCCAAATCCTACACATTAGCAATGATCAATTTTAAAAGGTCATTTAAAGAGGATTCTATTCACACTAGCAACCAATAAACAAACCTGCAAGTATATCTATCATAGGATCTATAAAAATTAACTGAACATAACAGAAGATTGGAATAAATAAGGAGAAAAACCATTATTTTACAGTTGTTAATTTCCCCCAAAATTAATCTATAAATTCAATGTGATCCCATACATATCTCAACAGAATATTTTTAAGGGAACTTGACAAACTGGTGCAAAAATTCCCATGAAGGAGAAAAATATAAAAACAACCGACATGTTTTTGAAACAGAATAACAACAGCTTTTCCTATAAGATTTAAAAATATACTAAAAGGTTGTTTTAATATTAAAGTAGTACGGTTAAGAAATAAATTAATAAGTGGAAGCTAATAAAGAATCCAGAAATAGTAGTCTCTCTCACTCCTTCCCTTTCCTCACCACATACACATACATGGGCATATGAGCACATTCTGGAATCTGGTTAATATTAGATGTAACACTCTGCATCAGGGAGAGAGCAGTAAAACAGAAAAATAGTTTAAGGATTTGAGGTGTAGGGGAGAAAATATCTTTTCCCCCATCCATCTTACGTTCTCTGCTTGGAGCCTTGTTTATTGGACTGACAAAATAGTGATTAACGATAGTAAAGCATAAAAGTATTTAATACAAATTTTGTATGACACAGAAGCCTTCACAGGGAATGAAGACCTGAAGAAGTGGTTGGATCTAAGCCTTTTTATACTAGGTTTTATGAAGAGTAGAAAGTTGTGAGAAAATTGGATAGGACAAAATGGTATGAGCTAGGGTGGTAAAGTAAGAGAAATTCAGTAAGCCTAATTGTTTGGATTCCACTTGGCATCCCTCCATCTTCAGAGATAAGGATGCTCCTTTCCTTCAGGTATAAGGAAAGCACCTCTCACATAAGGGTTGTATGACTTGCTTCAAGGTAGAAGGGGTTGATCAGAAAGTTCTTCCTGTACCTGCCATTTCTCAGATTCTTTCAACTTAAAATATTCAAAATGCCAAGGCATCCTATTTTGAGATAACATGTCCTAAACCCTGTCACATGTAGAAGGCTATTTATTTCAACACCGTCTGTAATTGAAAGAACTTAAAGGAGTAGCTCTGAAACTAAGTATCAATAGGAGGATGGTTAAATAAATTACAGTAATCCATACTATAGAATACCACACAGTTATTTAAAAGAATAAAAGTGGACCAATTGTACAGGAATAAAAGATCTCTAAAATACATCATCTAGAAAAGAGCAAGTGACAGACGCTTCCTTGCAAAACAAAACAAAACAACCACTATATTGACATATGTGTATATGTACATATACATATGTAAAAGAACAGCAAAATGACTAGAAAATTATGTTAACTGTGAATAGGTGAATGTGTGTGTGTGCGTGTGTGTGTGTACAGGTGATAGCAGGCTTTAAAGGAAGATAACCATATTTTATTCTACATCCTTATTTGTCTTGATCTCTTATAAGAATGTAGTTATGTACTGCTTATATAATAATATACAATCTCATAAACAACAATATTCAAACAATCAAAATTTTATCTCCCTTTAGGGGGAACACAACAGCATAAAAAGCCCTGGAACATATTAGTTCTGCCTCTTAAATTATCTGGATTATCACTTCCTTACCTATAAAATGAGGATTTGACTAGGTTATCTCATTTCCCTAATAAACTTTACATTTCTATGAGCCTCTAAAATATAATTAAATATTTTTTCACTTTTTTATATTTTATTTTTAATTTGCACTTAACAATACATCAGTTTTGCGGGTACATTACCATTTATTACAAATGTAATAAATAATTAAATATTTGCCTAAGTAAATTTTGTCTACCACAAATATGGTTATGTACTTTTACACTTAAAAATGATAGAGTTTAGTTTAGTTCTTTACCATATCAGAATTGCTACATGGTCAATGAATATTATCATGAAAGACAGGATGCAAATCACACAATTGTTCTTGTTGGGAAGAAATGTGGTTAATTTGACTTTCCTAAACTTTTTCTCTCCGTTCTATTCACTAAATCCGAGAAAAGAAAATGACATAATATAAAATTTCCATAAGAGAAGACCATGCCCTTCTCCAGAAAAAGTAAAGGAAGAGTTTAAGCTAGAAAAAAAATGCCCTTCATTTGAAATTTTTAAGTAAATATGTTCTCAATTCTTCAAGGTATTGAGACAAAAGCAAAATGACATTATTTGAGGGGGAAAAAATGTATTTTCATGCAAAAGTGCCTGAATAATTCACCTAGAACTTTCTCCAGATCATCACTACCCTGGTAGTGAATATTAGAGGAAAGAAAAAAAGAATTTGTAGGTTCATCAGAGAAGAAGAGTTCTACCTTCGTAAGCCACCCAGTCACTTAGAATCCAAATACAATTTGTATCCTAGTTCAGGAGGACACAGAGTTGGGGAAATGGAAAGAGTTCACAAGCACAAGAACAAAGCAAGAATATCCACTCTTCCCACCATCGTTCAACATTACAGAGAAAAACGGCCAAATAAGATGTCCCTCGCTTGACACCAAAATCAAAAGCAACCAAAGTAAAAATAAACAGTTGGGAGTACATCAAACTAAAAACTTTTTGCACAGCAAAGGAAACTACCAAAATGAGAAGGCAAACTATCAAATGAGAGAAAATATGTGTAAATCATAATATCCGAGAGGGGTTTGTATCCAAAATATATAAAGAACTCATACAACCCAACAGCCAAAAAAAGAAAAAAAATTCTGATGGAAAAAATGGGCATTGTATCTGAACAGACATTTTCTGAAGAAGACATACAGATGGCCAACAGATACACAAAAAGGTGCTCAACATCACTAATCATCAGGGAAATGCAATGCAAAACCACCATGAGATATCACTTCACACACATTAGAATCACTGTTATCAAAAAGATAAGAGTTAACAAATGTTGGCAAAGATGTGGAGAAAAGGAAACCCTCACGCACTATTGGTGGGAATGTAAATTGCTATAGCCACTATGGAAAACAGGATGGGGGTTCCTCTAAAAATTAAAAATAGAACTACCATATGATCCAGCAATCCCACTTCTGAATATTTATCCAAAGAAAATGAAAACACTAACTCAGAAAGATATATGCACCTTCATGTTCAATGACTGCAGCATTATTTACAATAACCCAGGTGTCCACTGATAAATGAATAAAGAAGATACGGTGTATGTATATACATATATACACACACACACACACACACACACACACACACACACACACAATGGAATATTACCTAGCCATGAAAAAGAATGAAATTTTGCCTTTTATGACAACATAGATGGATCTTGAGGGCATTATGCTAAGTGAAATAAGTCAGACAGACAAATACTGCATTATCTCACTTATATATGGAATCGAAACAAACTGAACTCAGATACACAGAACAGATTGGTGGTTGCCAGAACCAGGCTTCGGGTGGGGGCTGGGGGGAGCACAAATAAGTGAAGATGGCCAAAGGGTAAAAACTTCAGTTATAAAATAAAAAAATCATAGGGATGTAATGTACAGCATGGTTACTATAGTTAATAATACTGTATTGCATAATTTTGCATATTTGAAAGTTGCTAAGAGAGCAAATCTTAGTCCTTATCACAAGAAAAAAAAATTGTAACTATGTATGGTGATGGATGTTAACTAGACTTACTGTGATGATCATTTCACAATATACACAAATACTAAATCATTATGTTATACACCTAAACTAATATAATGTTATATTAGTTATATCCCAATTTTTAAAAATGTAGATTAAGGCAAAAAAAATAATATAATGTTATATAATATAACATTATAATATACAATATAACATTATAATATACATATAATATACAACAATATAATATAAAAACTAATATAATATTAGTTATATCTCAATTTTTAAAAATGTAGATTAAGGCAAAAAATAAAAAAAGATGTCCCTCACATATACCCTCCTCAACAAAAGTGCCTTTGTTGGAGCTTGAGATCCAGGTAGGAGACTGTAAAACCCCAGGGCAGTCCAAGACTGAGGAGAGCAGGCTCTCCTCGCGCCTAGGCAGCTGACTCACCAACCAGGTCCTGGCTACAGATCCAGACACTGCTCTGCACCCCTGAGCACTCAGCTACAGTTCCATCTGGCTTTGGTTCTGTCACCATCACCATATGCCGAGGGACTGGAGAGGAGTTGTGCCGACCCATGTGTAGGATAATAGACATACAGACCTTGGCCCTGATTGTGGATCCTGAGTGGCCTGTGAACCACCCCTAGCCCCTCCAGGCCATGACCCAGGAACCCCTGGAGGTAAGCCTGCCAAACTCAGACTGTAGATTCTGAAAAGGCCCTCTAACTGGCTCTAGCTCAACCCAGCTACAGGTCCACTAACATTCTCGCTGGTACAGAGGCCTCACAGGAGATGCTCCTATCTGCACTTCTGGAGATCCAGAGAGGGCCCTCTATGTGCCTCCACCTTCCTCACAGCCACAGTCTGCCGATATGCCCGTAGTCAGAGGGTCCAGGGTCCCAGCAAGAGACACTCCCATCTGGGTACTGAAAGATCCTGAAAGGGTCCTATGCAGCCACTATGTAAAATAGTATAGAGGTTCTTCAAAAATTTTAAATAGAGCCATATGATCCATCAATCCTACTTCGGGGTACATTTTCAAAGCAAATGATATCACTATCTCAAAGAAAAATCTGCGTCCTTCTACCATGTTCATTGCAGCATTATTTACAACAGCCAGGACATAGAAACAACCTAAGTGCCCATCAACAGGTGAATGGATAAAGAAAACGTGATATACATATATGTAAAATACATATATAAAAATGTGATATAATAAATGTTTATATACATATTATATATAATGGCATACCATTCAGCCATAAAAGAGAAGGAAATTCTGCCATTTGTGACAACATGAATGGACCTTGAAGGCATTATGCTAAGTGAAATAGGTCAGACAAAGACAAATACTGATGACCTCACTTATCTGTGGAATCTTTTTAAAAAAGCCAAAATCATAGAAACAGAGTAGAACGGTGGTTGCCAAGGGCTAAAGTGTGGGGGCGTTGGGGGGATATTGGTCAAAGGGTACAAACTTCCAGTTGTAAGATGAATATGTTCTGAGATCTAACATTTAGCATAGTGACTACAGTTAATAATACTGTACTATATGTATATATTTGAAAGTTACTAAGAAAATATATTTTAAATATTCCCACAATGCAAAAAATTGTAGTTATATGAGGTCATAGATGTGTTATTCAACCTTATTCGTGATAATCATTTCACAATATATACATGTATCAAATCAACACATTTGTACACTTTAAACTTACACAATGTTATATTCAATTATATCTCAAACCTGAGGAAAAAAACATTGCAGTAAGTACAGTAAAACAAAAAGGTAAGAAAAACAAAAGGCAACTATTGGAAAGGAAGAAGTAAAACTATTTTCATTCACAGATGACATGATTGTGTACATAGAAAATCCTAAAGAAACTATAAAAATTACTAGACTAAGGTTCGAAAGTATAAAAAAGTTTGAAATAAAGTTTGAAGTAAAGTTTGAAGGTATAAAATATAATTTTTATATTGACCTTCAAAGCTTCAAAAATATAATTTTTATATAGCAGCCACAATTAGAAATTAACCAATTAACAAATTATTTACAATAGCATCAAAAACATAAAATAAATAGGAATAAAGTTAACAAAGGCTATGTGAGACCTCACGTTGAAACTACAAAATATTGCTGAGAGATATTAAAGAGTCTTAAATCAATGGAAATATATACCATGTACATGGATTAGAAGATTTGATATTGTTAAGATATCAATTCTCCCCAACTGGTCTATGGATTTAATGCAATCCCAATTGAAATCTGCACAGGCTTTTCTGTAGAAATCAACAACTTGAGTCTATGAAAATATAAAAGATGTATAATGGTCAATCCAACAACAGAAAGAAAGAACAATGTTAGGGGACTCACACTAGTTGATTTCAACTTCTTATAAAGCTACAATAATCAAGACAATGTAGTATTGACTGCCTCTGCATTGACTGGAAAGGTACATAAGGGAGTTTCTGGGGGAAAATAAAAGTTCTGTATCTTGATTGAGTGATAATTTCACAGGCATATAATTTTTCAAGATAAATATTTGCATCCTGCCTGTCTATTCATGGTACTTGAACTACTTCGGTAGACAAAAAAAGCAGCAGCAGAAGAAGAAATGAAGAAGGAGAAAGAAGAGGAGGAGGAAGAAGAGAAGGAGAAATGCCTGCTTTCATGGCAGAGTCAGTGAACGACAGACAGATAATGAGGAAAAAGCATGATAAGAAAATTTTATGACATGGTAGACAGTGACAATATCGTGGGAAAGAGAAAAGTCCAGTAGGCTAAAGGAGCACAAGAGCACTGGGAGGATGCAGTTTTATACTCAATGATAAAAAGATCTCAGTAGAGCAAAGACTTGAAGGCATGTTCCAACTTCTTAGAGGAAAGAACATTCCAGGCCCTCAGGCCTAGGACGTGCAGGGAGGCCAGTGTACCCGCAGCAGAACTTTCTTAGTGCAATTCCAACAGAACAGAACTTTCTCTAAAGATCCAGTGAGCTGGATCTCCCCAAGCTGTTCCACCTGAGCTTAGTGCAGGGCCTGCTGCCTAATGGACTATGTTAACCCAGAGGACAATGGAAAGAAGAGAGAAACTGTGGCTTCTTTACATTGGTTATCTCTGTGTACATTTCAATGTTGCATCCTGGAGGCAGGAGGTGAACTGTCTCATTGCTGAGTTCTGGTCACTTACCTGGCATGGAAGGACACTGGTGCACTCTCAAAAATTTTGTTTCTAAGAGGTTAAAAACTAAAAACAAAACAGAACAAAACAAACAAAAACAGTGTTCATTTCCCAATGACTCTCAAGTCTTAACCATTCCCTGCACTGGGGCAGAGAAAGGGCAACTTAGGGCAAATAAGAATGTTCCAAGCCTTGAGAGCCCTCCAGAGGTAGGCAGGTAGCTTCTGGAAAGAAAAAGAGTACGAAGTACCATAGCCAGAGCGCACAATTTTGAAGGGAGTGGATATTTACTGATTTCCCAGAATATTAGCACTGTGTGGTCACACAAATGGGAATTCGCTCTGGTGTTGTTTTCTAGAAGACAGTCTTATTTTTTCTTGCTGTGTCTGAAATGGGCACCAGTGTGATAACTACGAACATCAGTTGGTCTAGCCAGTTCAAGCCCCTTTCCTTAATAATGTCTTTCCCTTTGTGTTTGTTTTTAACCTTGCGTCTTCATAAAGGCAGCCAAATATTAGTTGGAAAGAGCTGAGCCAACACTATATTTCCTAGTTAGACATATATGCCAAATACAAAAGGAAGCACAAATATTGGACAATGATCCCTCCTCTCACAGACACAGCCCAGCGTAAGAGAGATATATCTAGAAATCAGAGCCGTAGCAGAGCCTGGAACTGTTTGCTTGGAGGTATGAAGCAAGGAGGAGGAAACTTAACTACTCTTTTATAGTTCACTCCTGCTATTAAGAACATAACTGAGTCTAGTTTAGCCAAATTCCCTGCTAACTAACCTGTTTTGTCACTGTGGATTCAAGCCACTGCTGGAGCTTAATGACTCTGTAGAACTAGGGATGCACCTACTTCATAGCAATTAATTTCCAGTTCTATTGTTTTAAGAAAACATTTGGTATTAACATTGCATCAAAAACTGGGGATGTACTGTATGGTGACTAATATAATAAAATAAAAATTATTTAAAAAAAAAGAAAACATTTGGTATTTACTTAACAATGCTTATTAACCCAGAATCAATGTGAATTAATTCATATTTTATTTTATTTTATTTTATTTTTTTAAGATTTTATTTATTTATTCGACAGAGATAGAGACAGCCAGAGAGAGAGGGCAGGGGGAGTGGGAGAGGAAGAAGCAGGCTCATAGCGGAGGAGCCTGATGCGGGGCTTGATCCCAGAACGCCGGGATCACGCCCTGAGCCGAAGGCAGATGCTTAACCGCTGTGCCACCCAGGTGCCCCTAATTCACATTTTAAAAGTGTTATCTAATTTTCTAATCAGTATTAATACTGGTTTCCAGTAGCAAACACTTTGGAGTGAAACACTTAACTGATGTGTTTCCCAAGTTTTCTCCCCATTGTATTCAATTTTAATTTGTGTGACAAGTTTCACCTCACAAAGTGCTTCCTCTTATTTGATTCTTCTTAAATGCACATTGAAGTCTGTTTATATATTAATTTCTGCTAGAACCATAAACATCTCCTCCTTCATGTCTCCTCCCCAAAGGACCAAAAAGGCCTCTTGAGTGGCTATAAATGTCTCTTTATAAACACTTAATTAAAAACTGTGTCACAGTTAGAGTCAATCTGGTCTGCACTCTCATGCCAAAAAGCAGGATTTCAAGCTGTGCATTTTACTATTAACTTTCCAGTGTAGCTTTAGAATCTCAATCAATTCTTTAAGAAATGCAAATGTTCTTTTCCCTTTGGCTTAGCAGTAGCCACTGGGAAATACATATGTATAATTCCTTCCTGGTTATGCATGTGCTGTAACAATAATCAAAGCTAGATGCCAAAGAAGATATTCCAGAGTATTTTTCCAACATTAAATTTCAGCCTTCTCCTTGGCCCAGCCAGGTGGATAGTGAAAGTGCCACGTGAAAAATACAGCTTGTTCCTAGGATTAATCTTAATTCATTCTCACAACTCAATTTCCACTTCTGCTGTTGGGCCTCTTGACTACAGTGCCCTTTCCCTCCAGCCTACTCTCCACTGTCTTGCTAGGGTGTTCTAAGGTCCTTTCCTGGCCTGCCTCACACAGCCCTATAGGTTCATCATCTGCATCCCCTTAATACCCAACCCCAGTGACATACCTATGCTCTAATCATGGCAACACCAGCAATTCCCAAACACACCATGGGTTGTGTGCTCCCATGCCTTTGTACACATCCCCTCTCCCAGCATTGTCCTTGCTCCCCTGGTGATCTTCCATCCTTCCATAGTCAGTTCAAAAGCCATCTCCTCTGTGAGGTCTCTCTCACTGTTCTCCCCCATCCTGGGCAGAGCTGAGAATTCTCTGCTAGTTCCCATAACACCATGGAGCCCTTCTCTATCCTAGCATTTACCACAAAATATTTAATTACGAGTTTCCTTACTGTCTCCCTACTAGGCTGTGAGCTCCTTAAAAGTGAGGATATTTTTCCCAGCTGTAGCACCATGCCTGGCCATCTGACAAGTAATCAAGAAGTCTTTATGGAATGAATGGAAGCGGATACGAATGTGCTAAGTATGGATTTTCCAACTCTCCCACACACATGGAAGCATGTGAATCCCACATGACACTACAGATAAAAGACTGGTATCCAAGATATACAAAAAAAAAAAAAAAGAAGAAGTCATTTGTTTTTGTAAGTGCCCTTCTCCCCCTTCTTTTCCCTATTAAAATGGTAAATAAGCTCCAAATTCTAACCACCCCTTTGAGTCACATTTTTTTCTGTGAGCTCCCATGTACATACTTACATGAATAAAAATCTGTCTTTTCTCTCACTAATCTTTTGTCAGTTTAATCTGAAGGCCTCCAAACACTGAACCTAAAAGGATAGCAGCAGTTTTCCTTCCCCTACATACACACTAATCTGTATATGTGTGTATATGTATTTATGTGACCACAGATACACAGTCACTTGGACAACTGCGCATGCCTACAGAGGGCTCCTATGGAAGATTCTGTTTGAAGGAAGAGGTCTATAGCTAAAACAAATAAAAACATAAAAAATAAATAAAACACCAATCCATAAAATGAGACCATTTGCTTTAATGAAATTTCATCAGTTTTACAAAAATATGAATGGCCTAAGACCAGCCCAGCAGGCTGGAAGGTAACCTATAGCTCCCAATATAATGTAGAAGAAAGAAACCCAAAATTAGAGAGAAGAGACTAATATATGAGCCCTGTTCTGGGGATGTGACTGTCTCTCCCATAAGATTCCCAGGCTGCGGGAGAGTAGTGACTCTTTCTGTTTTGTACATCACGGAATCCTCAGGGCCTAGCAGAGAGGCTGGGATGTGGCAGCTATTCGAGGACTCGCTGTCGAACAAACAAGTGAACTAAGTCTCCTGTGCTTGTCTAAGGAATTCTGGATTCTCAACTTGCTAACGTAACTTTTCTAAGCTGCAGTATTTTAAAGATAAAACAAACATAAAGAAAATACCTATACCAGAGAGTTGTTTTAAAGATTAAGTAAGATGTAAAATACATTACAACGCCTAACACAAATGTCCAATAAGGATTATTTTTATAATTAATATTACTATAAGTACTCCCTGGGCAGGACTGAAGTTTTTTTCCTTGAAGCACTTTTTTTTTTAATGCTTTAAAGGCAAGGTTAGACGAAGGCGGGCTATTCTAGGCAAATTCATTAACTTCTCTGGTCTATAGTTCTTACCTTAAAACATGAATAATAATGCCTTCCTTCCAGGATTGTTATAGGGTAAGTAAGGTAGCACAGATACTCATATAGTTGGCTTTCAATAAAGATTAGCCAATTGTCAATCAACATGCTCATCTTGGTGATGGCAGTGCTAATGGCTACACCTGGGGTGTACATTCTGAGTCTACATAGATCATTCAGTCCCCACAAGGTAAGCATTATTAGCCCTATTTTATGATGTAGAAATTGACACTCATAAGGGTTAAGAAACTTGCTTGACATAATAAGCAGAGCAGTAGGATTAAAACTGACATGTACCTCACCCCACAGCACACGATCTTTTCTCTCAGTCCTGCTACTTTTGCAAGCCTTTGCCCATGAACACCTGCCTACCCTGTCTGCATTGTCCCCAAGAGGGGCATGTGTTTGAAAAGGAAACTTACCCTGCACGCCAAGGCTGAGACCCTCATAAATCTGTCAGCCACAGAGACTGTCCAAGGCAGGAAGGGGCAGGGCTGTCCTTTACGTTGCTTGTAAGAGAAGCAAATTTATCATCCACCCATAAACAAGTATAAAGAATTTCCAGTCTGTATTTTAAGTTGGCCTCATTTTTATACCATTTTATCTCCACTCTTTTTCCTCTCCTTCAACTTTTTCTAATCTGTACTTTATGTATGTTTGTTAGATATCTTACAGCATATTTGGAGTAAGGTAGGAATATCATAAATAAACCAGCGAACATACTCCACAGGGGATTCACTTGAATGCCCCAGGAAAATCTAGAAAGAACACTTCACAAAAGAAGCGCTGTTAACAGGAGATAGAAGTCCTGCATCCCAGCCCAACTCCCTGCTGAGTGCCAGTGAGTCACACAGGAAAACCACACACCTTCACAACCAAGCTGCACCAAACTGCCTCGCTGAGCCCCAAGAACTTGTAAATGAGCTCGTGACTGTCCTGGACACAGGTCTCTAGGCAAACCAGAGACAGCAAAGAAACAGAGGTTTAGAAGCCTAACCTTGTACAACAGTACAAGGAGCAGGAAGACAGAACAGAGGTTTAGAAGCCTAACCTTGTACAACAGTACAAGGAGCAGGAAGACAGAACCAGTGACCACAGGTGGGTGCAGGCTTGAAAGAATGTCCAGGGGCTTTCTCACAAGGCCACTGACTACCCAAGAGCCACCAGCAATTCTCAAGGCAGAAAAGGGGTGCAACAGAGAAGTCTTGTACCTGGTACCCCATCTTAAGGAACAGCAGGGAACAAGATTTAGGCATTGTTTTCAGAGATGGACAGTCTACCTTAAATCTTGCTGCCTTTCAAGGCTAGTGTCACCAGTGCATGGTGAAACCTAAAATTTTGTCAGAAGCCAACCCAACTTCAGGTCTAGATGGGTGCTGGTAATATTTTAGTTGCACAAGGGAAGGTGGGTATTTTTAAAACATAAACTAAATCATATATCTCTCTCTAAAACCCTCCAATGATTTCTCATTTCACTTCGAATAAAATTCCAAGTCCTCACTAGACCTTACAAGGGTATGGCCCCGCCTGCCTTTCCGTGTGACCTCCCAACCCTCTCCCCTTCCTCATTGTACTTCAGCTACCAAAGCCCCCTCCTGACCTAAAGGGCTGAGTTCACCCTGCTCTTCCCTCAGCCTGACATATCCCCTACCCAAGATCTTTGCAAGGCTAGCTATTGGGTCCCAACTGAGCCACCTCCTCAGTGGGGTCACCCCTAACATCCCAAACCCCCAAAGAGTCACTGCCCATCTCACCACCTGGTTTTATTTTTTCATGGAAGTATCACCATCTGAACTTATTTTGTCCTTATTGTTTTCTTGTTTATGTTGCTCCTTTCTGCCAGAATGTAAGCTCCATGAGAAAAGGGGAACTTGTCCTGTTACCACATTAAGCTCTGTGCCCAGGCCTTGATTTCATTCCACACAACCACACCCTCATGCTATTCTCTTTGCATTAGGAGGTTCCATGTCACAGAAGGAACTGGCCTGGCACCATGGTGCCTGTGGAAGGCATTTGGATCCAGAGAGACCTAGATCCACATCATAAAGTGTTGTCTCCATAAATACTGGTGGCAGAAAGGCAAAAGCAAGAAAGGCAGAAGAGAGGAGTTGCATGGGCATTCCCCTATTTATACAGTCCCTCAGGTTCCCAGCCACAAAGACTCTGACCTCCCTTTTGCAGAACTCCAGGTCTTCTCTCATCCAGGCAAGCCTCAAGGTCACAGCAGAAGATGCTAGGCTCCTGGGAGCATGGACTATGTCCTTTCTACTCACTGGTTTGTTGGCTGGGACACCAACCATGAGGCACAGCATCTGACCCGGAGCCAGCCCTCAATAAAATACATGTTGACTGAGTAAATAAGAGTAGGCATGAATGAAGATGGATGAAGGCAATCAAGTTGCTCCCATTCATGATGGCACTGTCCATCAAGGTGCCTTTGAGAGCATTATGGCAGGACTCAAACTTAAACATGCACCTGAATCACCCTGGAGAACTTCTTAAAAATACCAATTCCTGGATCTTACCCTCCAGATTCTGTACTTCCAGGCTGGGGAGCTGATGCAGAGCCAGGCTGCGAAGACATGGTATCTAATATTAAGGGTTTATTGATGACTGGAATCCATATGAGGATTTTCTCCTTTATTTGGTCAACGGCCCAGAATTTCTGGATAATGATGAAGCTGTGCCATTCTCTATGCTGTATGGAGCCTTGGGCCCTGTGGGCATCTGATAGATGTTGCTTGATATTAATAGTAATAAAGGCTTTCCCTTAAAACTTCTAAGCATCTTCTGATGAGGAATCCAGTTCTGCCAACTCACTGTGAATGACTGGCTTACAGGTCTTGAGCTGAGTATAACATAATTCATCTAGTTATGAGGCAGGAAAATAACTATAACCTTCCTGAATGTAGCCAGTAGTTTTTGGGAGAGAGGCCAGGCCCTCAGCTTAGGCTGGGAGAAAGTGAGTGTATCCTTCTAGAAGCTTATTAAGTGCTGCAAGAGTCACCTGAAAAGAAGGTAACAGAAAAATACCAATGGAAACCAGTCTTAAGGTAATCTGAAAGTAAGTCTTAAAAGACAGCCAGTTTGGGAAAAGGTAAGGTATCGATGGAGAGAAATCAAATACCATGTATGACCTCCCAGCAGAGAGCCCAAAACAATACAATGGTCTTTCCAACAGGCAAGATATTATTAATAACAGTGATAAGATTTTAAAAATGTATGGTCATGAGGTACTTTTCCTTCAGAGAGGTCAACACATTTTCCTGTATTGTCTCACATTCACCCTCCACAATCTGATTAGATGATAACTGTGGCTGGGACTGAGGTGGGGAAACTGAGATGTGGGGAAATTAAGCAAAATAAAGCTGCCTGCAAAATCTACCTGGGACAAAGTCAAACCCCACATAAGGGGGTCTCCAGATTTAAGCCACAGGATTGTGCCCACTGACATTAGCCCACTGTTCATATTACAGCAATGAAGTATATTATAGATCGGTAAGATCAGAACAGTGAGGTATCTGGATTAGGAGTTGTTAGGCTCAGACTGGCAGACTAGCTCAGATCTCTAAGATGGGTTCCCCAGTGGCTGCCCCATGACCAAACACAACCACCTGTTAGCCCAGCCCCAGGTCAGCAAGATTGAATGGCCAGGTGTGGTCTGGTGTGAACAAGGGATCCTAGTTAGGGCCCCAGCCATAGAGAAAGAAGGGAAGAGTGAACCTTCTTCAGGTTACAACTCAGCCTCTCTGTGCACAGTAAAGGGTGGGGAGCATCCTGGTGGGACCTCTAGGCCACCCTCAGCCTTGTCTTCCTCTCCACACTTTTCACAGGTGACTCTGTCCACACCAGGAAAGAGCCTGGACAGGGTCCCCTAAGTTCCTCACACTTATCCAGAGCCCTACAGATGTTTCACTGGCTCCTCAAACTTAGCAGACCTTAAACAGCAGCAATCTTCCCCAGCAGGCAACTGCTCCTCTTCTGTCTTCCCTATTTCAGTGAAGACCACCAGCATCCAGTTGGTCATTGTTCCCCCACACCTCCATTCTGTGCCACAGAGAGCCACTTACCCTCTCCTCAGCAGCACCTCCTCCTGGTCCTTCTTCTCCTAGCCACTGCCTTGATTCTGGATTTCAACACTCCCTGCCAGGGTTGCCACAGCAACCTCCCTCCCTAAGCACCACCCCTCACAGCTACATCTCGGCAATGCTGCCAAGCTGGCTGTGATGGAATTCCTTTGTAGTTCCCCATCACTTTCAGAATTAAACTCAAACTCCTTAGTATGGCACCAGGCCAAGATCTTTATGATTTAAGCAATACACCCTCCTCTGCAGTTTTTTATAATAGGAAATGGGAAACTAATAACAAGGACTTAGGGATTATCCAAGCAGAGAAAGAGAGGAAGGGCCCATCAGTCCTCTCCCACCTCAACTCTTGGCATGGCCCCACCCTGTTTCTATGCCCCAGTTGTATCAACAAACAATGTACCATATCCCTGTCTCCATGCTTGGGCAGGGGGCTCCCTTCCCCTCTTTCTTCACCTGGATAACCCCGACTCCAACTATTAGTTTCCTAGTTACTGCTGTAACAACATACAGCAGATTCGTTGGTTTAGGACAGAAATTTATTATCGTACAGTACTGGAAGCCAGAAGTCTAAAATCAAGGTGTCAGCAGGGCCATGTTCCCTCTGGAGGCGCTAGGGAAGGAACAGTTCCAGGACTCTCTCCTAGCTTCTGGTAGCTCCTTGGCTTGTGGCAGCATAATTCCAATCTTCTTGTGGCATTATCCCTGTGTGTGTGTGTGTTGTGTTTGTGTGTGTCTTTGTGTCCAAATCTTCCCCTTTTATCAGGATACATACTGGGTTAGGGCACATGCTAATGGCCTCAATTTAATTTGATTACCTTATAAAGGTCCTAACTCCAAATAAGGTCACATTCTGAGGTACTAGAGGTTAGGACTCCCACACATCTTTTTCAGGAGGGGACAGTATTCAATTCATAACAGTCCTTAAAGCCATAGTTTAAGCATCACCTTCTGGCTGAGCTGGGCTGGGTGCCCTTTCTCCTACACTTCCCTGGTATCCTGCCTAGTCCCTGTCACATCATCCTTATAGTCCACTTGTCTGTGGCCCCCACCCTACCATGACTCTGAAAAAATGAACCAAGACCTTCATCTCTGTAGTCCCAGGTTCTCCTCAGCCCAGTGCTGGGTACCTCATGGGCATCAAACATTTGGGGTTGATGAATGAACACAGATGGTGATGGACATTGCAAGCTGTGCCACTGGCCCCCTTACCTGCCTTCACCACAGGAGTACAAGGGAACACATGGTCAGCAGGCTTGACTGACCTCTGTCCAGACTCCAGCCCCAGGGACAACTAGGTGAGCTGTCAAATTTAGTCCATTTGTTTCATACCAGCCTGATCCTGACAGCTGGAAAGTTCAGCAAAGACAGGGACCCACGGTACGAAACTTCAGGATCTCCAAACCTTTGCCTTGAATATCAACTTTCAAGCTGTATTCATGAATTGTTGCCAAAATGAAGAAAGGTTTTTTCTTCTGGTTGTTTTCCTTACTGACCTTTCTCTGAGCCTTGTGAACCCATTCTTCTAGAAGAAGATCGTTGAGGTGGAACAGCAGCTGTAGACTCAGCTATAACGTGCAGCTCACTTCTCCAGCATATGGAGAAGTCAGGAGGCTGCAGGTAACACTGCTTCTTCACATTCATGCCCCCTGCATGCCAAAAGCTACTTGGAGCTCTATCTATAACTTGCCACAAATTACAGCATTTATTAACAAGCTGAAAAAAATGTACTTTTGTATAAGAACATTTATAGTATCTGGGCACCTGGGTGGTTCAGTCAGTTTAGCATCTGACTAGATTTCGGCTCAGGTCATGATCTCAGGGTTGTGGGATTGGGCCCTGTGTCATGCCCCGTGCTCAGCAGGGAGTCTGCTTGAAGATTCTCTTTCTCTCCCTCTGCGCACCCCCACTCTCACTCTCTCTCTCAAGTAAAATAAATAAATCTTAAAAAAAAGAACAGTCATAATATCAAGTTGATAACAACAATCTTTTGAATTATTAAAATGAATCATTTCACATTTCACATTATAAGAAAACTTCTCTTTGCTGGCAATGTACTGTATGGTGACTAATATAACAAAATAAAAATTATTAAAAAAAAAAAAGAAGTATGGGTCACAGCTGTCCTTCACTAACTGCCATGCCTAAGATTGTGCCTGTGTTGAGCTTTTCATCTCCAACTTAATGGAATGTGAAACAGGGCCATCGTCTCTGTGCAAGACTACTCACCCAAGTGAGTCTAGTCAATAAACACGTGTTTAGATTTGTTCTTTTGTTTCCAATGTGCTCTGGTAGGTTTGTGGAGCATAATTCCAATTTGTCTTAAACACATCGTTTTGATGTATGAAGATCCTTCATAGTGATGGCAGAGTACGTGATCAGCTTGAGAGGAGCAATGCCACACAGGTGGGAGCATACTCATGCAGGAAGAATCCTGCCACTTTTATGCTGCAAAGATTCTTTAATGTTCTCGAAAATAGGAGTTCCCCATCCTTAGAGCCTCTGCTTTGCACCACTTGTCATTATACTAATAATAGCTAGTTCTTTATTGTATATCATGTCATTAATAATAATTGTGGTCATTTATTGAGTGTCTGCTAAGTACCATTAAGCCTTCTATGGAAAACAGCATAAGTTTCCTCCAAAAATTAAAAATAGAGTTACCGTATGATCCAGCAATCCTACTTCTGGTTATATAGCCTAAGGAAATAAAACCACTATCTCAAAGAGATATGTGCTTCCCCCACACCGTGTTCATTGTAGCATTATTTACAAAGCCAAGACATGGAAACAACCTGAGTGTCCATTGACAGATGAATGGATAAAAACGTGGTACACACACACACACACACAGACACACAGACACACAGACACACACCAAGGACTATCTTATAGCTATTAAAAAGGAAGGAAATCCTGCCACTTGCAACAACATGGATAGACCTTAAAAGTGTTATGTTAAATGAAAGAGGTCATACAGACAAATACTGTATGATCTTACTTATATGTGGGGTCTAAGAAAAGCCAAACTCATAGAAAAGAGATTGGAAAGGTGGCTGCCAGGGGCTGGGATTTGGGGGAATTGGAGAGATGTTGGTCAAAGGGTACAAACTCTAATTATAAGATAAATAAGTTCTGGTGATCTAATATATAGCATAGTGACTATAGTTAACAATACCTGTATTATATAAAGTTGGTAAGAGAGATCTTAAATGTTCTCCTCACACACACAAAAATACTATAATTATGTGAAGTGATGGATATATTAGTCTTATTGTAGTAATCACTTTGCAATATAGACATGTATCAAATAACCACATTGTACACTTTCAACTTACACAATGTTATATGTCAATTATATATTAATAACGGTGGAAAAAAGCCTTCACAGTAACTCTCTGAACCCTTGTCCCCACACTATTAGAGAAGAAACTGATGGCTTATTTGCCAAATGCTCACATGGTCAGCAGGTGGCAAAGCCAGTGGGCCAGCCTGGGTGTGTTCAATTCCTGGGCCCATATTCTTAACTAAATCACCTTTAACACCTTCAGGTCTCCAGAAATCACAGTCAGAAATAAAACTCTGAGAAACAAACTGAGGGCTTCAGAGGGGAGGGGGGTGGGGGAATGGGATAGACTGGTGATGGGTAGTAAGGAGGGCACGTATTGCATGGTACACTGGGTGTTATACGCAACTAATGAATCATCGAACTTTACATCAGAAACCAGGGATGTACTGTACGGTGACTAACATAATATAATAAAAAAACATTAAAAAAAAGAAATAAAACTCTGAATGGAACAAAACTGAACTTTGTCCTCTTGCACTTACAGCACAGAGCACATAAGCTGATCTTACTGACATAACCAGAATCTTCCTCAATTTTCTCCTCCACCCCCTGCCATCCCTAGTAGTTGATGCAAATAGGGATGAGGCAAGAAGGCCACCTGAGTGGAAGCACAGAACGAAGCACCTCCAAAGAGATGAAAATAACTTCCCTGTACCCAAGTAAACCTCCAGCATATTGGGCCCTGTGGGGATCCTTGCAGAGCCTCGATGTAACAGCTGTGACTTACGTTCCTGTCCCCACACTTTCTACAGATTATGCAGAAATGACACGGGTTCCTGTATGCCTCACAGGGGAAGTAATCCACCTATCACCAGGTGAGCAGAGACAAACATATGTCATGGGCTCCTACAGAAGTCACTCTTTCTACCAAGGCAAGAAGCCAGACTGGACAGGAGTCCAAGGTTTGAGTCCCAAAGGTTTGTAGGAACTGGGTAAAGAGAGGAAGCTGAGAAAGGGCCTCAGCTGACCCTAGCAGACAGGACCAAATAGATAATTTTTTTTTTAATTCACTTCTAATTCATGCATGTGGATAAAATGACTACAGGCCTGGGAACATTCACCAAACTGGAATCACGACATTTCATTAAAGCATTGTTGACCCTGCAGGAGAAGCTGGAGGCAATAAAGGAGAAGTGCCTGCATCCCCTTTGCTTAAAGCCTTTCAGTGACTTATATTCTCTTTGGGAGAAAGTCCCAGCATCTTGGCTTGCACAGTGTGGCTCCTACCCTAGCCCCCAGCCACCCCATGACTGTGCTCCTGAGCTTCCACAGATGCTCTAACACACCTTGCTCTCCTGCCTTCAAAGTAGCTGTGCCTGTACCCAGAACATTATCTCCTTCCCTCCTCACCAGCTGACAGCTACTCATCATTCACATCTCCACTTACCACCTCCTCCTGGAGCCCTCTCAGCTCCCCCCATGTGCAGGTCAGACACTTCTAAGTTCTCTCCTAACACCTCTGCTCCCTGTGGAAACACTCATGCTGATGGAAACTGCTGATTACTAGACAGAAAGCTCCCTGAGGGTAGGATCCAGATCACTGTGTTGTTACTATGCATCGAGTGAGCAATACTATACTGGAAACACAACTATAAATGAATGGAGCAAATGAATTCAGGGATAAAGCTTGGTTTATTCTCTCTGCCCCTGAGAGTTCTCTTCCATCAGCTCTAAAAATAAATCCCTCTCATCTTGTTGACAGGGTCTGCCCAAGCAGGGAGTGCCAAGCCAAGGATCCACTCAAATTCTTTGAGTTTTGAGTATCTCCCATTAAAAATATAATCCATAAACCCAGACCAAGGTTCCATCCATCAGACACCAAAGGCCAAGCCTGACATCATCAATAAGAGGGCTGATCTTGGTGTCAGCACCAGGAAATGAAGAGTGATCCAGGCCCAGCAGCTCGGGGACACCAGCAGCTGCACCAGCTCTGACAGATTACCTTGGATGCACAAAGAGCATGTCTAAGAAGCAAAGAGGTCTCCTGTGCAGCAAGACGAGACCTGCACAGATATGAAACTTAGCTGGTTGAGAGAAATTAATAAATGTTACTCTGTCATTTAGATGTATATTCATTTTTCATTTTAAAGATACACTACATTTTTTTAATGAATAAAAACATGCTGCCAATTAATAATGATCTGTGCAGAAGGAAACCCATTGTAGATTCCTTTTAATACTCGAGCAGGAAAGTAAAGCTGTTTCTTTATTATTAAGGTTAATCTGATTAGAGTCGAGAGTATTTTGGCATTTTTCTGCCTTTGGATTTGTTTGAAGGAGGCTTCAGGGGAAAAGCAACAATGTGCCAGTGAACCCAAGTGCAGCAGCCACTCCCAGACAAACTCTACCCTGGAGGACTCACACCCAACAGCCTCCCCAAACCTGAAAAGTGGTTCAGAGAAGACACTTTTAGGCTTTTCACCCAGTTCTCAACAATCTCCCTTCTCTGGAAAATGCTCCTTGCCAAGCTAGGCATTCCAGGCATATTTATACTCTGCGACCTACCCTCCTGGCTATGGTGACCTATCTTGGGCCAGAGTCGGAAATTTGAAATTGGGGTTAAGAGTGCTCAGTTTCAATCTGGGCTGGTCCCTTGAGCAGGGAAAGCCCAGAGTGTTTGCAGACAGCCATTTTCTGCCAAGTGGACAGAGAAAGAGAGTAAGCCAGTGTGTGGAAAAAAGAAGCAGGAAGCAGCTGCAGTGACAAGAGAAGGACTTTCTGGATTCCCTCATCTAGACCCTCCCTGCTCCCTTTCTCCAACACTTTCCCTTCTGGCCTAGACTCCTGTCCACTGTAAATGAATTCCTGGACACCCTCAGACTCCATGGAGCTCTGCTTCTACCTGAATGATCCTCCTTGAGTTGACTGAAAGCTGGATTGGAAGAGCATCGATTTCGGTGCTTTTTGTTTATCTCCCCAGATCACGAGTGCACAGACACAGTTTCCCCAGCCCTCGGGTGTGCTCAACACATATTTATTGAATGAGTAATGATAACACCCTGCTTGAAGGCCTCTCAGTGGAGGCTGCTCATTCACTTGCTTCCCATGTACCATGAAGACAAGTTGACATTCTCCCTGCTCCCTACTGCTGCTTCTATACCACTCCTCCTCCCTTATAAAAACAAACAAACAAAAGGCCAACAACAGCTATTCCTCTCTCAAGTTTATCACATCACAGTCATCCCCCCTGCTCAAATGCATTCCTCAGACAAGTTTTCCCCCCTTAACACGGACCCTCATCAGCCCATGGTCTGATTCTAGCCATCGGTAACTGCTCCTCAGGGTTACACCGAATTCATTTTGGTAACATTTGGGAATGGCTTGGTGAGATGTCCAGTTCAGGGGAGCTACACAGTTGAGGCTATATAGGCTAAACAAAGAGGAGAGTTCAGTCAGTTCTGGTCAGTTTGGCTCATGCAAGCAGCTAAACTAGAGAAGCTGGCTTTGAAAAAAGCTCACCTCCCTTAACAGTAAGTGCTTTGAGTTGAGTGCCTTAGTTCCTCACTAAAATTGAACTGAGTGGACATTACAGCTTTTGGCACTTCTCTAAGACAATTTATTTGACATCATGAATAATACCCCAGATTTTTTACACTCCATTAGCACCAAGACATAACAACACCATTCATTTATTCCCCACTGTACAGAGCCAGGATAAGGAAAATGCCACAGGAATGGCAATAGCTATTGGTGGGGTGTTGCAGTTTCCCTTTACAAGGCCCTCGTGACCTGTGTGTGGTTCAATTATCTCTGAGCAATTAAATCCTAATGGGGGGAAGTATTGCAAAGAAAATTGCAATTATACACGTATAGAGCTGCCTGCGCCATGCTTCAAACCCCTTTTATTTCTTGTCTCTGTGTAACATGAGAGCTGTGCATGTGGAAACCAATTAGGACCAGAGAGCTTCTTTCCACATAATCAGAGAGCACGTCACTAGTGGGATTCCCTGCCTGACACAGAAGCTGCGGGGGTAAAAGCCACCTGCTCAACCTGGCAGGCAAGGTGTAATTTCACATGCTTTCCCAGGGCCCTAGTGCAACCTCAAAACAGCTGAGTTGAAATTGTTCGGCACTCAAAGATCAGACTCTTTGGTGCCCAACTGCTGCCAACTGCTTCCTAAGCAAAGAGAATCATGCAGATGGGTAAAAGAAGACATAGGAGGCCCTGCCTGGTAAAAGTGACAATTTACATAGGGCCAAGCAATACCCTTGACCAAATCCAGACATCTCCAAGGAAGCGCCAATGATGGGTGGGTACACATGTCTGCAGAGTCACTCCCATCGGTACGTTGGGTACATAGAACAGTAGTAATGACCCATTCTAAGAATCTGTTCAGGAGGGTCTGGCCATTAGGTGCTCATACCTGAGGAACACGTACCACTACACACACACACACACACACACACACACACACACACACTGTTCTTGCCTCCCCTCTACCTGAAGCAGCTCCTGAATGTAGTGCTATGGTACAAAGAAGTCTGGATGATCACATGTAGGTGGGATGGCCGTGATGTTTCACATCTTCTTGCTCATTGGTCTTGGTTGTTGCCTAAACTGTCAAGCTCAAAACTTATAATCAAATGATAAAATTATCTGAAGCAATCATGTACATCTTACTTTCCATTTCAATATATCATATTAATTATGTGATACTGTATAGCTCTAAAGCATATGATTGGTCCACAAAATCTTTAAGGTTCCAACCGTCCACTTAGGAAATGTCAACCAAAAGAGATACAATATGCTGCAGGAGATTCCTTTTCCAATTCAGGTCCTCACCAAGACATTCAACCAAGCACGTGAGCACATCTAAATTCATTGTTTGTGGCCATGCTGCAAACTGACTTCAGATGAAAAATTACTGAGCCTTCCCCTCACTGACCCTCTCCCAGACTGTCCCCCCACTTCCAAGTCACATTTCTTAGAGCTTCCGTGTCCACTATCCTGCCAGTTACCTCACTCCATTCTTCCACACTCTGCCAAGGAGAGGGCCTAGCCTCCTCCCCTGACAAAATGTAGCAATTATCACTAAATTACAATGTCCCTGATACCAACCAAACTAATATTTCAGAACTAAATTGTTTTAGGAAGCTTGAGGTAAATTTATCAGACAGTTGCTAAAGTCTATGCTTCACTTGGAGGCAGCAACACACAAGCTGATTGAACCATTCCAGAAAGATGGTCTGGTCATTGAAAAACCTGACACGCAGGGCTCAATTCAGGCAAGTTTGGATTGGCAAAATGACATAGTTGATGGGAGAAAGAAGAAACCCACAGGAGCAGCAAGATTCTCCTCCACATAGAGGAGAGAGAGGGACTAGAGAGAGGCTTACTGCAGGTGTTTGAAAAGTTAAAGTTCTGTTTTAAAGTCCTATGTCTTACTCAAGACTATTTGATGAATTAGTTTTGATATAAACTAGTATCTTCTTAGCTTTAGATTAACATAATCTTCACAGCTATATTAATTTTAGCATTGTTTATGATGAAAAACTGGAAGTCTATATATGAGAAAACGTAGTAAAAATAAGGTGACTCCACTCAATGTAATATTATGACATAATAAAAACAAGGATTCTGAGGAGTGTTACAATATGGAAAATACTTAAGAAGTAATGATAAGTCAAATGACAAAGGGAACCAAAGTACACATAATATATGTTACGATTTCACATTTTAAAATAAAATTTATGCAAAGAAAAATACAGTCTGGCAGACAGTTCACCAAAATACAAATGTGGATGTGTATAGGTGATGGGATTACAGACTTTTTCCCTCTTTTTTCTATATACCTCTGTTTTCCAAATCTAATGAACATGCAAAAAATTTTTAATGAACATATTTTATAATAGATACTTATTTTAAAATATAAGAAAACTGTCTCAGAGACCACACTATAAAAATCAGAAGGAATCAGAAAAAAAACAAGTAAGAAAATCACTGTATGAAACTAACCTGTTCATCTGATGAAAGATGAGGGAAAGCTGAAGTGATTTAGAAGCCACTAGGGCAACTGCCCTCTAGAAAAAAACAAAAATCATGAGACTTAATGCTGTGGACACGACCCCACATTTTTCCTTTCTCTCTTTTGATTTACTGCAGGGAAACAAAGGATCAAGCAACACTTTTCTTTTGAGAACTAGAAGCAGGTCATTGAAAACCTACTTTCTCCTGGTACATTTTTAATTTTTAATCCTCTGCTACTTACAAGGGTTTTAGCACACTTCCTGCTCTGAAACTCTCAGGAACGAAAGTCAGACCCCAGGCACCATACAGATCCTGAAAGAAATGCAGTTCCAGAGGAGGTTTTCAATCCCTAAGAAGATTGTATTTCTGCATATTGTCATCTCTCTGAACAAATTTCAATTTTGTCTTATTCATTATTGCAAACCCAATCCCTAGCTCTGTACATGGTACCAAAGGATGCCTCAAGCATATTTGCTGAATGTTTTTTAAATATTTTTTCTTTTTTCTTTTTTTTATGTTCAGTTAGCCAGCATATAGTACATCATTAGTTTCAGATGTAGTGTTCAGTGATTCATCAGTTGTGTATAACACCCAGTGCTCATCACATCATGTGCCCGCCTCAATGTCCATCACCCAATTACCCCATCCACCCACCCACCTCCCCTCCAGCACCCCTCAGTTTGTTTCCCAGAGTCAAGAGTCTCTCATGGTTTGTCTCCCTCTCTGATTTCTTCCCATTCAGTTTTTCCTCCCTTCCCCTATGATCCTCTGCACTATTTCTTATATTCTACCCATGAGTGAAACCATATGATAATAGTCTTTCTCTGATTGACCTATTTCACTTAGCATAATCCCCTCCAGTTCCATCTGCATCGATGTAAATGGTAGGTAATCATTCTTCCTGACGGCTGAGTAATATTCCATTGTATATATGAACCACATCTTCTTTATCCATTCACCTGTTGAAGGACATCTCGGCTCCTTCCACAGTTTCACTATTGTGGACATTGCTGCTGTGAACATTAGGGTGCAGGTGCCCCTTCATTTCACTACATCTGTATCTTTGGGGTGAATACTTTCTTAGAATCAGGATTAGCCTTACTAGAAACTGAAGCAAGTTTAAGTTAGTGAAAGTTATATTTTATCCTCTTTAGGTATTGGGTTTTTAATTTGCTATGACTATATGTTATTTGGACAAATAACCCTACAGTTTTAATGAATTTTAAAATTGGTCAAATTAACATGTGGTGTCCCCTTTAATACAGTTATCTATGCATAAGAGAAAGAAGCTGAAGCCAGACACTACCAACCACCTAGTGCAGCTTATGTGGATTACTGACAGACTACAAAGGAAGAAATCAACCGCTTCTGGAACATTACTCTTGCAAACCTGAACCTATGGAATGATGGTGATTGTTCCATGAGGAGTTGATCCTAACCACTCCTGGGAAGCGTACCTGAGGGACAGCCATTTGGACTAGCGCAGGGAGGAAAACAGGAGCAGCAATGTTGAAACCTCATAGCCCGTGACTGGACCAGGATAATTGGTACTGGCAAGAGTCTCCAAAGATGCTGTGTCTGATGCACTTTGACAGGTGCCACCTGAAAGCCCAATTCAATCAAACTTGGTTTTGTGCTACATTCCCTATAATTAGTTTACAACATGTCACTCGTTCTTGTGCTACACAGACAGGAAAATTTCAAGATTTCACTGGCTCTTTCCTATCCTGTCAGTTCTTCAGCGCTTAATCATATTCTCCGTGAAGGGCTGTGTGGATTCTTCAGAAGGAATATGAGATAATAAAATAGTATATTATTACTATTATTATTATATATTACCATTATTATGATATAACAGTGCCTTAAATAAGTAAAGCTCTGGCAGGTTTTAAGTGCTCTCCTATTCAATATCAGACCCTCTTATTAATCTTCATAAAGTCAGAATTAAGAAATGAAACTTAGAAAACCTTTTAAGGATATGGAATTAGAGTTTAACAAAAGAGCCACACAATAATATCTTTCAACTGTGGGAATGGCTTTCACATAGCAAGAAACTACTTTTCATTTAACAAAAACAAGGAGAGCCCAGCTTTTGTTAAACCTTGAGGAATTTAACTTAGATAATATGTTATCTTTTGTTCTCTGGTATTCTCTTCCATGATTTTTTTTTTTTTTAAGCAGGGTAGATTCTCATCTTGCCGAGATACTTTTAAGTAATTTAACCTGAATGCAAAAGATGGAACAGATGGTCTTTTAAAGACTCTCCATATTTAAGATGCTGGACGTTCAAGAGCTTCAAAAGACCTGACACATTTTCATACAGGTGATGACCTAATAGGTTTCTCATCCATTTAAACCTACTGGTTGATTTCTTCTTCTAGTTATTGGGTACTGTCTACTTTTCCTCCACCTGTTCTTACCTGTTTCCTCTGACCTTTTCATCCTATCCAAGTCCCTGTGAATTCACACTATGTTCTCTGCAATATACAGGGGGCTTTCCTCTTAAAACATACAGTCATCTAAAAAGGGGGGATTATTATTTTTTTTTCTGAGTTTTAATTTCTTTCTTTTTTTTTTTCTTTTTTTTCTTTGCATGGTGCACCGGGTGTTATACACAACTAATCAATCATGGAACTTCACATCAAATACCAGGGATGTACTGTATGGTGACTAACATAATAAAAAAATATGATTATAAAATAAAAAGGGGGGATTATTAACCAGAGTCTTGTTCAAATTCCAACAGGGGAAATTGCATTTTGCCTCCCTATCATTTCCCCTGTCATTTATTCAGAATTACTATTTAATATCCCTCTCAAAATAAAACCTGTTGCTGAGAGGGCTGCCTCAGAGGGCCCTGCCTTTTCTAGCACAAAGGAGATGATGTTTCAGAGATGTATGACTAATACTCCTGGGGCAGGAGCTGAGTACACTGGGATCCTTTGGGAGTAAAGGTACCTCTGAAGGATCAAATAGATTTTTATTTTATGAGTGCAGTAGACAGTCCCATTAGACAGATTTTTTTCCCTCCAGCATTTTGCAGAATCTTCTGAGATTCAGAATCAAGCCAAGAGCTGCTTGGTAATATTGTGTGGATGACGCATTACACAGAGCTGACTCTGACATCATGTTGTCTTGTTCTCAGTTAGAGCAACCTGATGTGCCTGCCCTGCACACCCCAGCTCTGTGAGTCACTGCATGATATATTGTCCAGGAAATGCAAAATGATGCTCTTCTTAAAAACTCACGATCAAAA
This sequence comes from Ursus arctos, assembly GCF_023065955.2. Lineage (NCBI taxonomy): Eukaryota > Metazoa > Chordata > Mammalia > Carnivora > Ursidae > Ursus > Ursus arctos. The sequence continues at coordinate 23,835,863 of NW_026623078.1, forward strand.
AAATTGAGGCTTCCGGCTAGGGAATGTAGAGTGAAAAAAGTAAACTCTCAGGAGGGGCAAGTTCTCATTTTTGTTTTTCTTTTCATTGTTGTTTAAGATCCTACAAGGGATTGTAGTTTATAAATAAGCATGGCAAGTGGTTATTTTCTTCGGTGTTTTATTGCCACAAAAATGAACTTTATTTTTCACCAACCAGAACTTCCCATTATGAACAGCTGTGCCACATCCTAAGAAGCTTTTACCATCAAAAATGACTGAATATCTATATGTGTATTATGGATGTTGAATACAATTCCTAAAAAAGCACCATTCATGCCTGAAGAATTCTACAATACAAAACAATCCAGATACATACAAACTTAGAGTGAATTTTGACAATAGAATAAAGTAAAAATCAAGGATAATCTAAAGAGAATATTAAAATTTAGTCTTATCCAAATACTTCCAATCTGAACCAAAAAAATCATGTGCTTGATGCTAAACAGTGAGAATTCAAAGTTTAAAAATCTTTTCTTCTTCTGTCTCCACCTTCCAAATTTCAGTAAATAAAAGAATTGGTGAACCAAAGATCCAGTGAACAAAAAATGCAGAGAAAAAGAGAAACAGCAGACACTAATCAAGCTGAGACATTAACAAGGACAGAATCTCTTTCTGGCAAGGCTGACCTTTCCAACCCAATATGTAGTACTTGTCATTCCTAGAGCTTAAGACTCTAGGACAGCCAGACAAATAGCAAGAGCCCAGACCCCCCTAGGGTTCAAAAGCAATCAGACAGACAGCACATGTTAAATATAGTTCCTTGCCTCAAAACCACCATCCTTTTCCTATTAGAAATGCACTGTTGGGGCCCCTGGGCATCTGACTCTTGGTTTCAGCTTAGGTCATGATCTCAGGGTTGTTACATTGAGTCCTGGGTGGAGCCTGCTTGAGATTCTCTCTCTCCCTCTCCACCACTTGCTCATGCTCTCTCTCTCTCTAAAAAAAAAAAGAAGAAGAAGAAGAAGAAGAAGAAGAAGAAGAAGAAGAAGAAGAAAGAAAGAAAGAAAGAAAGAAAGAAAGAAAGAAAGAAAGAAAGAAAGAAAGAAAGAAAGAAAGAAAGAAAGAAAGAAAGAGGAAGAAAAGAAAAGCACTGTTAATGAGAGGGCAGCATCATTTGGTGCTTTGGATGCTACAGGTTTGATTTGGACCAATGCCTGGTTAAATCCTAAGGAAGTATGCCCCATAAAGGTATGGGTTCCATGGAGGAGGGATCACTCTGGGTAGTTACTTAACAGGCAAAGAAATATCTGAAACCATTATTGGATTTGGAGATCAGCCAACCAGGCAGACCCTGAAGGACCCTCTGGACTCAGACACTCTATTTCTGGAGGAATTTTAGTTCTCTCTGTGCCACACAGTCCATTTATCTAACAGCAAGGAGCAATGAGGGTCACTCGAGTCCTTTTCACTGGGTTTGCAGTTGAAAATTCAGGCAGGCTTCCAGAGATACTTATGTTACAGGTACATACATGCCTAGCAATGCATTTTCTTTAGCTTCACAGCTGGAGCACGGCTGGAGGTAGCAGGTGAGAAACAACAACTTTGCCTTTTTTCCCAGTATTACTCTGGGCCAGCCAAGGGAAACTTCACTAGGGGTCCCAAATGGGTTCAAAGTCAATGTCCTGGAAGAAATTGTAATGAAAAAAGTTGTCATAAAAAAAGTTGTCAAAATTTCACAGTTATAATGATGTTCATCTAAGAACCAAGAAATAATGGCAATAGCATGGCTTAAAATTAATGCAAAAGAGTAAAAGACACCCAAAGGCATCTAAGGCAAGATGGCTCCCAGGCTTGCAGTTTTATCATAACTTCATTGAAAGCAACTGCTATTTTTAAAAAGACCCAGTCAGTCAGAAGAAAGATCCAGTCACTATGGACACTCTAATGGTTACTAGCTATTGATACTACAAAAAAACAACTTAATGGTTGCATAGGTAGAAACTGCCACTGTTTTCCGGAAATGTTGTGCTTTTTTACATTCTCAACAGCAGTGTATCAGTGATCCAGTTTCTCTGTATCCTCGTCAGCATCTGGAATTATCATATACTTTTTTAGTCATTCTGATACATGTATAGTAATATCTCATTGTAGTTCTAATTTGTGTTTCCCTAATGGATAATGATATTGGACATCTTTCCATGTGATCATTTGCCCTATCTATATTCACTTTGGTGGAATGTCTCTTCATGTCTTTTGACTATTTAATAATTGGATTATTTGTTCTTTTACTGTTGAAGTTTGAGAGTTCTTTATAGGTCTTAGATACTAGTTCGTTGTCAGATATGTGGTTTGCAAATATGTCCTCCTAGTCTGTAGCTTTTCTTTTACACTCTTAATGAGGTCTTTCAAAGAGCAAAAGTTTTAAACTTTGGTCAAGTCCAGTTTATCAAGTTTCCTTCTATGAATTGTGCTTTTGGTATCCAACCTAAGAACTCTGCCTAGTCCCAGATCTCAAAATGAATTTTCTCATATATTTTTTCTTAAAGTTTTATAATTCTGCATTTTACATTTAAGTCCAAGATCCATTTTGAGATAAATTTTGTATAAGACATGAGGGCTAGGCAAGATTCATTTTCCTCTGCACGTCCAACTTTTCCAGGACCATTTGTTGTAAAAGTTATCCTTCTGTATTTAATTCCTTCTGTAGTTTAGTCAAAATCAGTTGGGCAAATCTGTATAGGTCTATTTCTGAGTTCTCTATTTCATTTTATTGAACTATGTGTCTAACTCTCTATGAATACCAAACAATCTTGATTAGTGTTGCTTTATAATTAGTCTTAAAATTGGATAGGGTGATTCCTCCCACTTTATTCATCTGTTTCAAAATTGTTTAACTATTCTAGTTCCTTTGCCTTTCCATATAGATTTTAAAATAATCTTGTCTCCATCTATAAAAATCTTGCTCAGATTTTGATAGGAATTGCATTAAACAAGCACATTCTATTTGGAGAGAATTGACATCCTTGTTATCCTGAGTCTTCCAAACCATGAACATATGTCTATTTATTTAGATCTTTGATTATTTTATCAGTATGTTGTAGTTTGTATAATACAAGTTTTATGTTTTGTTAGATTTATACCTTTTCTCTTTTATTTGTGCAACTGTCAATGGTACTGCACTTTTAATCTCAGTGTCCACATGTTCATTACAAGTATATAGGGAAAAAATTAATTTTTGTGCTGGATTCACTTAATTATTATAGGGGTTGAGTTTTGTCTTCTAGAGGGGTACTTTTTGGTAGATTTTTCAGGATTTTATACACAGACAATTATGTCATCTACATCTAGAGATATATTTCTTCATTTCCAATATGTATGCCTTTTATTTCCTTTTCTTGCTTTTTGTACTGGCAAGAATTTACAGCACTATGCTAAAGAAAAGTGGTGAGAGCTGATACTTTTGCCTTCTTCCCACTTTTAGGGGAAAAAATATAATCTTTCACCATTAAGTTTGATGTTGGCTTTAGGATTTTGTAGATTCATTTTAACAAGCTGAGGAAATTCCCCACTAGTCTTGATTTTCTTGAGAGGGCTCTTTAAATAAAAAATGTTGATTTTTTAAATTTGCACCTATTGATATGATCATGTGATTTTTCTTCGTTAGCTTGTTTACATGGTGGATTACGCTGTATGATTTTCAAATGTTAAACCAGCCTTGCATAACTGGAATAAACCCATTGGTCATAGTGTATAATCCTTTTTATAGAATACCAAATTCTACTTGCCAACATTTTAAGACTTTTGTGTCTATATTCATAGCGGAAATAGGTCTATAGTTTTCAGGTTTTTTGTACTGTCTTTGTCTGGCTTTAGTATCAAGGTAAACTGCCTTCATAAAATAAATTGGAAGTGTTCCCTTTTCTTCTATTTTGAAGAGATTTGTAGAATTGGCATTAATACTTCTCTAAACATTTGTTAGTATTCCCTGGTGGGAACTTCTGGCTCTGGAGATTTATTTTAGGAGGTCATAACTTATGAATTCAAATTCCTGAATAGTTATAGGGATCTTCAAATTGTCTATTTCATATTGGGTGAGTTGTGGTAGTCTGTGTTTTTTCAAGCAATTGGTCTATTTCATCTAATTTGTCAAGTGTATGTATGTGGAGTTGTTATTAATATTCCCGTATTATCCTTTTAATATTTGCAGGACCTTTAGTAATATTTCTTGTTTCATTCCTGCTCTTGATAATTTGCATCTTCTGTTTTTTCCTTTATTAATCTTGTTGGACATTTGTCAATTTTATTGATCTTTTCAAAGAATCAACTTTTTGTTCCATTAGTTTTCTCCACTTTTGTTTTTAATTTCATGGATCTGTTTTTATCTTTATTATTCCCTCTCTATGCTTTCTTTGAACTTATTTTGCTCTTCTTTTTCTAAATTCTTGAGGTGAGAACTTAGATTATTGAGACTTTTCCTCTTTTCTAATGAAAGCATTAAGTGCTATAAATTTCCCCTAAGTACTGCTTTAGCTGTGCCCCCCACAAATTTTGATATGTTCTGTATTCATTTTCATCAGTTCAATTTCTTTTTACTTCTGTATAATCTTTGACACATGGATTACTTAGAATTGCACGACTTAATTTCCACATGCTTGGAAATTCTCCTATTATTCCTCTGCTAGTGATTTCTAGATAATTCCATTGTGGCCAGAGAGCACAAACTTATGACTTCTATTCTCTTAAATTTGTTGAGGTTTGTTTAATGGCCTAAAATGTGTTCTCTTTTGGTATATGTTCCATAAACACTTAGAAAGAATGTAAATACTGCTGTGGCTGGGCAAAGCTTTCTATAAATGTCAATTAGATTTTGTTGGCTGATGATGCTGTTGAATTCTTCTATAGTCTAACTAATTTTCTGTTTAGTTCTATCAATGTTGCTAGATGAGTACTGAAATCTCCGACTATAATTGTGGATTTTTCCATTTCTCCTTATAGTTCTATCAGTTTTTGCTTCACATATTTTGCAGCTCTACTGTCTAGTATATACCTCTTTAGGATTACTATCTCTTCTTAGTAGACTGATCTTTTGTAACTATATGACCCCCTTCTTATTCTAATTTTATCTACTTTATATGATATTATAAAGCCATTTATTTTAGTTAACATTTTTTTAGTTAACATAAATAAAGCCATTATTTAGTTAACATTAGTTAACTGATTTATTTTAGTTAACATTTGAATCTTTCATCTTTTTCCATCTTTTTACTTTCATTCTTTCTATATTGTCATATTTTGAGTTTCTTATAGACATCATATAGTTGGGCCACATTTTTTAATATACTCCATCAATCTCTGTCTTATAGTTGATATATTTAAACCATTGACATTTAATGTAATTATTGATATGTTGTGGCTTAAGTATGCCACTATATCTTTTGTTTCCCTTTGTTCTTCTAGTTTTCCATTTCTGTTTTCTTTGGCCTGTCTTAAACATTTTTTTTTACCATTATATAAACATTTTTAAAAAATCCATTAGACTTATCTATGTTATTTTTTAATGTACCTCTTTGCAGAGTTTTTTAGTGGTTGCGCAAGGTACTACATTATATATAGATAACTTACACCTCTACTGATACCATGGGGGCAGGGAGGTGGTCTCATTACCACTGAGGAGTAATAAAAGTCCTAACTCTCTACTAGGTCTCCTCCAACAGCACTCTTGCAGAGGGGTTTCCTTGTTATAATGTGAAGAAGTGGGAGTCTTTTCCAATGTGGGTTAAGGTAGGGCCATAGTTTTCCTGTGGTATTTGACTAGAGTAGAGCAATTATTATCTTAAAGTTTTCTGTCTTGAGATTGGGCTGGAGTGGGGGAGGTATAAATAAAAAGTTTTCTGTCTTAAAAAATAATAAATAAATAAATAAATAAATAAATAAATAAATAAATAAATAAAGTTTTCTGTCTTCCTAAGCTGCCTTTTTCCTAGTCCTTTGGCTACAGAGAGCAGGCTTATATTGGTGCTTTCTTTGCACTTGGTGCTTCCAGGTTACTGGCTTATCCAGCTCCAAATCTGAGATTTATTTATTTATTGACAGAGATAGAGACAGCCAGCGAGAGAGGGAACACAAGCAGGGGGAGTGGGAGAGGAAGAAGCAGGCTCATAGCAGAGGAGCCTGGTGTGGGGCTCGATCCCAGAACGCAGGGATCACGCCCTGAGCCGAAGGCAGACACTTAACCGCTGTGCCACCCAGGCGCCCCTCCAAGTCTGAGATTTATGAGACAAAAAGAAAACCCAGGGAATTTACCATTATGTTGTTCCTTGAGTCTTAAAGTTCTTAGCGCTTCTGTCTTCTTTCCACCTTTCATAATCTTCTTATGTGTGTTTTATATATACCGTCCAGGGTTTCGGTTATACTTAACCAAAGAGATAGGAAAAAATATGTCTATTCGATCTTTCCAGAAGTGTAATTGCTTCTTCCTTAGCTATTTAATAAAGAACACTTTAAAGAACTGAAGAAAGCACTAGCTAGACATTACATTGTCATATAAATATATTCATTATCAGATAAATATATTTATTGTAAGATAAATATATATTATCATAAAATTTAAATTGAACCGGTATTTATTCTGATTCTTATTATCAGAAAACTGGGTTTTTCTTTAAGGCAAAGAGAAGTTTTCTTATAATGTGAAATGTGAAATGATTCATTTTAATAAATCAAAAGATTGTTCAGTTATCAACTTGATATTATAAATGTTCTTTTTTTAATATTTATTTATTTATTTCACTTCAGAGAGAGAGTGTGGGGGTACGCAGAGGGAGAGAAAGAGAATCTTCAAGCAGACTCCCTGCTGAGCACGGGGCATGACACAGAGCCCAATCCCACAACCCTGAGATCATGACCTGAGCCGAAATCTAGTCAGACGCTAAACTAACTGAACCACTCAGGTGCCCAGATACTATAAATGTTTTTATACGAAAGTACATTTTTTTCAGCTTGCTAATAAATGCTGTAATTTGTGGCAAGTTATAGATAGAGCAGTTTTCAGATTAAATTCTGCCACAAATACTAGCATCCCTTAGCATATAGTAAGAAAGCAACCTGTTTTCTTAGCTAGATGACATCTCAGTCTCTGTCTTCTTAAATGTTCTAACTGTACCTTGTATAATTTTTTTCAAGAAAAATACGAATTTTAGAGGCAAAATTCAGTTAATCTCTCAATCAGCCTCAAGTGACCAAAATCTACTAAATTGTATGGAACACAAGACTTGACTGTATTTAAGTCTCAGGCACCAACTCCACACGTGAGGGAAGGTACCAACTCCATAGTTTCTTATACCCTTTCATGCAAGAGTAGGAGAGTGTCTCTAAAATACTTCAATCAGTCTTTCCATGAAAATACCCACTAGCATCCCCCTACACATCATGAATTCAATCGCTGAGGAGTAAAGGACAGGGGGAAGGAAGAAGTAGCAGACAAAGCATTTTACAGTTTTTCCAAAAGTGAAACAGCTAGTAACCACCCTGTGTTCCAGAGTCACCTCTTAAAAGCCTCAGAAAGTCTCTACAAGCTTCTGAAACTCATATTAGGATGAGATAAACACAGCATTCTTTACAAAGGCTATTTTCGCTTTTTTTTTTTTAACTTGTATTCTAGTAGAAAATAAGGAGGGGTTGCTAAAATCCACCCATCTGCCTACTATTACTCAGTTCCCTCCCCAGGAGGGTGGTTCTCAAATTGTGGATCCTCCACCAGACTTACTGAGTCAGAATCTCCAGAATTAAGGTCCAGAACCAGCATATTTAACAACCTTGTGGTAACTTGGGAGATCCCTGCCTTTGTGCTTTGAGGAATACAGTTTGAAAATCACTGTGCTACAGTTAGTTTAATAGTTAGCACAACACAGAGAAAATCAGATCTCTAGGGGAATCTTAAGTGGAAACAGAACCACCAAAATCTCCAGTCACAGTGAACAATTAAAGGGCCACCCCAGGTGGTCCTGGGGTCCAGAGCAGGAGTGTCTAAGCATACCGAAGACCAAACCCAGGCCAGGGTAACTTCCTATTGTTTTTGCTTCATCGAGTTATGAGGTGAATGGTAATATAGTATAGGTAAAGGTAGGCGGGGTTTCTTTCAAATTCCCTTTTTTATGAAATAACCTTTTTTTTAAAATAGTAACTTATTGAAACATTTTATGTCTTACTGAAACATCTTATTATGGAAACATGACATTTAGAGAGAAATCTATTAGTCAACGAATGTCAGTTAATGAACGGTGTTCTTTCTGAAGTCGACACGAATAATTTAATTGATCAGCACCATCAGCTAACATCAATCACCGAGGGGACATGGGCAGCATTCCAATTAGAGAACAGAAAGAAGGGGTTTGGAGGAAATGTGCTGCATAAAGTCAAATATATGTAGAATAAACAAATACTTACACTGTCAAAAAACAAAACAAAACATGGTAACTGACAAGCCCTTATAAGCCAAACCACTGGAAGCAGGGAATGTTAATGTTAACATTGCTTTTACATGAACTGTTTATGTCTTTAATATCTGATTTCCAATTTCTCCTATTGCTTCTCCTGTATGTAGGGATTTCACAATTTTGCATATTAGCAAAGCAATATTTGATTATACTTTTAGCCTAAAAACAAGCCAGAATGTCCAAGAAAGGAATAAATAAATTTTAAAATATTTATTTCCAAAGAATATATAGTGACATAGGGGAAAATTCTTTATACAATGTTAATTTTTTTAAAAAAGCAGAGATACAGATATATATTTCAGTATAATAATGAGTTCGATCCCAATTTCATAAGCATATGCATACATATGTTTATTTGAGATAGGTTGAAAAGAAGATTGGAGTAAAATAAATGTACTGGCACATTTATTTCAGCTCTGGGTATTGAGTATATTATTTTCTGTTTTACACATTTTTGTTTCAAAATTTTCTACAATAAATGTGTATTCATTTTATAATTAGAAAAAAAATGTTGTATTTTTCTAAGTGACCAAGCTTCCATTCTCTTGAAATGATTCTAGGATCTTTTCTAGTTATTCATGTCCTTTTTAGCAGTAAAATCAGTCCCAACATATTTGAAAACATCCTTCAAGCACAAAGACATTGGCCCCAAATTTGAACAAAAATCACTGAAACTTTAAAATTCCACTATACTATAAAGAAGATGTGGTTCATATATACAATGGAATATAACTCAGTCATCAGAAAGGATTAATACCATTCTGACCAACATGGATGGAACTGGAAGGGATTATGCTAAGTGAAATAAGCAGAGAAAGACAATTATCACATGGTTTCACTCACATGTGGAACATAAGGGATAGAGCAAAGGACCATAGGGGAAGGGAGGGAAAACTGAATGGGAAGAAATCAGAGAGGGAGACAAACCATGAAATACTCTGGACTCCAGAAAACATACTGAGGGTTACAGAAGGGAGAGTGGTCAGGGGGATAGGTAACAGAGTGATGGGTATTAAGGAGGGCATGTGATGTGATGAGCACTGGATGCAACTGATGAATCGTTGAACACTACATCAAAAACTAATGATGTACTATATGTCGGCTAATTAAACATAATAATTTTTAAAATTCTACTATTCTAGATCTCTCCATATACCATGTATTGGCATATTTATTTCATAAAGAAGTTATAGGATAATAAGGAATTTTACCAGAACTTGGTGTGTCTACCATATTGCCCATTCACATTCTGTTGTACTTTAGACTTTACAAAGGATATGTCAAATACTAACAACTGAGACTTCACCTGTTGGAGAGGCATAACTTGAGGATATAAATCATACATACATCCTGTTTCTAATTAAGGAGGAAGATTGACATATGTCTTTGGAGACAACATAACAGACAGCTGTTTCTGTGATGCCAGCTTTTACATTAGTTTGAAAATGTTGCTTAGGAAATACTTGTCAGGATAAGACAAGGTTATATATACTGTTACCCACAGGACTGAGGAAAGTCACCAAACATGTGTACAAGACAAAAAAAAATTTGCTACATAAAATCTTCACTCTTGAGTTACTCCAGTGGTATATATAGCAAAGAGAGTGTTTGAGATTCAGGAAGGAAAATGGAAAGGGAATTCAAACTCCAGAGTTGCTCTATAGGTGAGATTAGTGGGTAGGAGTCTCATTGGCACAAAGAAGAGGCACCTTGTGAATGGGTTCAAGTCCCAATGATCCCACTTATTACCTTTGTAACTACTGATGAATCATACAATGTCTTTGATCCTCACTCTCCTCGTTGTGAAAGGAAAATTAAAATAAATGGATAAGATGCTTATGAGAATTACATGAAGAAATATATACAAATTATTTGGGTCCTAAGTGTTTGGGTTCCCTAGTAAATGCCCATTCATCTCTGGTCCACCTGTGAGGAAGAAATTTAGGCATTTGGTTGGTGTCAGGGATTGGGTTTCATAGGATGAGGCAAGTCAGGGCCTGCTACCCAAGGCAGCACAGGGGCCTGACAGCAAAAAGAGCAAAAGTCAAGCCTAAATCCTTTAACACTATTTCTTCCCAACTGTGGGTCACAACCCATTAGTGGAATGCACATCAATTTACGGTGCTGTGATTAGGATTTTTTTTAAGTGAAATGGAATGGACTCTATTAGAGTTCAGCAAATGTGATAAGAGTAAGTTTCATGAGACTCTTGTTTCGGTTTCATATATGTTTATGTATGCTGGATTATGATGTGAAATGTATTTTTTACTGTAGATCAAGGTCAAAAATTTCTGAAAATGACTTCTTTAGAAAAAGCCAGGTTTCAAAGTCTCAGCCCAATGACTCAGAGCTTGAAGGAATCAGGATAGGAACTGATTAGGAACAGTGTGAAGGCAGAAACAAGATGATTGCTGGAACACGCTTGGGGTATCCACCCTCCCTACACCTGTCAATAGTACGTATGGCTTATCACAGGCATAGCAGACCCTAGATACTGGAGAGATCTGGTGAGATCTGGTTCCCAATATGCTGGGGGTTAGCAGCTTCCTTCATATTCCCCAGGGACACCACTGATTTCCCCTCTACTAGGGTACCCCAGGTTTTGTTCACTTGCTCTGTGGATTTCCTCATGTGGGACTTGTTTTCTTACCTTCCTTTTGCCATACATACCTCTTGGGGCTGAGCCCTGTTCTCATTCTTCCCCACCTCACCCCACTCAGAGTTCTATGGGCTCAACAGCACCTTGTTCCATTCCATGGCCAGTTCCCACACTGCTCCTCCCCCTCACAACCCATATTAGGCCCAAAATGGAATTGATTTCCCACAGCTCAACTCGTGATGAAACCTTTCTCCAACATGAAAACCTTTCAATATTTACCATGTCTTTAAGTTTGATTAGCTTATCTTGTGTGTCCTCACCTTATCACCAGAGCAGACTAGAGAGAGTATCACCTGCTTCCTGGGGCACTAGTCCCAGGATATTGCCCCAACAGCAAGCAGGAGTCTCTCTGTTTATAGCACCTTCCAGCTTATATTTACCCACAAGGATCTCATGCACAATTGTCAGGGATCCTGCTGAGGTTCTGAAAGCCAATGTCTACCACTGTCCTGTGGGAAATTATCTTGATGCCATTTCAGGCTATCAAAATGCCAAAAATACTACCAGGAAGTCATGAAATGGTTTGCTAAAAATCCATTTATAACATACAGGGAGAAAGAAGGAGAGAGAGACCAGGATAAGTCAACACATTTAGACAGGGTACAGACAGGGTGGAAGGACTTCACTGTTTGAATTCTGGGTTAGCAGTGTTCATTTGTCGTCTCTCAATCTTTCTCTCTCTCATTCAATCTCTCTCTTCATGTCAATCTCTCTCTCTCTCTCTCTCTCTCTCTCTCTCAGACACACACACACACACACACACACACACACACACACACACACCTTTCTTAAAGTGACCAGAATTGAGACTTGAGCAAGGGGGCCCATGGATGGAAAGTGCCCTGGGACCACACAAGAGCTCTGTTGGAGAGATGGAGGAACAAGCACCTCTGGCCATAGCTATAACTCACCAGTTAGCTGATGACAGCCCTGGGTTTACTTGTGTTTCTTGGGCAGAGGACACATAGGGCCAGAATGGATGCTATGAATTAGGGCCTTATGAATATTATGTGTTCATTTAGTAACCTGAACACTTTGTGCCTTTTTTATATTTAGCATCTCATAGATCCCATATATATTTGGTTTAAAATGAATATTTAGTACCCAGGACCTCATGAATGTTAGATATCCTTTGATCCTTTTATTCCTTCCCACCTATGTTTGACCCACATGTATTCTACTTACTAACTGCTCGTCTATATATAACATACCTTAAATGTTTCACTTATTTTTTACAAATTTATTCATCTTCTATAATAGAACTAAATATTGCAAAAGCAAGTGCACATTACAACGACATTGCCCCTAAATGCCAGGCTAGTAACCCTATCAAAGAAAGAAATTCCTTTAAGTCAACATAACTTATCTACATTGATATGGGAAATCTAGCCTAGCTTCCAGAGCCGACTAGCTGGTTTTAACCACTATGAGCTATATGGCTCCAGTCAAGTCACTTATTCTCCCCATCCTCAGCTTCCTCAACTGTAAAACTGGAATGATAGTGGTATCTACTATATATGACCATTGTGTAGATTAAATGAAATAATCTAAACTCAGAACAGTGCTCAGCACATAGTATATGCTATATAAGTGATAATTTTGTAATAAAATTTTCCATAGACCCCTTCACACAGGTGCCCCAAAACATCTCTTTTTCATCTAAACTATCATCTAGACTTAATGCCATTTCTAGGTCTGGATTCTACCTCTGTTCCCTCTGGGAAAATTACAGTGGTGCTTGCCTTATCTCAGATTATGTGACAAAGCAAATATGATCTGACTGTAACACAATGAGATCAGTCCAATGAGAGGACAATGCAGAGAGTATTACAATTTCCAGTTCACTCCCCAATCATCTTATGTTAATTACACCATTTACAATCATTTTATCCTTTTAACTCACAATTCCTATCCTCTGTATTATCTTGCTGTGTTTTTTTTTCTCCTTCTCCTGCCCTATTCAGTTTAAAGTACTCTATATCTGCTAGCCAGCTTGTGAACAAATGCATCCTGCCCCTCCATCCATTCCGCACACTTGGCCAAGAATGCATCATCCTGGTGTCTTATACCAGGATTCACACATCCAAACACCATTTGTCAACACCATCCGCCATTTCCCTCCAAGATCTTCCTCAAACATCCAAGTCTCATCTGAAGGAAGAAATGATGAAGAATGATAATAGCTACCCTTTGGCCAATAGCTGCTATGTACCAGGAAGTTTGTTCATGGCTTCCCACTCTTGATCTCTAATCCTGGTACCACAGGTATTATTGTTAGCACCCATAAGGTTTCCTGTTAAGTATCACTCATAAAGCCAGAGACAGGAAAAATAAAAATGCATTTAGAATTAAACTATAAAATCAATACACAATAGATCAGAAATATGTTGTCATCTTAAATACCCAGAGAGTGAACAGTCTTGCCTGAATTGACCAAAACCAGATAGAATGTATAAAGTTATCTAAAGGAATAATGTGCCATAAAAACTGTAGAAAAAAAAAGAAGTCAGCTACCAGCTCGTTGACCAAAGAATCATTCCCAACTCCTACTCTCTTGTCATTTTCCACTCTATAGGATGAAAAAGCCAAGCACTTACTTTTCCAGCCTTCTTTGCAGCTGGACGGATGAGAGACAGGCACATAAGGGGACCATGCGATGGGGTCATATAACACAATTCTGACAAGTGAGAAATAACTGGAAATCTGCTGGGGATGTCTACAAGAGGTTTTGCTTTCATAAGAAAAGGGACACTCCTCCCCCATCTCCTCCCACCTTGAATGAGAAATATAACGGCTACAATCAGAAAGGACATGGCATTTAGACTCTAATAGATCTGAGTTCAAATCTCAGTTTTCCCACTTACTGGAAGTGCAGTATTGGGCAAATATTTTAACATGCCTCAACTGTAAATGGGTTTAATAATACCTGTAGATGTTCCAATGAGAAGAGAATGATGCACCAGAATGGTCAGATGCTTGAATCCTCAGCTGTTACATTCTTTCCAACTGGCAGTTTCCCGGAATTGCCCGATTTTAATCAGAAGGCACTTGTCACCATTGCTCCTCTCTGGGTGCATCCACATTCCTTGCTCTGCCCATATCTCTGAAAAAAAGTCCGTTTATTAAACTCTCTCAAATTGACCATTTCAGGGTGCTATCTACTTTCTGCTAGAGCCCCAACTGATGTAACCACTGATGAAATATGCATGTCTGAGGTAACTTCACTCAGACCGAGAGTAACCAGTCCAACCAGGCCTCAGAGGCGCCCTTCAATCCAAAGACTTGAACCAAGCCTTCCTTCCCTTCATGTCTGTTATCCACCCTCAAGTTACCAGGAAAGGACTCTGGTCTCCCACCTGTCTCAGGGATGGGGACACACACACACACACACACACACACCATCCCACCCCAACCAAAGAAAAGGAAATAGCATCCAAGCAGAATCTATAGCTGGATTAAACTTTCAGAAGAATAAAGAAAAAGCAGGAAGGACTAAAATACTTCAAACCCCATCTAGTTTCATGTTATATCCCTAAAGCTTACTATAGCGCAGTCAGTGAAGTCAATAAATGAATGATAAAAAGGACTGCCCATGTCCACATCCCCACTCCAGCTTAGGAAAGAAGGTAAAGCAGAGATGAAGGGGAAAAGCTTCCCTCACAACTAGGCTGGAGAAAAGAGGGGAAGACCAACAATTATTCAGTAATCTCAACAGTCTGGGATTACTTGTATGTTTCATGTTGTGTACTTACTCTCCATTAATTTTGATCAGGTTATCAAAACCTTGAATTTCCTTATTTCTCTCTGGTATTATTTCTCTTATTTTACTCTAGGTTCCTCCAGAATTCAGACACACTGAGGTGTTGAGAAGCAACTTTCCTCAAGCTTAGTGGCCAACTTCCATTCATTGTTGAGCATGAAAATTAACACAACAGAATCCCAGTTCCTGCCAGAATCAAGCCATTTCCATAATCTTAGTGGCCTTGGGCTCTTGCTTCTGGGCTTCCCTGCTAAGTCACCTGTTGGGTTACCTAACTCTAGGCTTCCTGGTCTTCTGACACCTCAGTGCCATTTATACTATTCCAACCTTGCTCCTGCTATCTTAAGATATGCCTTTACTCTGCTAGGACAGCCACTTGCTATTGCCAGCAACTTACCAGTAATCAGCAGCAATTAGCAGCAGCTGCCTGAGTTAACACACATTAGAAGCAACTCAGCAAACTCAGAGGGAGAAACCTCTGAGAATTTGGACAATGGCTGACCTCTTCTCATCCTCCAGCTGCAGAGGACAGCCTTATCTCCCCAGAACTCTAAAGAGACTGCTAATGTACATTAGATTTTGTAAACTCACAAGGAGCCATTCCTTC
This sequence comes from Ursus arctos, assembly GCF_023065955.2. Classification (NCBI taxonomy): domain Eukaryota; kingdom Metazoa; phylum Chordata; class Mammalia; order Carnivora; family Ursidae; genus Ursus; species Ursus arctos. The sequence continues at coordinate 23,851,363 of NW_026623078.1, forward strand.
TTTGGGTCTGCAACATATCTTTCTGGAATTCCCTCCATGAAACGTGGTTTGGCATGCTCAGGTGTAGTCAGATGGCAGGTGGCTAGCTTCATGTTATCCTCAGTGATGAAGGTTCAGAAGTCATTCACTTTGAGCTTCTTCCATCAGCAAAACGGAGCCAAAGGACTTCACTGGGGTGATGTTCAGAGGTGGCTCATGGAAAATGAATCTTAAGACCGTCATTATTCCATTCAAGACACACATTGGCTGTGCCCACCATCCAATGCCCAGAAGTCAAAGTCCGCTGAAAAACAAGACATGGGCTCAGAGTGGAACTGCTGGAGAAAATCAATCAGCAATCTATCTATATATCATTAAAAACAAACAATTATTAAGCCTCTCCTATGTTCCAGGCACAGTGCAGGCACTGGTATTCAGAGATAAGGAGTTCACAGGCTAGAAAGAGTGTGAGAGATCTAAATAGACAGTTATTATATGGTATGATAAACACTGAGATAGAAGGAAGTGCTAGAGAAGCTTATAAGAGGACATCAGGAAAGACTACCTAAGACAATGCTCAAACCAAGCCAGAAAAAACAAACAGGGGTCAGCAGGACAGAGATGGCCGAGGGCACATCGGGTGCAGATGGTCAGAGACAATGAGAGAACCGGGGACATTTGTGGGGTTGTACTTTTAGTTCAGCTTGTAGGTCAGGGGACAAGAAAGGCATGAAATGGCAAAAGATGAGACTGAAGAAAGAAAGTCAAAGGAGGAAAAAGTCTAGAGGTTCTTGGTGAATTCCAAGGTTCTTCCAACTACTATCTCTATTTTCTTAAAAAAGAGCCATGAAAGAATAGAAGAGAATTTGGATATCAACTATGGCCACAGAGGACAAATCAGGGTAAGAGGCAGCACACTGAAATGATGGGATGATAGAAATTCACATATGTAAAACATCTTACAGCCCACCAAGCTCTTTCACTATCAATAATGGAAGGAAACGTGAACAGGTCAAAAGACCTAAGTTATTATCATGCCTCAGTTGTTGCCTAGGATGAGTGATCCTCAGTCAGTCTTTTTATGGGTCTGGATCTCATTTTCACATCTACAGGATGAAGAGGCTGGATCACTAAGGCTTTTTCCAGTTCAAACACTCCACATTCTTAGAAGCTGGTACTACTGAGTCTTTACTGCCATGTTGGAAAAAATAACTTCTCCTCCAAAGTCCTGGAGTTATAATTTTCTGAAGGTTTTCAAGGTGGGTCTAACCCATATTTCTAATCATAATCCATTTTCTGCTTAAACAAACTGGTCACAAATAATCTAACATCACCCTTTTTAAAAACTATCTCCAATTAAACAAAAAAAACAAGGTGACTTCATAAACTCTGGAAATCCCTCTGATCCCCAAAGAGTCAGTATTGCACTCCAAAGTGAAATTGTTTCATGATACGTAAACAAAGGCCCCAAAATTATAGCTTTCTTTCTTTTTTAAATTTAGGCACTAAAAACCCACAGGGATATTTCATAATAAAGAAATGAATATATTGCACCTTCTGCTTTTCTCATCATTTATTATTAAAGACTTTTCCAGGCCAGCAGGCTCACGTTGTTTAGGAATCCATCCGGGCCTGCTGGTAATTCTCATTATGAGGTAAGGAGCACAGTCCGAGAGGTCCTTCATCTTATGGAGAATGGAACAATGTGGCTGTCAACACAAAGACTGAAGATGCAGCCAGGCACTACTCAGCAGGAGCAAAAGGATGGCTCGGTAGTAGTGATCATGTTTCATGCAAACAACCTAAAATTAAGAGAAGAGAAAAAACTGAAAATGTAATTTGCTAAGTTTTTCAACAATGGCATTTATTTTTAAAATAAGGGTTCTGTGCTTAAAGGCATTGTGCTCTGCTGTGGGATCTGAACATGGAAAAGCTCAGCCTGTCTGCGAGGAGTTTACGAGAAACAGGAGACTTGAAAAATGAGAGTAGAAGGTAGCAAAAGATGGGTATCACAAAATCAGAAGATTAGTTCAGAGAGGAGAGAAATTGCATGCTGAGATCAGTGAGGCTGCAATCAGTTAGGATAGGGCAAGGCTGTGGCAGGAGGTGAGTGAAGCATCTGTCCTCCAGGCTGTCTGGACCACCTCCCTCTCCCTGGGCACTCTTCTTTCACTTAACAATTTCCCTCCTTGGATCATCTGGATTTCCTTCCTTCCTTCCTTCCTTCCTTCCTTCCTTCCTTCCTTCCTCGCCTTCTTTCATTTGTCCATTGTGTATCTCCTCCACTAAAACACAAGGTCCATGACAGCAGAACTTTGCCTTGTCCTCTTCAATGCCTACAACAGTGACTAACATAGAACAGGTGCTGAATAAATGGTAGGAAGCCAGGCAGGCATGCAGGAAATAAGGGGGAAAAGGGAAGGAGGGAGGGAAGATACAACCCACAGAAATGAATTCATGTTGTTACTCATCTTTACCTTACATCCTATTTACATTTTAAAGTTTGATGTGGATTCCTTCCACTGAGAGAGCTGCCCCTGCTCCCTTTAGCCCACCTAATTTTTAACTTGGCCCTAAATTCTTTTACAATCCTATGCCTGGCCATTGCCTACCACGCATCCTACCAAACTACACAATCATTTGTACATGCCATGTCTTTGTTCCTGCTGTTGCTGTGCCTAAAATAGCATTCTTCTTGTATTTTTCTCTGCCAGATAAACTCCCACTCATTCTTCAAAACACAATGTAGCAATTAAGAAATATCTAACAAAATGTTAAATATTCACTCCTTTTGACTCTACCCACTGCTGTAAATGTATCCTTGGGGTTTTCTCACACAAGGCAAATGTTAGCTCTTCTAGGAAGTTCTTTCTGTACTCTGAGGCCAGGCTACAGGCTCTCTTGTGTTCCAATTACACACAGAGCACCCCTTTCATATATCATTTATCCCACAATGTGTAACTATTTGTTTACAAGGGGTCCTCCTCATAATAAACCTGACCAGCTCATGAAACTTACATTCTTATGGGTAGACAAAAAAAAAATGTAAGTAAGAGAGCAAATAAATGCATAAATATATACTTTCAAATAAAAGCTGGGGAAAAAAGGATAATCTCCAAACTAGGAATGAGAATCTCCCTTTTAAATTTATTATGTACCTACTGTGTATCATGGTTGACACATTTTTACATCTAAATTGTCTTTTAAGTGTCTATACTATGCACTTGGATATTCTATGGTATGTTGCAGGCATCTAGGTCCTGTCTTGCCCAAATATGTTGTAAGATTATAGTGGGCAGAATCCATATCCTGTACATCTTTGCCTGCCCCCATGTCATCTAGCACATGGCGCACAGCAGGATTTAAATTACTACCTGGTTGACTGGTCACAGAAATAACTGAAAGCACAAGTGTTACTGACAAGTTTGAAACATCATCTATGAATAAAGAGATCAAACCCATGGAGAAAGAAGAGTCCAAAAATGGCCCCTGACTAGCTCATATTAAACACAAAAACAAAACAAAAAACCTTCTGATGCTATAGATTAGTATAACTCCAATATGTAATCTGAATTTACTGTCTATAAAGTGAATTTGTGACTTATAAGAAAGAAACTTTGTTTTGAAGGAGTACAGAAACCTATAGGACGTGTATCATGCATAGCCTCTGATTTCTATACCCTCTATTTTCTGAAGAAGGAGAAGGAAAAGGAAGAGAATCACACACACAATTAATAAGAACGAGCAGGCAAGTCACAGATTGGGAAAAATTATCACAAAACATATATATGGAATATTATTGCACATGTACCAGATGGGCAACATTTTTAAAAATCTGACATTAATAAATGTTTTCAAGAACGTGGCTCATTGGGAACTCTCATCCATTGCTGGCAAAAGTGTAAATATATCCAGCTACATACAGTTGATTCTTATTATCAGGACTAGTTATGTTTTATAAAGTTGCCACAAACACTGAATTAGCAAACACTGAACCACTGCTCCTGGGGGAAAGAAAGGGTTAGTTTCCTGCAAGTCTCCAGTCACAATATTTTTGTCAACCAGTCAATATATAAACTTGTTTTATGTGTGTTTCTCTTCAAAGACACCTTATTTAATACATGTTGTTGATTCATCAACATTGAATTCATGGCCAATAGCACTATAACTTAGGCCTTTATAGAGGAAACATCTAAAACACATATATTCTCCATAGGACATACCATAGCTTTCTTGTGCTTAAGGAACACTAGACAGCACTTCAGCACTACATTTAGGGCCCATTTTAAACAGTGAAATCAAAAAAAACACAAAAACATAAAAAACTTGGCAGAAATAGACATGTAAAGGACACTTGTTTATAAAGAGCTGAAAAAAGAAGGCAGAGTGCCACCTGATTCAACCTCAGCTGGGAATGTGCACATTGGCAAGTGAATATTTTGCCACTCTGCACCTGTCTGTAGTTGATCATGAAAGCAGCATGAGGATTGACTTTGGAGTTACAAATAAATTCTATCAAGTAGGAGAAATCATAAATACAGAATCTGCAAATAATGAGGATAGATTGTATATTGGGAGAGCAATTATAGTCATTATTATGAATCAATTTCATGATGAGCATGCACTGTAACCCAGCAATTCCCTCCTAGGTATAAACCATATAGAAAGTCTTACACATGTTCGGCAGAAGGTATATACAGGTTTATTTGCAATACATCATTCATAATAGCCCCAAACTGGAAGCAACCTAAATACCCTCCTCAGTAGAATGGGTAAATATATTATAGAAGAGTTACACAACTGCAATACTATATAGCAACAAACATTTAAAAATTTTTTTTATTTAAATTCGATTAGCTACATATAGAGAATGAACATTTTTAAACTACAATTACATGCAACAATGCGAAAGAATTTCACTAATAGTGTAGAATGAAAGATGACATCTACAATGCAGTATTGAATGAAAGAATACTTACTGTATGATCCCATGTTATAAAACATTAAGTTTTTAATACTTCATTTTATGTTGAAGAATATAAACAGGTGGTGATACTATAAGGAAAAGCCAAAAAATTATCACAACAAATATTTAAAATATGCATATAGGTTTGTGACGTGGAAAACAAAGGCAAAAGAAAAAATTAAATTTCCTTACTGCTTCCAGCCCATTGACAAGTCCTTGAAACAGGCAGTGACATCCCCCTAGGAACTCAGCTGCCTCTGTTAATACTTTGCTAAGAGCAAAAGGCAATCTTAGCCTGAAACCCCCAGGATCCTGTAAATCTACTTTAACATATAAAAATTCCTTTAGAAACTTCCTTTCTCTACCCCCCACCAAAGAAATATGTTGGCAATCATCCCCCAAGCATATGGCTCACTGATATACATCTAAAGAGTCTCATGACTAGGGTTTTATTAGACAGTAATAAATGACCTTTTCCTACCAACAGCTAGCCCCCTCAAAATCCCAGAAACCTTGCTTCCAAAATTGCTTAAAGACTTACACTATCCCTAACCCCTCTCCCAACTTGAAAGTATGTGATCAGCCATTCCTCATGACCCCAGTGCAGTTCTTTCTGCCCATAGGTTCCATACCTGTGCTTTAATAAAACCACCTTTTTTGCACTGAAGACATCTCAAGAATTCTTTCTTGGCCGTTGGCTCTGAACCCCAACATTTCCTAATTCACTCTACATACACTTTTCTGTGTATATGGTACACTCTTTACAAAAAAAAAGAAAAATTAAATGTTTTTTTAAAAGGGTCGCAATGCTCCCCGAGTAAAATTCTTATATGAAATGGGGAAGCGAGGCAAGACCTACTTGCAAAGAGGATTTTTAGCTTTTCCCAATGTTTAAAAGATTACCACCTTAATAAGAGCATACATCAATTCACTTGCCTTTTCTTTTCTTTTTTTTTTTAAGATTTTATTTATTTATTTATTTGACAGAGAGAGAAAGACAGCCAGCGAGAGAGGCAACACAAGCAGGGGGAGTGGGAGAGGAAGAAGCAGGCTCCCAGCATAGGAGCCGGATGCAGGGCTCCATCCCAGAAGCTGGGATCACACCCTGAGCCGAAGGTGGATGCTTAACGACTGAGCCACCCAGGCGCCCCCACATGCCTTGTCTTAATATTATATTTGAGTTGGAGGGCTTTATTTATCTTGTAATTAAATAAGCAAAACATGTAATGAATAAATACAGTGTATTTACACTCATCCGTTAAATGGAAGGAACCAATAACTAATCCTGAGTCTTTTGGTTTAAACTAGCATATGAGAATCATTAAGTTAGACAAAGCCATGTCTGAGCCACAAAACTTACTGCATGAAACTGCATCTGGTAGAAGTACCTAGAACCTTCTATCTAGAAGTGTACTAGTAAGAGCTCTAAGCACCTTGGAAAAAAATAACAAAAAGTTGAAGTGTCTGAACAATGACATCAAAGCCACAAAGTGTGAAACAAAATAATCCTCACAGTAACCAATTTTTTTATAGGATGTATAACTTCTTTTTTGATGATGATATTCAGTGGAGAGAACTTTTCAACTGTTAATCCAGAGTCCATCACTTGCCCTATACAGATGAGTGACCTTGAATTAATCATGTAACTTCTCAGGCCTCTAGTTTTCTCTCTATAATACATAGGGTGTGGGTCAGCCATCTCTAAATTGCTTTCCAGTGCTAAGATTCTCTGAAACCGAGAGTGAAATGTTTTATTTAATTTTTTATTTATTTAAATTTAGTTAGTGAACTGAATTTCTGGAGTAGAATTCAGTGATTCATCACTTACACACAACACCCAGTGCTCATCACAAGTGCCCTCTTTAGTACACATCACCCATGTAGCCCATCCCCCATAGAGTGAAATGTTTTTAAAGGAGAACCCTTCACCTTAATGCTCAACCTACAATTCATCTGCATTTAAATGATAAATGACCTGACAACCAAAGGAAATAATAGAATCAAAAGGCAATCAGATGGGTATTAAGGAGGGCACATATTGCATGGTGCACTGGGTGTTATATGCAAATAATGAATCATGGAACATTACATCAAAAACTAAGGATATACTGCGTGGTGACTAACATAACATAATAAAAATTATTATTAAAAAAATAAAAATAAAAAATAAAAACAGCCTCTTAAAAAAACAGGCAGTCAGAATCCCAAAGGAATTATTATAATTATAATCTTCCTTACTTAAATTGACCTAAAATGGGTGCTGTTATCAATAAATCCCTCAGCATGTAAAGCAAGAACACAGACTTCAGGGAACCAAAAGGGGGACATGATTAAACTGAAAGAAAACCACATATTTGATAGTACAATCATTTCAGTTTCCAAAAGGCCTTTCTCCAAGCTGTTCCTCACTGCCCCTCGTGAAGTTTCACAAAAGAACTCATTAGGCTTTGAGAAGTGCCGGTTGACATCTGTAATATGTGTTTCAGGTTATAATATGTTGCTAAATGTGAAGAAATAAAATCAGTAATCTTTAATTCAAAGAGATCCATAAGAATATTCAATTGCCTGTTCTGCTTCCTACAACAGCTACAGATGACACGATTTTCACCTTGTACTTAAAGCATTAATAGGCGATTAGGTCAGGAGCCTTGAACAGTCCAATGGGTAACTCATCACTTCCCTATTAGCACAGCCCTATGGGTCTTGGCCTTCAATATTGAGTCTGGGTGAAGAGCTAATGTTTTTGAATTGCAATCTCTGTCCTCCACTGCCAGTACAACTAGCAAGTAAGGAAAAACTGATTTTTTAAGGGCCTGTGTGGAGACTGATGTTGTATGTACTTTGGCATTTTAATAAACTCTTAAAATTGAAGATCAGATGATCTTATGAACATTTTGGGCTGTTAAAAATCATCTTTCTCCAAATTTGAAACTCTTCATCACACTAAGCCCTACTCTCTCCCAGAAATTAACTATCCTAGAAGAGTCCTGATGGAATTCTTTATTTCACTAAGAGGAATAAAGATATTCTAGATGAACTTCCATCGTCCATTGTAAGAATGATGCTAGCTGACATCTACTGAGTGCCCACAATGCCAGGCACTGTTAAATGTTTTACATGCATTATCTCTTTTAAAACTCATAACAAGTCTAAGTGGCTAAAACTATCATGATCCTCTCTTTGCGGATAAGAATAATGAAGAACTGACAGATTAAGTAATTTGCCCAGAATCACACAGGAAGTATTGAGCCTGGGACTGGAACCCTGGAATGCAGACACAGTGCCATAATGCATATCTTTTCAAAACATCTCTATACATTGTTGTCATATTCTTCCTTCTAGTCCTACATTATAGCAAACACCATTTAAGTTATCTTCACAGCCCCCAGGAACCCTCTTCCTCTGAGAACTGCCTACACACACACACACACACACACACACACACACACACACACACCTAGAAGAATCCTGCAAACATGTACCTACTATGTGACTTCACCTTTTTGGTCATAGCTGACTGGATCATGAGTGGACACCTGACCCAAGTCGGGCCAGTCAGAATCGCTCTCCAGAATTTCAACTGAAAGCTCTAGTGTGGAAGCCTTAGGAGCTGTCAGGTTCATGGCCAAGTTCTCTAGTGCTTGCTGAGATTCCCAGAGCTGCCTGGCTTAGCCCCTTCCTGCATACTGCTTATTCAGTTCTTCTAGAATTCCATGAAGTTTCTTTCCATGAACCTAGGTTGCATAAGAGTGGTAACCAAGACATAGCCATTTATTCATTCAGTAAACTTTTCAAGCATCTACTATGTGACAGGCACATAAATGGAAACTTAGTGGGTGGAGACTGACATTAAAACAATTAACCACACAAATAAATACACAGTTTCCAGTTGTAAAAAGTGCCACAGCAAAAAAGTATGGGTGCTGTTAAGGAATTACTTTTGTCATAAATGAGATAATATATGTAAAGCACTTAGCACAGGGCCTGGTTCCTAATAGGCTCTCAGTGTATGTATATTCTTTGGCCAAATTCTCTCTAAATAATAAATAATAGTTCTGGCACAACGTCTTCCTGGTTGAGGCCCAAATCCTGCCAAACTGTTCTAATTGACTGCTAATTTACTCCCTGCCTTTGGTTTCTGCTGCCAAATTATTATTCCCAAAATATCCTTTTATTATGCTGCCTAGTTGTATCCCATGCCAAAGAATTTGGACTCTTTCCTGTGAGCCAGCTGTGAGGTCTCAGATGGGAGAAATGTAGGTAAGCAGGATTCTTGGTCACCTGCTTCCCCCCCCCCCATTACTCCAAGGGAAAATAAAGGTGCCCATGGGGGTGAGAGGGTGCATGAAGAATGAATGTCACGTAGGCAATACAGCACTCGTTATTTCTGTTAGGTTAAATAAGTAGCCCAGCAATCCAATCTGCCCAGATAAGTTTTGACCAATGAGGGAGGGAAGAGGAATGAAGAGAGCAGTTCTAAAGTAAACCCTTCATTCTTCAGCACTGGAAAGACTGCTTTGATCACTCAGAGCAAACTTCTATGGAGATGGTGAGTTCAGTAAAAAAGTTCAACCATCTGTTCCATCTTCTTCACCATATCTGGGTGTTGGAAACATTCTCTTTTCGAAGCAGGGGGAGATTCAGCCCCATAGGATGCTACTCTGCTATCTATTCTCTCCTCCTCCTCCTTCTCCTCTTTCATCTCTCATTCTAAAGCATGTTGTGACATTTAATGTGGCTACACAAGATAACAATCAATTGCACAGTATTATGCAAAAGGACCTAGCTGGTTTACAATGGGAATTATAGCTGTAGGAAATAGGGTTTATTCCTGGAAAGGATAATGAAAGCATAAGAACTTGATTTTATGAATCATACTACCCTGTGTGGAAGCAAAGTACACCTTACGAAAAAATCATTATTGTTCATAAAACTAAATCCAAGTCTGCCCCTGAAGGAGTAGTGAGTTCAATGAAACACATTCCTATTTCCAGAGAAACACTGTGATACCCATTAAATGACAACTTTGAAATGAAGTAGCACTTAGGAAAATTGCTTACAAACTAGCAATTAAATGCAAACTTCACTGCCTATCTATCAGCTTCTTTCTCGCTCCAATTTTTAAATGTAAGTTAAAAGAGATCCTTAGATAATGTTCAGCAGATAAGGCAGAAGTAAAGCAACATTGTCTACCTCCACAGTGCCTATACCCAATCAATTTAATATGGGTTGGGCACCTCTCAACCTGAGTTCAGGAACCTCTACTCTCCTTTCTATCATCAACCTGAATTCTGGCAGAGACAGAGGACACTTGTTCATGGAATTAGTGGGTTTGGATCCCAGCTGCTCAGCCTGCCTGCCTCTCTCCTATCACTGACCCTCACATTTCTGAGGAGGCCAAATGGAAAGGAGCTAATAAAATTCTTAAGGATGTTTTCTGGTTGATGATAATTTCAAAAGCCATTATGCAAATTTCCCCCCATCCTTGAAGTCCTGGGGACTTGACAAAATAAAGTGGAAACACTTTAGAAAGGACAAATGGTATTCAGAACAGACTTCAGAATAAACTATATTTTTAAATCTGAGAGCAGCAACCATTCATTCAACATTTATTGAGCCAGGAACCTGACTCAGAGCTAAATATTCAAAGATCAATACCACATAATACTTGCCCTTAGGGAACTCCTAGTCCAGTAGAGAGACAACCACTTCAAATATTTTCAGGAACAATACAGGTTTATATAGTATTGGAAAAAAAATTGTTATTTTGATGCCCAGTACCCACCACCCTTCTGATATTAGCACTCAATTTTGCCTCCCCCATTGGATTCAGTCTGGATGTAATAATTCATTCATGGTACGACGTCCAAGACTAAATCAAGTCAACTGGATAGCAATCTCGCTGAAAATTATATACAAGACACTATGGAACTACAGAAAAGGATTCATAACTCAGCCAGGAAAGGTCAGGAAAGGCTTCCTGAAGTAAGTGATACTAAATTTGAGTCATAATAGCCAATCAGGAGTTAGGGAAACAGGGCCAAAAATAAAGACATTTAGGAGCATAATACACAAAAGGAAAGAGATATATAGTGGGGGTGGGGAAGAACAGCACAATGGAGACACACATGTATCATTTATTCCAATAAAAAATTGAAAATAATACTGATATTTAGGCCTCACCCCATATCTATTGAATAAGAGTCTCTGGAATTGAGACCAGGCATTGGTCTTTTCTGAAAGGTTCCCAGATCATTCTAACTGCAGCTATAACAGCACACCAAACCATAAAAGGCGAACACCTGTACTTGTACAGCATATCCTTTGCATTCTGGTCCCAGACTTCACTTTCCACTTATTTTTCCACCTCTTGGCCCTTCCCCCCCCTTTCTTTAACCAACAATACTAAATTTCTTACAGATCCTCAAACATATCATGCCTCCTCAACTATTTACACAGGCTCCTCCCTCCTCCAGCCTCTAGGAGGCTGCCCTCTTCCTCGATGGACATCTGGAACGTTGTCATTCTTCACAGCCAGCTCAAAGCCTAGCTTCCCTGGAAAGCCTTTCCTGACTCCACTACAGAAGGAGGAGCTTCTTCCTCTGTCTTTCCCCAGCACCTATCCCTACCTCCACTGGAGTGACCGTCTTACTGTCTTAATAACACTTTTCATCTCTCCCTCCACACTAGACTCTGAGCAAGGATCTTGTCTTATTTTTGTATCTCTAGCCTGGTATATATGATTGCTACCCAACAAATATTTATGAAAATACAGCAGAGAGGAAGGAATCCACCCACCTTCTTCTGATGGATACCGGATATACTAGTCACTATTTCTTCTACTCAAGTAAAAAGCCTTAAGGTCGTTAGAACTCCTTTTCAGAGTAGTCATGCAAGAGGAACCCTTGCTTAAATATGGAAATAACCAGTTACTCCTATTTCACTGTGATATCTTTGGATATATTCAAAGTTGAGGAGGTAGGACAGACTGCCTTAGGCCAGGAAATCTTTTCAATGTCTTATATGGCAATTTCTCAGTCTTTGCCAATGTTGGAGAATACATAGGAGTACAGAGATCAACAGTCTATTTCCTCATCTAGATCATAGACCCCTTGGGGACAAAAGCTACAGTTTATTCACTTTAAATTCACGAGTCATAACACAGTATCTAGCTTAGAAGAGGAACTCAATAAATGTATAGGAATAAAGTAGTCAATAGCCCCTGAGGTTGGGGTCCCAGCTGGATCTCTCTGGGTCAATAGATGAAGTCTACCTCTATGCAGAAATCATCCCCTCATCTCATTTCTCCAGTCAAGACTTTAAGGATCCTAGGTTCTTATTCCAGCTCTGCCACTTACTGGCCACATGACCATGGCTTCTTCCCTTCTCAAAGCCTCAGTTCCCTTAGCTAGAGAGTTCTCACTCAGAGTTTATGTATTTGCAGTCAGATAGTGGCTTGGCTAGAATCACCTTGAATGCATCCTCACTCACAGATCTGGCAATTAATGCTGGCATTTTCATGGGATGTAATCTGGGCTGTCAGCTGGAATATCCTATACATGGCCTTGGCATGTGGCTTGGGCTTTCTCACAATAAATGACCAAGTTTCAAGAACAAGTGACCCAAGACAACAAAGTATGTACAAGGCTTTTTTTTTTAAGTACACAGCATTTTTATGACCCAGTTTTGGATGTCTCACAGTATCACTTCTGTTGTACTCAACTGGTCAAGGCAGTCACAAAGGTCCACCCAATTTCAAGGAAAAGGTATATAAACCTCATCACTCCATGGGAAGAGCATAATACCACATTTCAAGAACCACATGTGGGATGGAAAATATTGGGTAGTTATCTTTGAAAAATGCAATATGCCATACCTACCTAGGATGAGTATGCAGATAAAATGAGGCAGTGATATAAAGTACTTAGCCTGTGCATGGCCCATGGTAAGTGCTCAATAAACAACAGCTATAGGTATTTTTTTTATTAGTGTTAAAATGGCCCTTTCACTTTCCACATGTGCCACAGAACCACACGGACTCGTCTACAGATGAACTATGTAGTCACATGGCCAAAGAAAGTCACATTACCAGTAAGTGGCAGAGACAGGATTTGGGCCCAAGTTATCTAGCTCCAGAGTCTGCCCTCTTAATCTCACCAAGAAATCCCTCTTTTGGAACTTTTGTCTCGTTGATGAACCTGAGAACCGGAGGAAGGAAGAGAGCAGCCTTCAGTGAAATGAATAGTCCATTAGGTTGGGAACATCCAGTACTAACTCTATACCCATGGACACTGGTGGGGTAAAGAACATCAGACAATCCATATGGACCATTAGCCAGGGCTCAGTTCCCAAAGAAGAGGATACTCCTTGATCCTAGCATTGACTATGAACAACATTTTGTCTTCCACAAAAACCATCCTGGGTCAGGAGAACCTGTTCATGTCACTGTCTCTGTACAAATGAAGCTAAAGAAAGGCAACTCAGACAACCAGTGCACCAGGGAGGCAGGCGGAAGCTGAGCTAAGTACGCAAGGCTGAGGAGAGATAGAGATGGGCTCTCCTCCCTGGGGAGGTGGTAGGGTTTAAAAGCATGGGCCCTGGAGGCAGCCACCTGGGCTTCTTCTTACCAGTTAGGGGACCTCCAGTCTGAGCCCCAGCTTCCTTGTTTGTAAAATAGGGGAGTGATGATAAGAGAACCCTTAACGAAGGGCTGCTGTGGGGATTAAAGAAGCCAGGGCTTGGAAAACAATGGCACCTAAAAAGTGTTCGAACAGCATAAGTGATGGTGAGGATTCTAAGATTATGGAGTTCCCAGTGTTCCAGTTTGGGCAGCTCTGGGGCCCAGACACTCACTCTCTTGGCAAACATTTACATAGAGCTATGCAGATGGGAAAGCCTGGAGGCCTCTCCCCACTCCCCAGGAGCCTGACGAGACCTGCTGCCCAACAACTTGCATTTCTCCTTCATAACCTACATTGCATTGGCATTTCTTCTTCAGCTCCTGTCTTCCTGCATAGACTATGGTGCCCAGCAGGGCACAGACCTCTTTTCTTACCTTTAAATCCCCAGCACAGTGCTTGGTACCCAATAGGTACTCAATAAATAATTGTTGAACTAATCAACAAATGAATAAAATAAAAATTCAACTCCCTACTCAAAAAACAAAATAAATTTCAAATAAATTTTTAAAAAATCTCAGCCCTATTGTCCAAATAGACAATATATTTTAAGACTTCAGTACACTCTTCCTCCTCCTTATAATGTCATCATCTTCGCTACCTCTTGGGATTTCTTCTTTCCTTCAATAAATATTTATCGAAGACCTATTTTGTTTAGGTGCTAGGAAACAGCAAAAAATTTTAAACAAAAATAAAAAGTCTGCCTTCACAGAGCTATTTCTAGTATGGGAAACAGGCACTGAAAAAGAAAAATAATAAATAAATGTAATTTCAGATAACAAGTGCTATGAAGGAAATAATCAGGGTGTTACAATACAAAATTTCTGGGTTGAGCAAGCTTATAGAACCAGCAAGAAGAATCTATCTGGAGCTATGACAGCATTAAATGGCCAGGACTTTCTTTCCTCCCTGGGCCTAAGACAGCCCTCTTTGAAGGCTACTGGGCAGTTAGGCCAGTTAGGAGGCAGGATTCTGACACAAATGCTCAACCCAGGAAGTGCTCTTCATCTTTACCAGGAATCCATGCAGGCTGGGGAAACTCCTTCTACCCACTAAGGCAGCATCAGCAGAGATCTGTTAAAACTACAAGGGCACCAAGCAGACCAAAATAGTACAACAAAGACTCTGAAAATTAAATTGTCATTGAAACCACAGCCTACAAAAGTAGCCCAGGACTTGAACGCTAAACCTAAAAAAGGTGACTGCCTGCCAAAATCAAATACTAAATAAGATCCAGAGTCTCCTGATATAATAACCAAGATTGCTAGGCTAGAAACCCATCATACCAAGAAACAAGAAAATCACAACTTGAATGAGAAAAGACAATCAACTGACACCAACACCTAGATGAATCAGATGTGGGAATTATCTGACAAGGATTTTAAAGCAGCCATCATAAATATGCTTCAGCAAGCAATTAAAAATGCTCTTTAAACAATGAAAGAATATAAAATCTCAGCAAAGAACTGTAAGTTATAGGAAAGAAGAACTATAAGTTACAGGAAAGAACCAAATGGCATTTATAGAACTAATAAATACAATAACCAAAATGTTTAAATCTGACTGGATCGATTCAGTACCAAAGTGGAGATAACAGGACAGAATCAGTGAACTTGAGAATACATTAATAGAAATTACCCAATATGAGCAACAGAGAGAAAAGAGACTAAAAAGCAAAACAAAACAAAACAAAATAGTCTCAGGAACTTGTGGGACAACAGCAAAAGATCCAATATTGGCATCACTGGAGAGGATACAGAGAGTGGCTAAAAGAGTATTCCAAGAAATAATGGCTAAAAAGTTCCCAATTTTGGTAATTAAAAACAAATAAAGCCACACATTCAAAAAGTTTGGTGAATCCTAAATAATTAAATGCAAAGAAATCTATACTAAGATACATCATAATTAAACTTCTGAAAACTGAAGACAAAGAAAAGCAAAAGCAGCCAGAAGGAAATGATATTCCCCATGGAGGACATCAATTTAAATGACAGCAGATTGCTCTGATTTCTCATCTAAAACCATGGAGGCAAGATGGAAGTAGAACATTTTTCAAGTGCTGAAAAAGAAAAAGAACTGTCAACCATGAATTTTATATCTGACAAAACTAACCTTCAGGAATAAAAGGGAAATAAAGACATTCTCAGATGAAAGAAAACGAAAAAAAATTGTTGCTGGAAGACCTACCCTGAAGGAATGGCTAAAGCAGTTTCTTCAAACAGAAAGGAAATGACAAAAGAAGGAGACTTGTGGCATCAGGAAGGAAGACGAAACAACAGAAAGGGCAGAAATATGGGCAAACAGAACAGATTACCCTTCTCACAAGTTTTCTAAATTATACTTGGTAACTAAAATAAAAATGATAATGATACTGAACACAATGATATTTAAAACTGGAAAAGGTAAAGGGACCTGAGCAAAAGTAAGGTTTTAACACTTCACTAAAAGTGGTAAATGCTGATACCATTCAACTGTGGTTAAGTCACATTCGTATACTGAACACCCAGTGAAACTACTATGAAAATGATATAAAATGATACACACAAAACCACTATAAACTGACAAGTTTATCATTTTTACAAACTGCTGAACCTGGTTCTAAGAAACACAATGTTTTATATCTAATACCTGTCAATTTATGAAAAATATACTAATGGCAAAATGTTTATATGTTCGACTCAAACCAGAATTGTATTATAGTCTGTTAACAATATATAAATTACTAAATGGCCCACTTGATATTTTTCCCCTGAGATGTGTTTAAAAGGATTTTATCTTATACAAGAATGACTTCATGATACTTTTTTTAGTAATGTGGGTGAAATTACCATACACACAATAGACAAGAAAATATTTTCAAGAAAGTACGCATAAAATAAAATTCAAAAAAAATTTTTGTCCCTTGATTGGAATAAAATTAACCACTGAGGTTAAAAAAATAAATTTACGCCTCAGGGAGCATTACTTTAGAGAGAAGTGTCAGGAAAAGTCTTTTCTTGAAACCACTGTTTGATAAGATCCTAAGATAAATGCATTCCAGGTAAGTACCCTATGCAAACATCCTAAGGCAGAACAGAGCTTGGTTTTGTTCAAGAGTCTTCTAACAACTAGATTATGTGTGTACCTTCTCTAATTGTTTTTATTCCCTAAAACACACAGATTCTTTTTGCCATAAGAGTTTTACTGACATCTGCCATAAGGAGAAATACCTGATCAATAACAAAAGCAGCAAAAATGGGAAAGTTACCAGGATACCAGTAAACTCACAGAGATCTCAGAGTAAATGGGGTCTGGATTTGTCTTGTGCCCCTTTTCCCCATCTCTTTGCAAATGACTCCATGGAGGTTTCTATCTTTCTACCTTATCCCTCCCCAAGACACACACACACACATTTCAATCTTCTGACTCACTTCTTTATCCTGGTACTTTAAAAATATATATTTTACTTATTTATTTGAAAGGGAGAGAGAGCAGAAGCAGGGATGAGAGGCAGAGGGAGGGGAGAAGCAGACTCCCCGCTGAGCAGGGAGCCTGACTCCAGGGCTCAATCCCAGAACTCTGGGATCATGACCTGAACTGAAAGCAGACACTTAACCGACTGAGCCACCCAGGGGCCCCTATCTTGATACTTTTAATATGGAAAACAAGTGTCAATTTGTGAACTTTTTCAGTAACTGAGATTACTGGTTCTCAAGCAGGAGCACTTTTGCTCCCCAGTAGGACATTTGGCAATGCCTGAACACATTAAAATTGTTGAGTGGGAAGTAGCTGCTACTAGCATCTACCAGGTAGAGGCTAATGATGCTGCTAAATATCCTATATTGGACAGGATAGTCACCACAACAGAAAATTATCTAGTCTAATGTCCCCTGCCTTAGATAATGACTATAAAAGTCCATCCTAAGGGAATTCCAAGAACTCTGTCTTCCACCCCAGTGTCTAATCCTGATTTCTCCTTGAAAAGTCAGTCACCTTGATCTTTTCCTAGAATGTCAAAAACACTATGGGTAGTAATTCCCAAAAGATGCTCCATGTGTTATATGACAAAATTGTTCTGTGGTCAAACAAGTTTCATAAATGTTTGGTCAAGCAGAGATACATAGGTTCCTCTTATTCTTTGAAACTGGCTAAGTCAAGAGAAATGGCTAACGCCACAGGTCAGAGTAGAAATGAGCACCAAGAACTATAGCAAGAGCTCTTTAATGACTACCAAAGAGACAAAGAGGTAGACAAGGAGACTGCCATTTAGCAATTCTGCTGATAGAGGCTAGAACCAAATATCACTGTTGTTACTCACACCCATTGGCACCTAGCTGGGGAAAGTGACTGAGACACAAGTAACAGTGGTACCAGGAACAGTAAATACCTAAGTAAGAATTTAGGGGCGCCTGGGTGGCACAGCGGTTAAGCGCCTGCCTTCGGCTCAGGGCGTGATCCCGGCGTTCCGGGATCGAGTCCCACATCAGGCTCCTCCGCTATGAGCCTGCTTCTTCCTCTCCCACTCCCCCTGCTTGTGTTCCCTCTCTCGCTGGCTGTCTCTCTCTCTGTCAAATAAATAAATAAAATCTTTAAAAAAAAAAAAGAATTTAAACCTAGTATTAGTTTTCTAGGGCTACCATTACAAAGTACTAAAACCTGGGTGGCTTACAAAACAGAAATGTACTTTCTCACAGTTTGAGAACCTACAGGTTTAAGGTCAGGTTTTGGCAAGGTTGGTTCTTTCTAAAAACTGTGAGGGAAGGATCTGATCTGGACTTCCCTACTGAGCTTATATAGTGCTCTTTTCTCCCTGTGTCTCCTTGCATGGTATTCCCTTGATGTATGTCTATCTCTGTGTCCAAATTTCCCTTTTTCTAAAGGATGTCAGTCATTGGATGAGGGCCCACACTAATAACTTCATTTTATTTTCATGACCTCTGTAAAGATCCAATCTCCAAGAATCACATTCCAAAGTAATGGAGGTTAGGACTTCAAGATATCATTTTTGGGAGGACACAATTTAACCCATAACACAAGGTCAGTTCAAACCCTGTTCTGGCCAATGGTTCTAGTTTTCTGGCCTAAAACCCTTTCACCAAAGCTATTAGTGAACAGTAAGAGGAACATATTTAATGCTTTCTTATGCATGAGCTACTTCATACAGAAACTGTCAAAAGCTAGACAGTAGGAGGGAGAACAGAAGAGAGGCCACATGTTGAATAACTGGGGGCTAATTATGGACATTTGTGCTTTCCAAGGTAAATGAACTGAGCTATCACAAATATGTCAGCATTTACCTTCAGACAAAGTGTGACAAGAGTTTAGGCAAAGAGCAGTTGTTCTTCCCACTGTCAGAAATAATCCCGAAGTCTGTCAAACCTCAGACACGAAATTCACAGCTGTGGAGAGCCCACCTGTGGTGGCCCCTTCAAACCTATCCTATCCCCTACACCTGCTGCCATTTATTTATGTTAAGTGGCATTGCAAATTGTAGCAATTATGTGGATCCTGACCTGAAAGTCATCAGCGCTTATGCACCCGCCTCACAGACATTGTACTCCTCTAGAGAACTGGCTGTGTTCCATTACAAAGTTTGGGTCTTGGAAACTATTCAATGGCAGGTATGGATAGCCAATAAATGAGCCACTATGGCCTGCTTTGGTGTTTGAGCAGGAGCCATAACCCAGGGGGACGTCATTCCACATCAACTGTCGTTGGTAATGCCAGATGTCTGAATACTCTCACTCTACCTCTCTGTATTTTTTATTTCATTTAAAAATATTTACAGTGTCCTTACTACGTGCCAGGGACACAACAACCCTATGAGATAGATATTCACGGGTTGTCTCAGTATTCATGTTCGACAAATTCTGTCATGTAACATTGGCTCACAAAGCCAATGTAGAGACAGCAGAGCCCAATGAATATAACGTGGATTCTGAAGCCAGGTTGCCTGGTTCAAATGTGAGTTCTTACACTTACTAGCTATGTGATCTTGGGTAAGTGATGCCTTCAGTGCTTTCTGATTTACCCATCTCTAAAATGGGAATAACAGTTGTATCTATCTCATAGATACAGTAGTTCTAAATATATGGACGTAGCTCAGAGCAATCCTGTAAGATAGGTAATATTTCTATTCCCATCTTACAGTCTGGTAAATTGAAAGACAAAAGGAGGTTAAATAATTCGTCCAAGGTCACTTATAATGTATCTCAAAAATAACGCTAGATGTTGGAAATACAACCTTGAACAAAGAAACCACGGATCCTGCCTTAACTGAACTGATGCCACAGATAGGGACACAGACAAGTAAATAGGCAACTGTAACACACTGCAATAAGAGCCAAGGTAAAGTTCTGTGTGCTGTGCCAGCACATAGAGGTAGTAGTCGGCCTTCCCTCAGGACACTGAAAAGACTTCCTGAGGACTGATACTTTGACTTAAACCTGAAGATTTAGATAGGCACAGAGAGAGAGAAAAGGGGGAAACTGTTCCAAGAGAGTAAACTACATTTGTAAAATCAGGAACCAAGACAAAGGGCACGGTTCATTCTAGGAGGTAAAAGAAATTTAATAGGATTTGATGTGTAGAATTCAAGGAAATGGAATGGCAAGAAATGAAGTGGGAAAATAACATTATGCCCTAAGAACAATGAGGACCCACTGAGTTTTAGGAGGTAGAATAGCATCATCAGGTCTACATTCAGAAAGACAAGGCTGTAGAGCATGGCCTGGTGGAAGGAAAACCAAAGTTAGAGAGTTATCTCTCTCCATTCTGGAAGTCACTGCAATAAACCCAGCTTAATATTATGCCAGAATTAAGCTTAGTGATCTGTCTCTATGGGGTGTGTGGTATAATAAAAAATATATTTGCACCCAGTTTCTGGCAGAACTCTTAGAATCCTTGGAATTTCCTTAGTGACAGGAGTGTCTTTTTGTTACTCATAAGGAGCCCCTTTTGAGCACACCTGATTTATGCTTATGACTAATATAGACTGGGGTCTTTAGACAGTTTCCGGATGGAACAGAGAGACCGAGTGATAAGAGTGTTGAAACTTTCAACCACTAATGTCTGGGAAGGGGGAAGGAGGAACTATAGATTAAGCTCTATGAAAATTCTTGAACAACAAGATGTGATGAGTTTCTGGGTTAGTGGACATATGGAGGTGCTGGGGTAGTAGTGCCCATAGGAACCCTGATTTACAGCCAATTAGTCAGAAGTACAGGTAACAACCTAGACTTGAGATTGGCATCTGAAGTATGGAAAGCCTTGTGAAACTGAGTCCTTAATCTGACTATCTTCAAATAGAGAGTGTGAGAACTGAGTTAAATTTGTAGGATACCCTGTCAGTATCACTGAGAATTGGAGAACTGTGTGGTGCGAAAAAAAACTCTGACACATCTAGTGTCAGAAGTATTGAGAACAGGGGAGAAAAATAGAGTTTTCCCTTACAGGGTGAAAGAGAGACGTGTCCTGTATAACTCCTAAGCCACTGGTTTATACAATTAGATAAGTGGTAGTGCCATTTGCTGGGTGGAGAACACCAAAGGAGGAGTAAGTTGAGAGACATCAGTAAAAACAAGTTCCATTTTGGATATGTTTGGTTTCAAGAGCAGGTAGGAGCCTGTAGGAGCATGCCTCCTTGTGGAGGCACAAGGCAAATGGATAGATGAATCTGAAGCTAGAGAGAAATTTGGACATGAGATAAAGCTTTTTAAATTATCAGAAAGAACTGGATATAGAACTCAAAAGACTAAATGCATAGACTAGGAAAAGCGCAACAAGGAAAAGAGAGCAGGGTTTCATGTGACATCATCATTTAAGTGTTAGCCAACAAGAGAAGCCTACAGAACAGACTGAGATGGATCATTCAGAAGTAATAAGGAGCTGAGGCACATAAGTATCAGAGAACCCAAGGGAAGCTAAAGGAAGTCTTTTCAAATGATTTTGTGCTGTAGACAAGTCAATTAAGACAATGACTGGGAAGTAACCATCTGATTATGCCATATTGGAAAAGTAAAATGTTTGTTTCTGAGGTTGTTTAGGAAAACAGTGGAGAGCTCTCTGCAGAGAAATAAAAAACTTAACAAGCAATCATCTCTTGTCCTTCACTACTGTAGGCCTAGCTGGTAGCTGGATGGATAAATCACTCAAGATCTTTGGGTGCCACTTGCAGCAAAAGAACAGCATCTTCAACTCTATTTGGGGGCCTTCACATAATAGTACCTAATATTGAGCTAATTTTCTATCTACAGGTTCTTTCTTTGTCAACACATTATAATCATAGACAGAGTTGGACATAATTGGGAAGGAGAAAATCTGACTCAAGGATCCTTACCCTACCTGCTGTCAATGACCTAGTTTTTCCCATTTTCCCCTTCCATCTCCCAAGACACTATAATCTCTGAAGGCAATAGTTCCCACAGATGTGTGTGCTGCAGCCATGGTTAAAGTTTTTCCCTATATTCAACCCTACGAATTAGACAGGTCTTTCCTACTTCCCTCTTTTTTAGAGTCCCATGAGCAGGAGATAAACCACCCAGGGGTATTGTAATGCAATAGAAAAAAACTACTGAATTTGCAACCAGAAAACCTGAGCTGGATTCTCAGTTTTACCATTTATCAGAACTATATGACATTTTGGTAGGTCATTTTTCCATTAATCTCTCTGAGCCTCAGAATACTTATCTCTCAAAGGTATATAGATTGGGGGGTGGGGAGGAGTATGTCAAAACTTTCTTTTAATGTAGTTTAGAGTCATTCAGTCTTCCGAATTGGATCTCTTGGATTCTTGGAACTACAGTTTGTCTAGCAAGGAGTCAGATTTGCTTTGGTATCTGGTAAATAGATGGACTTTTTTCATGTAAGTTTCTGTGAGAACATTATTTCTGAAACTCTGTAAGAAGAAACAAACACCTCATTTCTGGGTGGGCTGAATTCTCCTGTGTTTAATCAAAGAGAGGTGTGATGAGGCTCAAAGGAAGAATTTCTTCCTACTTCCTGTTTTAGCAGCCCTATATAGAAATAGCAAACTAGCATTTTTATGGTGCTTTGCCATCTCC
Source organism: Ursus arctos (assembly GCF_023065955.2). Classification (NCBI taxonomy): domain Eukaryota; kingdom Metazoa; phylum Chordata; class Mammalia; order Carnivora; family Ursidae; genus Ursus; species Ursus arctos. The sequence continues at coordinate 23,874,027 of NW_026623078.1, forward strand.
AAAGAACTCTTGCACATATGATTTGAAATTACCCCAGGATAGCTGGCCCAAACTGTGATCTCACAACAGACTGAAGGCAGAGGCAGATATGAAAAAATCATAAGAAATTAGCAAAAATGTAAAACAAGGTGACTCTTCTCTTAAATTTTTTTGTCTTAGAAAATATAATAGTTTTAATAAAAATGTGTTAATTATATTAATATCTAATAGTTTTTTAATGAATTAATGTATAATTTTTTTAATTTCTAATATGGAATCTATCAATAGATCCAACAGACAACAACCAAAACTGAGAGACTCAATCATTTTTAAGAGTGTAATGGGGTCCTGAAACAAAAATGTTTGAAAACTACTGTGCTGGTGTGATGCCCAGTGAAATGGAATTTTAAATTTTTTTAAAATTAATTAATTATTATGTTCAGTTAGCCAACATACAGTACATCATTAGTTTTTGATGTAGTGTTCAACAATTCATTGGTTGTGTATAACACCCAGCACTCATCACAACACGTGCCCTCCTTAGGAATTTTAAATATTTTTTATTTAAAAAAATTGCTATTTGGAAATTGCTAATTATTCTTTGGTTTCTGATGGTAGCCACATAGAGTTGCCTTGACGCCTTCACCTTTCCTGGACAAGTCACCAAAATGCCCTTCAATTACTAACAGACATTGTGCTGGCATCAAGGTCCAACTCCCTCAACCCCACCTTCACCCCACTGAGAGACTAAGCTTAAAGACTGTGGCAAGATGGAGTGGGTGAATTTGCCCAAGAAGCCCAGAGGCTGCAGGTAAGGGCCAATAAGAAGGAAATGAGAACCCCATTTCCTTTGCTTCCTGCTTCAAAGTTACCATAATTGTCAGCTGACTGTGTTGGGAAGCAGGGAAACCCAATAATACTCCTCAGGGTCACCCTAAGGTCAGGGGTCAGGCAAAGGGATCTTACCAGGACTTGGAGGCAGCTAACCCCACAGAAGTGCCTATTGATCCATGTACTGATGGAAAAGACCATTTCATGAAAGGAAGTTATTGAGAACCTGGGGTGTCTTGGGCATGGGGTACCCATGGGTGAGGGAAGAACTCCTTCCCCATCCTGCCCTAGTCAGTTCTGGTCAGTGCAGCAATGGCAGTGGCAACAAGCTTTGTATTTGGCAACTTCAATACCACCACACCTTCTGTGCCACAGCCCTTGAATAAGTGGACTGTATGTCCAGGTTGGAGCAGTGACACCAGCGGGTGGGGGCAGCAGCAGCAGGCTAGAACAAGTGCTCTTACAGTAATGACCACTTTTCTCCCTGCAAGGCAATATTAACTGAGGCTGACCTCCTGAACTAAATTTCTAGTATTCAAGGTCGGATATGGAGGGCCCTCTCCCAGCCTTACCTCACCCAAGACCTCTGGCTAAGAAGGCAGGTGGGGGTTCAAGGGTAGCAACTGGGAAACCACTATGGAGTGACATTTTTTGCACTCTAAACTGATGACACTAAACACCTCAGTTTCATTCCTGTGGTAGGCAGATTAACGACCTCCCAAAGATGTGGAGATATCCAAAGATGTCCATGTCCTAATCCCTAGAAACTGTGAATATGGTACCTTACATGGCAAAGGGACTTTGCAGATGTGATTAAAATTAAGGACCTTAAACTCGGGAAATTGTCCTGGATTATCTAGGCAGGCCCAATCTAATCACACGAATCCTCCAAAGCAGAAATCTTTCCTGCTATGGTCAGAGAGATGGGACAACAGGTGCAGAGAGAGGCTACATGAGGAAGGCTCCACAAGCCATTGGTGCTTTGAAGACAGAGGAAGGGGCCACCGGTCAAGCTCACTGAGAAATGTAAGGAAACAGATTTGCCCCTAGGGCCTTCAGAACTGAACGTAGTTCTACCCTGATTTTAGCCCAGGGGGGCCCATGTTGGAACTTCTAACCTCCATAACTATAGATAATAAATTAGTGTTTTTTAAGCTACTGAGTTTGTGAAAATGTATCACAGTAGCACCAAAAACAATGACTAATCAGTGCCTTGCCCAAAGAGAATTCCTAAACTCTCTCATAGAAAACTAGCTTGAGGATTGTGTGGCAATAGCTGGCAGGAACCAGCTGAGCAGAGAGTGAATAAACACCTCCAAAGAAGCTCAAATGGGGGATCCCAAGCAGCAGGAGACCTGGAGAGTCCAGTGGTAGGTCACCCCCAGACCCAGGAGCAAGTGATCTTGATGACTACTTGAAGGACTGGGATTGTATTATTAAAATCTGTTGCATACCATCTCAGGACTTAATTTTAAAAGTTACCTTAGGAATCATCTCTAGTCCCTGCATCTTGTCATGCGTGATTCTCCTCCACCAAATGGCACAAGTTCTTTTGGGGACATTGTGCGCATTTTGTTTGTAAGTGGAGGCCTTGCTATTAGCTTCCTGGAAGGCCCAGAGAAGGTATTCTCTCATTTTTCTCGGGCAAGGGCTTGTTTAGAAGAGGTCAAGGCAGCATAGGTTCATTGTTAAAAGCAGTTTTTGGAGTCAGACAACTGGGCTTGAAAACTCACTTTCTACCACCTACCAGCTGTTTGACCTTGTACGCTTTCTTCATTAACCTCCCTATGCCTCAGTTCTCTCAGCTGTAAAGTAGGGAATAATTATAGTACTTCCTCTTGAGTTCTCTGTGAAGATTTACTGAAATGATACATATAAAGTACCTGACACATAAGAAGTGTTTTTAATATGATGTAGCCTACATGGGTCCTTCAAGGGACCCAAGGGTTACATTTACTTTATTACAAACCAAATAGTCCTAAAGGAGACATTCATCCACATGTGCATGAGTGTAACTGACAGAAGTCACAGCTACCAGCCAAATTAAAGTTGGATCATGTCTGTTGTCAAGAACAGGAAAGTTACCCTAAACAATTCAAATAATAGTATTTAACCCTTTTGGGGATTGGCCATGTGTCAAGTGCTATTTGAACAGTCTTCAAAAATAAACCTATACCATAGTACTATAACTACCCCCATCTTACAGATAAGTGAATTGCGGAACAGAGAGGTTAAATAATTTTCCCAAGATCACACAGCTGAGAAATAGTGAGGCTAGTCAGTCTGTGCTAAGTTCCACACCCTGAATCACTACATCATAATATGTCTTTGAATCAAGTCATAATATGAAATATAAACCAATAAATCCAAAAGTACTGACCTTCCCCCTCACCAAGAAACAGGCAAGTATTGATTAGTTATTAATGATTTAAAGGAGCCAATCCTCTCAAAGAGCCAAAGGTTTCTTGATAACTTTTTTTTTTTTTACCTTTCAATATATATTTTTTTAATTTAAATTCTTGGTGACTTTTAAGTACTGGGGTTTAGGATAGGCTTAACTGACCTTACTTAACCACTCCTGCTGCATGTTGTGCAGCGTTTAAAATTTTGAGCAAAATTAATATTATTTTAGGAAGATCATGAGAAGTACTTTTTGGATGAGTTGTTCCCCTTGGCCCTTGTTAAAGAACAAAAATTCAACTGAGTAAATTCAAAGATCTAATTGGCTTTACTCAATGATTCATGAATCTGACAACATCCTATCTAGCAAGTGGAGAGGTGCTCTAAGGAGTTGTACAAAAATGGGAGGTTTTTATGGGAAAGAGGATGGTGCAAGGAAGTTATTAGTAAAAGAAAAGAAAGGATTATTTCAGGCAAGGTCACTTTCCCTTAGCAGGGACCGCAAGGGGTCTTATTAGGTAGATGACATCATCTTCCTTTGGGGGATGGGGAGAGCCCCTGTGACAGATTACTTCATTGCAGCTGACCAGAAAATTCCTGAGCAATTGGTTAAGAATATATTTCTGGGGGAGATTGAAACTGCAATTAGGTTAAGTATGAAGCCCCGGTTTGGTGACTCCATTTTGAGCCTGTGGTTTTCTTTTTAACACCCTGTATAGCCAGAGCATTGTACAAAGAAGGAGGTGGTTTGGGACACTATGGAAAGGAAGTATTAATCCACACTAGACCTAGGACTTGACAGTATCCATTTATCCCTTTGTCTTTCCAGTTTCTCCCTAGGCATTCTGCTAACACTTTATTCTTTCTGGGTAACTGATTATTTTGCTTTTCAATGGCTGCCGCAGTGAACCCTTCTAAATTGTTGGTTGATCTCAACCCTAAACCATTATTTTCTACCTTGTACTTTCCCTACATAGATCTCAAGGGGCAATCTAAACATTAATTACTTCTCATAGTCCCCTGTAAAATCCCCTCTGAGACCAGAGAAGAGTCATTCAGAGTATAAATGAAAGAAAAAGTCCTGGGAATGAGGAAATTTGAGCCTCCTCCTCCCCACCTAGGGCTGTAGTTGCTGGTCCAATGAACATTTTGTTTGTCTCTGCCTGGGATCTCCCTTCTTACCTTCCTGTGTTTCCTTGAGCCCATCTGCTTTCAGGGCATTTGGGCTGAGGCTATAAAATTAAAGTTCTTTATACTCAGTTTTCTTCCTTCTTCCCCACTCCTCATTCCACCATCTCAACTTAAACAATTCCCCAAAACACTCTTAAAAAACATTAACCAAAGTGTTCTCACATAGCAAAACTTGCTGCTAAGGCTTCTACACCAGTTGAGGCAAGCTTATCAGTGTCACTAATACAACTGGAAAGTGACTGGTCTTTTGCATCCAAGCCAAACACCTGTTACCTGTATCACGAATAATATAATTAGCATGGTTTAAGAAAATGTGGGATTATTTTTAGATATACATGGTTGTGATTTTAAAGGTAAAATAATGTGATATCTATAATTTATGTTTAAATAAGTCTAATTATTCAGGATTTGTCTTCTTTGCTGGATTATATACTTTACAAGGAAGGAGAATGTGCCTGCTTTATTCTCTACTGTACCCCTGATCCACAATAGATGCTCAATAAATATTTCTTGACTAAGTGAGAAAGTTAAAATGAAAGAATCACACAAAGCGCAGCACGAAGAGCAGTCTGATCATTCAGAGGCAGTAATCAGTGGCCTCTATGTGAATGTGGCTTTTGGATGATGGGTTGCACCAAAAGAAACTCCACCTGCTTCAAAAATTTTGAATAGTACTAATCCTATAAAATGAACAGAATTTCAACAGATTTTTTTTAATTTTTTTTTTTAAGATTTCATTTATTTTTTTTGACAGAGAGAGAGAGACAGCCAGAGAGAGAGGGAACACAAGCAGGGGGAGTGGGAGAGGAAGAAGCAGGCTCCCAGCGGAAGAGCCTGATGCGCGGCTCGATCTGAGAACACTGGGATCACGCCCTGAGCCGAAGGCAGACGCTTAACGACTGAGCCACCCAGGCGCCCCAACAGATATGTTAAATGCATTTACAAAACGAATTCTATAAAATGTTTCTCTCATTTCTCAAAATGTTTTTCTCATTTTCCGTGGATTTTAGTGAAGAAGAAATTCTAGTACACGTTACAATAAAAGGCAGAAACCCTTTCTCGTCTGTAAAAGCACAGATACACTTTCCAATTCACTTTTGCCACAACCTCCCAAAGGAAACTCAAAGCTTCCCAAACTCAAATATTATTAGAACTCAAGCAATTCTGGGTCCTGGGGTCCTGGAGTCCTGGGATCGTGCCCCGTGTTGGGCTCCCTGCTCAGCAGAAATCCTGCTTCTCCCTCTCCCTCTGCTGCTCCCCCCCCCACTTGTGCTCCGCCCCCAACCCCATCAAATAAATAAATAAAACCTAAAAAAACAAAAAAACAAAAGACTCAAACGATTCCAAAACTCAAAGGAAGGCAAGTTTTTAATCACCTCTGGGATGTTCACTTTCAATAACATTTTTTAGGGCTAAGAAAGAATAAGCCCAAATATAGCTCTAAAATGTTGAGCTATCTACTTTTATAACTCTGTTGGTGATAGAATTGTTGTTGCTTTGTCAAATCCTGCTGCAGTTTGACCCTTCTCTGTGGGAACTTGGTGATTAATAATGTCCTTAATTGCTTTTCCTCCTGCCCTCACAGCTGGTAGGACAAGTGATAGATACCACAAAGAAACACTGAACCAAGTTTTAAGGACAGAAGGGAAGTGGGGATGTAGTGCTGCTGGGCTCTGCCTCCTTCTTGAACCATGGGAGACTAGGGAGCCTCTCCCTTTTTTTTTTTTTTTTTTTTTTTTTTTTTTTTAATTAATAATGATTTTTTATTATATTATGTTAGTCACCATACAGTACATCCCCGGTTTTCGATGTAAGGCTCGATGATTCATTAGTTGTGTATAACACCCAGTGCACCATGCAATATGTGCCCTCCTTACTACCCATCACCGGTCTATCCCATTCCCCCACCCCCCTCCCCTCTGTAGCCCTCAGTTTGTTTCTCATAGTCCATAGTCTTTCATGTTTCATTCCCCCTTCTGATTACCCCCCCTTTCTTTATCCCTTTCTTCCCCTACTGATCATTCTAGTTCTTATGTTCCATAGATGAGAGAAATCATATGATAGTTGTCTTTCTCTGCTTGACTTATTTCACTAAGCATTATCTCCTCCAGTGCCGTCCATGTTGTAGCAAATGTTGAGAACTCATTCTTTCTGATTGCTGAGTAATATTCCATTGTATATATGGACCACAACTTCTTAATCCAGTCATCTGTTGCAGGGCATCTCGTAGGGAGCCTCTCCCTTGTTAAGGAGAAAGCCTCAGCCCAGGCACGCTGGGCAGTCTCACTCCCCATCACAATTCTGCTCCAGCTGGTGACTGACAGGGAAGCATTCCTAAATCCCCAGGCATTAGTTGGAGCTTTCCCCATGTGCCCTACAGGTCTATGGGATGCGAGTTAATGAACCAACGAACCGTGTTTCCTTTCTCAGGTCCTTTGCTGATTAGTTGATGCAAGAGTGTCAAAAAGAACCATGGTTTTTCCTGCACTGTGAATCAAGTGCAAGTGTTCCATAGGAGCTGAGATTACAGGGACAGTGCCCCAACTCAGTGAAGATGATGGGATCTAATCAAATAAGCAAGTGTTGGAGAGGGGAGAAAGTGATAATGGGCAGTAAATGTGACATTGATTTAGAAAGTGATTTTATGTCATTTAAGATTACTCAGTAACTTTCCAAAAAGACAGACTAAATTTATATAATTAGGTTCCCCAGACTACTAAAATCCCTTTCTGATAATTTCATTCTTTTGCTTTTAATACCGACTCTTTAGGAGAACTGGTATGGATGGGGAGGCCACAGAGGGACTAGACATCCTCAAGCAGCAGACTGCTTTGAACCCAGAAAGGGCCAGGATCTAAAAGCTCAAAGAGCTTTTGCCAAGAGAACATCTGTAAGATGCATAGGGATTTACTGATTATAAAATGTACTGAAGGGGATCAGAATATGCCACCTCATAATATGCCACTTTGGCATAAGGATTATTTTGAGCTGAAGGTAACTGAGAAGCAGTAGACACAGGAGCTCTCCGCCCTCCTATCTGACTAAACAGCAGGGCAAGCATTCCCCTTCCATAAAAGAAATTTCCATTTGTAAAGGTATCCCCCCCCCACCCATACCAAGAAGAGAACACAAGATGTAATTAATATGTGACCATCCTTTTCCTATCTATCCATGTATTTAATAGACTGTGTTACTCCCCTGCTTAAAATACTCCATTGGCTTCTCATTCCACTTAGGATAAATCCAAACTCTTTACTTTAGCTGATGAAGCTCAACAATCCAGCGCCCACCAATATCTCCTAATTTATCACCCACCACCCTCCCCTCCCTTATCGTTTTCCAGCAAAACTGGACTTCTTTCTGTTGCTTGAACATCCCAGGCTAGAGTTGTCAGATTTAGCAAATAAAAATACAGGGTGCCTGGTAAAATTTGAATTTCATATAAAAAATGAATTATTTTTTGTATAAGTATGACCCATACAATATTTGGGACACACTTACACTAAAACAGTATATACTCATTGTTTATCTGAAATTCAAATTTAACTAGGCATCCTATATTTCATCTGGCAAGGCTCATCGTTGTCCTAGTGCCTTTGCACTGGCTGTTGTTTCCTTTTCTGGAGCCCTTACTCCCAGATCACTGTCATATGACTGACCTTTCTTTGTCATTCAAATCACAGAGCAAATATCACTTCCTCGGAAAATCATTCTCTGGTCACCCAATCTACGTGGCTCCCAACACACACATCTCTCCCTAACCCAGTCACTCTCTATCTCATCACCTTATTTTTTCCTTTTTGACACATAAGCTCTACTAAGGCTGGCACCTTGTCCATCTTGTTCACTTTTACATCCCATTACCTACGGTGTCTGGCATACAGTAGATGTTCAATAAATTAATTGCTGAATAAATGAATGAATGTCCTCCAATATACTAGCCTGGATAACACCTGTACATTTGAGAAGACTGCAGGTAGTAAGAAGTAAAAGTTTTTTTACTTCAGAAAAATGGGGGGAAGCATCATTAGAAGTAGTCATATAAACCGATCATACACTACTTGACCTATACCCCTAGCCAAATTATTTTATTAACTTTACCATCAGAAATTAAGAAAAAAAGGAAATAATTCTAACTCTTGGAAATAATGTAAATCATTCAAATTACCCCCCTTTCTAAAGAAAAGAAAAAACAACAAAGCAAGCTTTGAATTTCAAGGAAACAAATAAAAACTGTCCCTAGATTTTTTTTTAAGATGTTTTATTTATTTTTGAGAGAGTGAGCAAGCAAGCATGAGAGGAAGAAGCAGACTCCCTGCTGAGCAGGGAGCCCAATATGGGATTCCATCCCAGGACCCTGAGACCATGACCTGAGCCGAAAATAGATGCTTAACCAACTGAGGCACCCAGGCGCCCACTAATTAGGTATTTAATATTGTTTATTCTAAGTAGCATATTAACTGTATTCATTTTTTTTAAAGATTTTATTTATTTATTTGACAGAGAGAGAGACAGCCAGTGAGAGAGGGAACACAAGCAGGGGGAGTGGGAGAGGAAGAAGCAGGCTCCCAGCGTAGGAGCCTGATGTGGGGCTCCATTCCACAACGCCCGGGATCACGCCCTGAGCCGAAAGCAGACGCTTAACAACTGAGCCACCCAGGCGCCCCACATATTAACTGTATTCAAATGTTTAACATAATAAACCTCTATTTTGTGTATGCGTTATAGAACAACCCTCTGGAATTAATATATCCTTATTTCTATGTTTAATAATAGAATTTCTATAATATTTTAAATCTTATAAAGTATTTTAAAATGTAGAACCCCATTTGATCATTCTGCATGCTCTAACCTGGCACAATTTTTCTATATTCAATTATTATAGAGGATACAAACTTAATTTTACCATTGCTTTTATGATGTCATTTTAAAACCTCCAGGTACAATATTGTTCCTGTTGGGAAACATTATCTGATTCACAACAATCTGTCTACAATGCCATTTTCAAGAATGCTTTACTGCAAAAAATAACAACTGCCTTCCTATGGTTAGCTTTTTGAATTCTGAAGCCCTGTTGATTTTAATTTACCTGGTCAGAGTAGTATGAATGCACATTAGTGTGAGATTCCTGATTTCCACCTTTTGCATTACAACTAATAGCTAGTTCTTCAGGAAACTATCAGTGAAAGAGGATACCAGAACAAGTATCTTAAAACACATTTATGGATTCCTTAAAAGCATGGTTACCATATTCTCATACTCTAAACCCGTGTTTCTTGGTCCCATGCTTTAAAGTTGAGTAGTCTTTAATTCTTCTTCAAAGCAGTTACAGCACAGGCTAAAGCTGAGTTGCTCTTCTGGGCTTTTCCCTTTGACCACTGACAGAGTAATTAATACCTTTTTTGGCACAGGGATGATTTCATCCGGAGATGTGGCAGTAGTTCTATTTGCTTCTTCATCCTTAATCTTCAGTTCTTCCTCACTAATATGCTGAACTTCTTCAGTACAGTCTGTTAGAAGTGAGCCACAGAGCTGCTGAATTAATCGCCTTTGCTCCAACCATACCAGGCAGTCTAGCAGCAGACAGAATCATGTGACCCCAAAATGGATAATTCAGACATCAACACAAAGTGAAAATGACTGGAAAAGGCTAGGATCTCGATTTATTCTTGGTCTTTTTTGATCTCCCTATAACACACTTAATATATTTTTGTTCTCTTTGTGCCAAGTAACACAATTACACAGCCCAGAATGCCAATTATTCCAATTTACATCAGCTAAGGGATTGGAAGTTTCTTCCTAAAATCTTCAGACAATCATACAGATTGCACTTCAGTTCTAACTTATCCATTCACTATTTCTACATCTTCCAATTTTTACCTGCATAAAGTAAAACAAACTTTACCCTCTTTTTTTCACCTAGCTATCCCCCTCCACAGCACCCAGGAGACATCAGTCCCACCCTCAATTGGAGAGGCAAAGTAACTCCCAGCAGTTATCCAGCATTCACCTGCATGAGGAGAGCTGAAGACTCATACGCTCACTCATCCACTCATTCAATATATATTTATTAAATGTCTATGAGGAATTGTGCTAAGTACTGTGAGGAAATAAAGATGATTCAGATCCAGGACTTATCCTGAAGTGGTTTAGTGTCTACTAAAACACACATACAAATAAACATTATAATGGCAGGAAAGAATGTGAGGCAATCCATACAGAAAAAGAGACGCTATAGGAGAGGTAAAGACAAAAAGCTGTTGAATCCTAGCTGACAGGACCTGAGAAAGCTTCGTAAAGAAGGTGGCATGTGAGGATACGTAAGGTAAGAACCTCAAAGAGGGAGGGAAGGACATTTAAGCTCAACCACAAACTTGAGCAAATACAGCAGTGGGACAGAGCACCAGAGCATACGCTTCTCCCAACAGTTCAGTACAGTGCAAAGAATTGTAGACTTAGAATCAAAGCCACTGGGTCAAGCCCCAGCTATGCTGACTTTTAGTCCTGTAACCTTAGTCACTTAACTTTTCTGAGCCTCAGTTTCCTTCTATAAAGTAGAAAAGAATTCTTTTTCAAACTTGCATTGTGTTGTGCAAATAAAACAGGATAATAAAGAAGTTAAAGCATATGTTTATAAATAACTCGTATCCCCTTTTCTCAAGACTTTTCTCCCTACTTGCACTTCTGCCTCCTGATTTCTCCCCACAATTTTCCACACCTTGCTTTCAATATCCCATCATCTCCCATCAGAAAAATAGTAACAACAGGGGCGTCTGGGTGGCACAGCGGTTAAGTGTCTGCCTTAGGCTCAGGGCGTGATCCCGGCGTTATGGGATCAAGCCCCACATCAGGCTCCTCTGCTATGAGCCTGCTTCTTCCTCTCCCACTCCCCCTGCTTGTGTTCCCTCTCTCGCTGGCTGTCTCTATCTCTGTCAAATAAATAAATAAAATCTTAAAAAAAAATAGTAACAACAATCTCATTAAATAGTGATCCCTGCTTCTTCCAGGACTGAATATAGGCACTATCGTTCTCCCTTTGAATTTGGCTTCAAAATGACACCCTTACTAAAACTACCCACAGAATTTACCCCTTTGAGAAACAAAAGTCTTCCAAATTCCAGCATATTGGTATTTTGGGCTCTTTTTCCTGTGCCAGTTCACTGTGTTAAATATGCAGAGGAAATGACCTAATCAGTGGTCAAAGTCAAAGACATATATACATCCTCAAACTGTTCCTTAAGATAATCACATCAGGATTTCCTTGAATCTTAGGTTATAAATTATAAGCAATATATATTTACATGATGAAACTCCTTCTAATATAAGCCTATAATCATAAAAGAAATGAGACATATAAATAATCATGCATATTACAACAGTTATATTGTTGATCTTGATAATTTAAAATTATCAATAGAGGAGTGTCTTCCTCTTGGACTTGAGTTAAAAAGTTGGGTATGGCAAAAAGGAAATTGCAGAGTCAGGGTTTATGCTTTTCATCTTTGTATTTCCAATGACTGATAAAGTGTCCTGCACATGCTAGGTGCTCGATAAATATTCACTGGACAAATGAATGAATGAGTGAAAATTACATCTCTCATCCTACCTTTAGTCCCAAATTCCATCACAAACTGCATGTCCCATTAGTACCTTAAACTCAACAAGTTACAAACCAAACTCATTATCTTCTCCCTCAAAAAACACCCTCTTTTTATGATTTTCTATTTCTATTATTAGTACCATCATTCTCTGAATCACCCAAGTTCAAAGCTGCATTGGTTTCTCATTTCATATTCAGTTATCAATCATCAGTTATCAATTCCTGATGACAGTTTCTTTAGGATATTTCTCATATCTGTTCCTTCTTTTTTCATTCATCTCCACTATTGACCACCTAAGACCATGGACCAATTTATCTTCCCAGGACTCTAACCACTTTGCTCCCTGGAAGGTAAGGGTATGACTCCTTTGTCGGATGAACTATCCACTTTAACCTGGCATTCAAGAAACCCCGTGATCAGATCCAGAATTACCTTTCCAGCCTTAACTTGTGCAGGTCCATTACATATACCTTATGTCCCAGTTAGACAGGATTACAACTCATCATTCTGTTCAGACAGTACTCCTTTTTTTTTTCAAGTTTTTATTTAAATTCTAGTTAGCTAACATATAATGTAATACTTGTTTCAGGAGTAGAATTTGGTGATTCATCACTTACATGTAATACCAGTGCTCATCACCACAAGTGCCCTCCTTAATACCCATCACCCATTTAGCCCATTTCCCACCCACTTCCCCTCCAGCAACCCTCAATTTGTTCTCTACAGTTAAAAGTCTCTTGTGGAGACACCTGGGTGGCTCAGTTGATTAAGTATCTGCCTTTGGTTCAGTTCATGATCCCAGGGTCCTGGGATCTAGTCCCACACGGGCTCCTTGCTCAGTGGGGAGCCTGCTTCTCCCTCTGCCTGCCCCTCCCACTGCTTGTTCAGGCTCTCTCTCTCTCTGACAAATAAATAAAAATCTTATTAAAAATAAAGTCTCAGGGCACCTGGGTGGCATCGTTAAGCGTCTGCCTTCAGCTCAGGTCATGATCCCAGGGTCCTGGGATTGAGCCCCGCATCGGGCTCCCTGCTTGGCGGGAAGCCTGCCTCTCCCTCTCCCTCTCCCGCTCCCCCTACTTGTGTTCCCGCTGTAGGGAGGGTCTCTCTCTGTCAAATAAATAAAATCTTTTTTAAAAAAAAGTCTCTTGTGGTTTGCCTCCCTCTTTTTGTTCTCCCTTCTCCTATGTTCATCTGGTTTTTTTCCTTAAATTCCACTCATGAGTAAAATCATATGGTATTTGTCTTTCTCTGACTGACTTATTTTGCCTAGCATTATACACTCTCTCGCTCCATCACTGCCATTGCAAATGGCAAGATATTCTTTATGTTGGCTGAGTAATATTCCATCACACACACACACACACACTTACACACACACACACACACACACACACACACATCCCACATCTTCTTTATCCATTCATCAGTTGGACATTTGGGCTCTTCCCTTAATTTGGCTATTATTGATAATGCTGCTATAAACATCAGGGTACATGTGCCTCTATAAATCAGTATTTCTGTAGCCTTTGGGTAAATATCTAGTAGCACAGTTGCTGGGTTGTAGGGTAGTTCTATTTTTAACTTTTTGAGGAATCTCCCTACTGTTTTCCAGAGTGGCTGTACCAATTTGCATTCCCACCAACAGTGTGAGAGGGTTCCCCTTTCTCTGCATCCTCTCTAACATCTGCTGTGTTGTTAATTTTAGCCATTCTGACAGGTCAGACTTTACTCCTTTTCTTAAGCCTAGAGAATATTTACATCCAGCCTTGATGTCCAATTTGAACATTTCCTTATCTATAAGTCTTCAGTGACCTCCTTGGCCACAGTAAGTATCCCCTCCATGAACTCCCAGATCACTTAGTTCAAGCCTCTCTTACCACATTTGTCTTTGCATTTTAAAGTTTGAGCATCTCTAGCTCATATATTCACATACTCACTCAAAAATAAGTATGGAGTAGCTACTGCTATGCTTAAGGAACCGAGATAGACACTGAAAAGTCAGCAATAAACAAGATAGTTATGCTCTCTGCCCTGGTGAAGTTTCCTCTGCAGCAAGAGATACAAAAGTGTTCAAGGAACAGGAAAAAGCCAGAGCAGCTAAGGGGGAAAGTAGATGAGGCAAGGTCCACAATGTAGACAGGGCCAAGGGCCTCACAGGCCATCTTAAGAAGGGGAATATTCTTTTAAATGTGAAGAAACCATCAATGGCTTTATGCAGAGGAAAGAGATAATTGGATTTAGACTTGTCTCCAAAGGTTTTACTGGCTACTATGTAGAGAATGCATTATAGGAAGACCAGTTAAGGAGGCTATTCCCCTATGTAGGCAAATAATGAGAGTGAAGATAAAGAAAAGTAGATGAGGGGCGCCTGGGTGGCACAACGGTTAAGCGTCTGCCTTCGGCTCAGGGCGTGATCCCGGCATCGTGGGATCGAGCCCCACATCAGGCTCCTCCGCTATGAGCCTGCTTCTTCCTCTCCCACTCCCCCTGCTTGTGTTCCCTCTCTCGCTGGCTGTCTCTATCTCTGTCGAATAAATAAATAAAATCTTAAAAAAAAAAAAAAGAAAAGAAAAGTAGATGAATCTGGAGTACCTTCTAGAGATAAAGTCCATAGGACTTGCTAATGGATTAAATATAGGGAGAAAGAAAGAGATGCATTAAGGATGACTCCTAGCTTTCTGACATGAGCAACTATGAGTACAGCATTGACTGATATGGAAAATGTTGGAGACAGAGCAGGTTTAGGAGAATGATTGGTAGATGAGAGAGGCTTCAACATATCTAAATGTTGATGGAAATTATCCAGTGGAGAGGAAATGCTAGAAGATACAGAACAAAGAATAAATCAATCCTCAGGGACCCCCAGGGTCACAAATCCTGGCCTACCTGCCAACCTAGGTGTTAGAGGGCTCAATTCTATTAAAATAAATGAGACTGAGACCATGGACACTGGCAAGTCAGGATGGAAGAACACTTGGTTATACATGCACAAATGAATGAAAGAATTTGTTCAATGACTAAAATTCTCTATCCTATTACTTATATCTTTCAGAAGCAACATTAAAAGAAGAAATCTTAGAACATTTTTTGTCATTGTTCCCTATCCAGCCCCTCAAGAAAGAAATCCTCACTGGAAAAAGGCAGGTTACAAAGCAGTATTCATTGTGTAATCTTCTACACGCATATGTGTGCACACATACATATTTTATACATATTGATAAATAATTGAGGGATGTCATTAAAATGTAATAGTATCTTTATAATTGGATTACAAGTATTTTTCATTGTCTATATTTTATAAAATTTCTACAATGAACATGTACTATTTTTGTATTATGAAAAAAAAATAATAAATTTATTAAATAAATATCTTGGGCTCTCAGACATACCCAAATTCTAGATGATTCTTCAGAGGGAAGGAAGAGACTAGAAGAGTCAGCAGCATAGTTTTATTCAAGGCATTTGGTCTGTTTGCCTGGTCTCTCCTGCCACAAGGAGCATGTATATTCTCCCTACGCCAGCTCCTGTGGTCCCAACCACCATTCCCACCTGTGATAGCTGCCACTTGCCCAAGAAGAGTTCCTTTATCCATACAGAAAGTCTAGCCAATGGGCCCACCACCATTTCTCAGGTCACCATTTGTAATTTTTTTATTTCATGATTTTTTCAATAAATATTGCATTCATATATTTTAAAATTCAAAAGTACAGATGGTATATAATGAAAACGCCTCCTCAAATCTCCACACCTAGCCCCTTTCCCTTGGGGAAACAAGTGTTACTAATTTCTTGTGTAACCACCTAGAGATAAATTATAGATGGAGCAATAATTTTTTTAATTTAAATTTTGTTAGTTAACATACAGTGCAATATTGGTTTCTGAAGTAGAATTCAGTGACTCATCATACATACAACACCCAGTGCCCATCACACAACTGCCCTCGTTGATACCCATCACCCTTCAAGAACATCCTCCCATCCACCTCCCTCCATCAACCCTCAGTTTGTGTGTGTGTGTGTGTGTTTTATGATATGTTAGTCACCATACAGTACATCATTAGTTTTTGATGTAGTGTTCCATGATTCATTGTTTGCATATAACACCCAGTGCTCCATGCAATACATGCCCTCCTTAATACCCATCACTGGGCTAGCCCATCCCCCCACTCCCCTCCTCTCTAAAATCCTCAGTTTGTTCTCTATCATTAAGAGTCACTTATGGCTTATTTCCCTCTCTCCTTTCTTTCTTTACCCCTTCCCATTTGTTCATCTGTTTTCTTTCTTAAATTTCACAGATGAGCAAGAACATATGGTATTTGTCTTTCTCTGACTTATTTCACTTAGCATAATACACTCTAGTTCCATCCACATCATTGCAAATGGCAATACTTCATTCTTTTTGATGGCTGAGTAATATTCCATTGTGCATGCATACACGCACACACTCACACACACACACACCCCACATCTTCTTTATCTGTTCATCAGTCAATGGACATTTGGGCTCTTTCCATAGTTTGACTATTGTTGATAATGCTGCTGTAAACATCAGGATGCATGTACCCCTTCAAATCTGTATTTTTCTGTCCTTTGGGTAAATATCTAGTAGTGCAATTCCTGGATCTTAGGCTAGTTCTATTTTAACTTTTTGAGGAATCTCAAAACTTCTCCAGAGTGGCTGCACCAGTTTGCATTCCCACCAACAGTGCAAGAGGGTCCCCCTATCTCCACATCCTCACCAACACCTGTTGTTTCTTATGTTGCTAATTTTAGCCATTCCAACAGGTGTGAGGTGGTATCACATGTGGTATTGATTTTTATTTTCCTGATGATGAGTCAGCCATCTGGATGTCTTCTTTGGAAATGTGTCTATTCATGTCTTCTGCCCATTCCTTAACTGGATTATTTTAGTCTTCATATATTTTATCAGAAACATCATTTGTAAATATCTTCTTCCTTTCCATGGGCTGCCTTTTAGCTTTGTTGTTGCCTTCACTATGTGGAAGCCTTTTATCTTGATGAAATCCCAATAGTTCAGTTTTGCTTTTGTTGCCCTTGCCTCCAGAGATGTGTCTAATAAGAAGTTGTCATGGCTGAGGTCAAAGAGGTTTCTGCCTGTATTCTCCTCTAGGATTTTGATGGTTTCCTGGCTCACATTGAGGTCTTTCATCCATTTTGAATTTATTTATTATTTGTATGGTGTAAAAAAGTGGTCCAGTTTCATTCTTCTGCATGTTGCTGTCCAGTTTTCCCAATCCCATTTGTTGAAGAGACTGTCTTTTTTCCATTGGGTAGTCTTTCCTGCTTTGTCAAAGATTAGCTGACCACATAGCTGTGGGTCCATTTCTGGGTTCTCTATTGTGTTCCATTGATTTACATGTCTGTTTTGTTTGGAGATTCCCCAAAAAGTTAAAATGATCCAGCAATTGTGCTACTAGGTATATGCTACAAGGATACAAAAATACTGGTTTGAAGAGGCACATGCACCCTAATGTTTACAGCAGCATTATCAACAATAGCCAAATCATGGAAAGAGCCCAAATGTCCATCAACTGATGAATGGATAAAGAAGATGTGGCATATATAGGTGATGGAATATTACTCAGTCATCAAAAAGAATGAAATCTTGCCATTTGAAACAATATGGATGGAGGTAGAGCCCTCTGATCTAGGAAACAGTCATCCGTTTGAGAAATCATTGGCCCCTTCCCAGCACATTGCATGGGGGAAGAAAAAGCCCAGGAAAAAAGCTCAGCACTAACCACCTCAGTTCTCCTTGGAGAAGAGCCTCTTCCTCTAGCCCCCTGCTCTAGGATGACATGAGTAACAGCTAGTCATAAAAATCAGTTTCTTTTGTTTGTTTTCTATTATGTCGTACATCACTAAAGATCTAAATACAAAGAAAAAAATTGACAGAGAGGTTAAGTAACTTGAACAAATTTTATGGAGCTAAAGTTGATAAACAGTAGATAACCAACAGGGCCTCGTGACTTTAGGGCCCCATCCCATGTAATCTCTACCAGCACCCCAACCCAAGCTCTGAAATGAGTAAATGGTGTTTTCTCAGGATCTTATGTATAGAGCTCTAGAGAGTAGCCTCAAAGCCCTAACACCTACCAAACTAGCACAACTGCTCTGGAATTTTTTTTTCTTTTAAGATTTTATTTATTTGACAGAGAGACACAGTGAGAGAGGAATACAAGCAGGAGGAGTAGGAGAGGGAGAAGCAGGCTTCCTGCTGAGCAGGGACCCCCAACGTGGGGCTCGATCCCAGGACCCTGGGATTATGACCCGAGCCGAAGGCAGAAGCTTAATGACTGAGCCACCCAGGCACCCCGCTCTGGAAATTCTATAGCAACAAAATAGATGAAGGACCAAGCTGGTACTTGATTTGCGAATGACAAACAGAAAAGAGACAATTATCACTCATCCAAAAAACAACCCTGGGAGACAGATAGTATTATCCCAATAGGGACACACCAAGGATTTACAGAGGCATAAATATAAGTTGCTTGTTCAAGTAACAGTGACTGTGGCAGGATTCTAACCCACATCACTCTAGTTCCTAAACCTAAGGGAGATAATGGCCCAGTGCAGACTATGGCTTTGGACCTCATGATGCCTTCTCAGAGTCACGTCTGCTGAGGGCAGACACATCAGATGGGCCCAGGGCACAGGTGCCTGATTCCAACAAAGGTCTTTGGGAGAAATCAATAGGTGTGTGTTGAAAAAAGGTACTTATGAAATCATTTCTAAGGAAAAACAAAAAACAAAAAACATAAAGACCCTTCACAAGAAACCAGCCTCAAAGAAGCAGTGTGAAGAGGCTGGCGGAAGGGAGAGGTGGTCTTAAGTACTTTTCCACTCCCTGAACAATTTATTGGGCTCCCCGCCCTTACCCATGTGATTAATAGAGCCTCAAGAGCTGTTCAGTCTCCAGGCCATTTTGCTCTAGGAAGCTTTGATTTGAAAAATGAGACAAGTAGTTTCAGTGCTGTCATCAATAGGAAATTAGGAGATAAAAAGAAATCTATTTAAATGGCTTTTAAATATTCACAAGGAGAGCCATCGGGTCTTGGCCACGTTCCTCTCCTCTGTGCCCCTTGCCCAGATACCCCATTGCATCAGAATAATGAACACAAACTATGCCACTGTCAGCATATGCTGAAGACAGTTGCAGTGAGTACAGCCAACATTGGCCTGAACTCTCTTGGCCCTCGGGAACTTAGATCTTTGGGGATGAGGTTCAATAAAGAATCTGTGAGCTTTTCTAGAGCAAGGTGCAAATGAGATGACTGGAGAGGTACAGGTACAGGCACAGGAAAATGACAATATGATTCAAAAGAAGCCTTTCACATTAGTTCTATGTAACTGTTTCCCTTTCTTTTTGGCAACCAAGAAAAGCAAAACCAAATTTGAGACTCAAGCACAATAATCTAGAGGCCCCTGTAGTCTGCAAATTTGTGGTCTTTTTTCCTTTGGAGAGGCAGAACAAGAAGTGGTTAAGAGCATGAGTTCCGGGTGCATGAGTCTGGGTGTTATACGCAACTAATGAATCATGGAACTTTACATCAAAAACTAGGGATGTACTGTATGGTGACTAACATAATATAATAAAAAAATATTATTACAAAAAAAAAAGAGCATGAGTTCCCATATCAAACTGGTTTCAAATACTGGCTCTACTGCTTACAAGCCACATGATTTTGGCCATCATATTTAATTTCACTGAGCCTCAGTTCCCTTTACCTCAAAATAAAGATTATAATAGCACTTAGCTCAAAGGACCCTTTTAAGAATTAAATGAAATAATGTACACAAATTCCGTTGTACACAATAGAAATCAGCTGTAAATATTGAAAGAAAAAAGGAACCTCTTAGGGGAATATAAATTGGTAAAACCTCTTTCGATGCAATTTGCTCAATGTATCAAAATTTAAAATGTGGATTCCTGGGGTGCCTGGCTGATTCAATCAGTAGAGCATGCAACTCTTGATCTTGGGGTCGTGAGTTTGAGCCCCACCTTGGGAACAGAGCTTACTTTAAAAAATGTAGATTCCCTTTGAACTAGTGATTCCACTTCTAAGACATTTATTAGACAAAGTAAAAGGATGTTTATGTAAAGATGTTGGCAGATACGCTATGTAACTGAAAAAACAGCAAAGTAAATATGCATCCATAGCGGAATGGTTAAATGAATTAGAATTCATCTATACAAAGGTATATATTTTGCGGTAAGAAGAAGATATATGTGTTTCAACAAGGTAAAAAATCCATAATATACCAGTCTGTGCAAAAAAAAAAAAAAAAGTAGGATTCAAGGCAGCATATACTGTATGAACTCACTTGTATAAAATATACAGATACGTATTTAAATTTGTATTTAAAAGACCAGAATGATATAAACCAAATGCTAGCAGTCATTAGCTCTGGGGAGTAGGATGGGCTGGGGCCTGGAGAAAGCAGCCTTTCACTCTTTACTCTATATAGTTCTCCATTAGTTGAATTTTGACAAGCAAGTGATATTTTACATTTTTTAAAAGATTAGCAAGCCTCATACTTTTGAGCTTAGCCACTCAGAGAAAAATTAAGCAAATCAGATACAGACATACTAGCAAATGAAGCTTTAAGCATATAATCATGTGGTTCATTTCCACCATTTCAACTGGGTAAAATTCAATGTAATAAATAATAGATTTATGAAAATTTTACTTTGGGATACATCAATACACATTTGTTCTCAGACTGTTTAACTGAATATATACTTTGTTTTTGACTCATCAATGCAACCTTCGTCTTCTTTTCTTTTCTGATCCATGAATTCCCTCACAAGCCTATATACCTGTCTGATAGGTATTTCTACCTGGGTATTCCAATGTGCTTAAAATTAACATGTCTAGGGGCATCCAGGTGGCTCAGCTGATTAAGCGTCTGCCTTCAGTTCAGGTCATGATCTCAGGGTCCTGGGATCAAGCCCCACATTGGGCTCCCTGCTCAGCAGGGAGCCTGCTTCTCTCTCTCCCTCTGCGCCTCCCCCCAGCTCATATACTCTCTCTCTCAAATAAATAAATAAAAATCTTTAAAAAAATTAATATGTCTAAAACCAAATCTATCATCCTCCCAAAATATCCTATTTTTCCAAGGATATTCCCATTCTCCCTATTACCTGGGCCTTGAAAGTCTCACTCTTATTGAGTAGTCAGGCCTCAATCTTACTCCATCATCAGAATGACGGTAAAGTACTTTTTGTTTTTGATCCACAGTATCTCTGACATCACTCCCTTCTTTGCCATTCCCCAGGCCAGCCCCTAAATGCAGGTATCCCACCTCAATGTTACCTTGTGTCTTTAGTACAGTATCTATAACAGTGGACATCTCCCCACTGCACCCCCACCAACTGCAATCCCTAACAGACCATAAACTCCTCAAAAGAAGGTTCGTTTTCTATTCATCTCAGCATCCAGCATCCTGCGAAGGGCACAGTGGGTGCGAGTTTAATATTTTTTTTCAGTGAACAAAGAGACGGAAAGAAGTAATTGGTCTTTCTTTCTAGCAGATTCTCCTTTTCCCACCTCCTTATCCTCCACCTATTTTCTTCAATAGTTCTCCCTAGTTGATAATTCAATAGCATCATCATCATTGGTAATTTGGCACTTCTCAGATAAGAGCATAATCCTTTCATATTCAATCATGAATGGAATTTAAAGGGCTTTATTTGATATATTCAGTGCTTTTCAAAGAAAACTTAAAAAATTCAAAGCTATAGAACCTAAAAAACTCCAATAGGCCTTAAATTTCCATTGAGACTTTTACAAAACAGTGAAAATGAGCATTTATGAATCATTAGAGGGTTAAAGACCAAGTCCCTTAATTATCAGTCCTAAAATATTATTTTATAAGGGGAATGCACACGTATTAAGAACGAATCATGTAATTTACAAATCATTTCTAAATAGCTCTCTGACTATGATGTTCAGCTTATTAGGAATTGTTAATATTCTATTACTCAGAGGTCATTAGCACATTCTGCTGGCAGTATAGATCACATAATATCAAGTGACAAGGGGAGAACATGAAATATTCCAATTATGATTTCTTTTAAAAAGGGCTGCTATAACCTTCTCCCCAGAGTGCAAACTATATCTTGCAAAGTCTGAAAATGCTACAACCTTTCTCCACTAAATGGGGTACCATCTGGGAAGGGGAAGATTACTTAAATAGAATAAAAGCTAACATTTAATATGTGCCAGGCACAGTTTGAAGGGCTTTCCAATAATTCACTAAATCCTCACAAAAACTTCATGACATAGGTAATTATTATCCCTATTTAACAGGTAGGGAAACCGAGTCCCCACTGAGGTTTTAAGTAACATGTCCAAGATTGCCTACCTTTTAAAAAGGGAGCCATGTGTAGCAGACATGGAGATATGCCACCCAGAGCCCCACTTCAAGGAAGGTTTTGTGGCTAAACACTATAAAGATGTATTTCTTGCCCACGTTACATGTCTTCTGCAGGTGTCACGGTGGCTCTGTTCACCGTGGTCACTCAGGGACCCAGACTGATGAGACAGTCATCATCTTGAATGCTTCTGATTTTCAATCCAGAGGCAAAGAGAGACCCCCGAGAGTCTAGAATTATCAATTAAATGTTCCTGGTTTAAAATGACACAGGTCATTTCTACATATAGCTTATTGGCCAGAATCAAAAAAAAGACCAGAAATGGCAATCTCACCATGTGATCAGAAAGGAGAGCTGAAAATACTTAATGAATTGTACTAATTGCAGTCACATCTAGTGACAGAGATAGTCAAGGCCAAGGGTTCCCAAACTTGGCTATATGCATCTTGATCACTTGGGGAGTTTTAGTTTTCAGTAAAAATTCCCAGATTCCACCCCATATCTACAAAATAGAA
Organism: Ursus arctos; assembly: GCF_023065955.2. Classification (NCBI taxonomy): domain Eukaryota; kingdom Metazoa; phylum Chordata; class Mammalia; order Carnivora; family Ursidae; genus Ursus; species Ursus arctos. The sequence goes on from NW_026623078.1 coordinate 23,896,942, forward strand.
ATGTCCAGAGTGGAGGCTGGAAATACATAACCCCCTTGCAGGCAACCTGAAATCAATCCAAAACTATGTATCTGAGAATCAGACCACTAGAACAGCTTCGAGTTTCCTTCCAAAGAAAGAATGCTATAAGCAGGACACAGATTTTGGTGGACTAAGTTGTTTTACATATGCAAATTTTATTTTATTAATAAATTTTTAATTTTTTAGTCTCTATTAAATCTTTCTAAAGTATATTTTATGTCTTCATAAATTATATAGAGTAAACCTCTCCTTGTTGACTCTGATTGGTCATTCAATCAGCAAAGAATCCCCACCTTCATTCCAGCACTTTGTTGTCATCATGGTCCTGACCTCAGGAGGCTTAGGACCTAGTATGGCCTATTATGGCATCTCCCTGACAGCATGGTCTACGGCCATGACCAACTCCGTCTCCCCAGTACACAGCCCTGACTTCCAATCCATACCCAAGTCTCACACCCTGAGTACTGTTTGTCATAGAGAGAATTTTGATTAAATATGCCCTTAATGGAGTTTATCAAATATATATAATGACTTCTTTTGGGGGGAAAAAAACGCTTGTAAATGCTTAAAGCTGAATTAAACTGTTTTAATAATATATTACTTAAATATATATAAACACAAAACTAGCCAGATGTATATTACATTCTAGATCCTGTACAACTATAAAAGCAACATAAATTCATGAAATAAATAAAACCTAACAGCTAAGAGATTGGACACTTAAAATCAGAATGTCTAAGTTCAAACTAATTCCACCTCTTATGAATTGTGTCTTTTTAAGTGTTACTTAAACTCTTCAGGCTTTGGTCTCCTCATCTGTAAAATAGGAATGATAATAATTCCTATTACATAGGTTGCTTCAGGATTAAATTAAATAATCCATGTAAAGTATTAATTAATGATTAGTTAATGTTATTATAAAATCAATAATTTGTATTACAAAATCAAATAAAATGTAAATTGCATTAATATAATATGATACACAATATGATGGAATACATGATATTTTGCTGAAACCAAATAGGGAACATGAATATGGTACCAAGCTATGACAGGTTGAGTCCCACATACCTGAGTGCCACAGATAGTAGATATACTACTATCTGCATGATGACTCAGTTTACCCATCATATTCCAACTGCTGGGAAAACTGCACTTGCCCAGTACACCATGATGTCTATGACCTTTTCCTAGAGTGAAATGCATCATTTGTCCATTGTCTTCCTCTATTCTATACCCATGAGTTTATAACAAAGTATTAGCACAAAGGCGGGCTCTGAGATTACGTATCTATATTTAGTAATAAGATGGTCATTGGGATTAGCCAGAAAATGTTTATTCCTATTTCTTAAATTGTCATCAAAATGAAAACACAATAAAGAACATTCCACCAAAACTTATGGCCTATGGTGGGAAGCCAAGAAAAAAGCTAATTGGGCTGGATGCCAGAATTTAGATTTTAAATGATAAGTATAAGAAAATGAAAGTTAAAATATATGCAAATTCCTACACTCATGTCCAAAAGACAAACCATACAAGTATGACTGGGAAGACATATCCTGATAAAAGCACATAATTTAAGAACCAAGGAACTGTTTGTCAACAGGATGATATGCTTACCAAAGAATGAGAAGATCTTGGTTATATTATCAGAAGCAAAGTCTCCAAAATAAAGTGAGTTCTACCCTGCTCCATACAAGCGAAATCATTCCTACAATCATGTGTTTGGCACTATATATGGCCCTTTAATAGGTTTATCAGTAAATCAGAACCAGGCTATTGTAGTGATTAATAACACGGAATCCAGAGTTCAGAGAACTGGATGGAAATTGGAGTAGTAGCCCCAGCATTTCAGGCATGTTGGTTCACCACTCTGGGCTTTAGCTTCCTTATCAGCCAAGTGCTGATACTAATAATGTGTATCTCATGGGACTGTTATGAGAATTAAATCAGAAAATACCTAGTAGTATTTACTGTACTCTAAAGCTAAAATGTTGAACACAATGTTTAGCCAAGGTGAGATTCTCAAAAAATGGTTTAAACATTTTTAAGTACAATGAAGGACACAAGACAGTGAATTTTCCTTGATTTCATTTCACATAAAAATGATTAATAGAACTGGGAAGATTAGCTGGGAGAAGAGTCTTCTTGAAAAGAACATGGGGTTGCTATGTTCAAATATTTGCAGGTTGTCACAAAGATGAAAGAACTAGAACCAATAAGTCTAAGTTACAGGCAGGTAACAGGGAGATAAAATGGTTTTTAACTCAACATAGGTAGAACTGCTCAATGAGCAGTACAAAAGTTATACTGTTGCCACAGAAAGTGGTGAATTTCTTAGTGGTGGGAAGTTCCATAACTACTCTGAGCTTCTGTGAACCAGTAAAAATCCCCTAATGCCCCTTCACTCTGTGGAGTCTCTCCCTGAATGTCACACCAGTTTCCCAGTCACTTCAAGGCTACAAAAATCTAAAGACCAAAATCCTGTATTTCCAAGTCCCAGGATCATCTCAGCTTTCAACCTTTGCCCTATATTCCCCTATGTCAATTACCCTTCTCTCCTCTCACAAAACTGAAACAGCCAAAGATGCTTCTCATTTGGGGAAAGATCAAGAGGAAGCCATGAGCACAATATGAGGTTATCACCTCCTTCAGTGTCTAGCCCAAAGAGAGCCCGATTTCCTTCTAGACAAATCTTACCTCATTTCACATAAGCCTTTAACTTCTGGCCCAGGGGCACTTAAATAATCCATTGGAAGTCTATCATTTTTGCTGTTTTGGTCATACTGTGCTTTCATTTATCCAGAAAATGAAGCAAGGTTCAGCAGATGGAAGTTTTCTGGTATCCATTTTTAGTTTAATAAAAGAAAGAATTTTTTAACCATTATTGCTGTCTATTAATGGTGTGGCCTGTCTCTGAGGACAGCAGTGGCCCTGTCAGTAGAAGTATTAGAACTGAAACTAGGTCGGTATGGGGGTCAAACTAGATTACTTTTAAAGTCCCTTCCAACCATATGAATGTATACTTCTATCTATATAATGATGTAATTTCAAATGGAGTCTAGAAAGAAAAATCACCTGAGTTATAGTATAAATAAATGAACCCAGGTTCATTTATTGAGACACATCTGCACTTGTTATAAACACTTTAATTTAGAAAATAAAATTAAAACTTCCATTTCAAATAGTTTTGTTGTGATTGTCTTCACCAAAGATTAGTGTATTTTAAAGATTAATTGTTTTAAGTACTGCTCTACACCCAATGTGGGGCTCAAACTCACAACCCCAAGATCAAGAGTCACATGCTCTACTGACTGAGCCAGTCAGGTGGCCCCCCCTTTCTTAATTCAATTTAGTTAACATATAATCTATTATTATTTTCAGGGTTAGGATTTAGTGATTCAGCAGTTGCATATAATACCTAGTGCTCATTACATCAAGTTCAGGCGCCCCTTTTACAGATTTTTTTTAAGTAATAGGTTAGTGTATTTTAATGATAAATGCTTACAGTACATTACAAAGAAACAAGTTTTCTAAGAATATATACATAAGTAACACAAGAAACTGGGTCTATAAAAGTTTAAGTGAAATCCCAGAGCAGCAATTGTATAATGTACTCTGAAAATGTGTAACAAGTCTTGACTTTATGTTGAATCACTACATTATATACCTGAAACTAATATAATCCTGTATGTTAACTGTACTGGAATGAAGAAGAAAAAAAAAAAGGCTTGATTTTGGTTCCTCCTTCCACTTTCAGATCATGAAAAAAATCACCCAAGAGGGTATGAAATTCAATGCACTGAACATAAGTGAACACAAAAATGCATATAAGAAAGAAGCTACTACCAGATCATCTCAAAGCTATTCCTATGGTTAAAAAATCTGCCTTTCTGACTCTCATGCAAGAAGCAAGTGAAATAAGTAAGTCAAGCAGAGAAAGACAAGTATCGTATGATTTCTCTCATCTATGGAGCATAAGAACTAGGAAGATCGGTAGGGGAAGAAAGGGATAAAGAAAGGGGGGGTAATCAGAAGGGGGAATGAAGCATGAGAGACTATGGACTCTGAGAAACAAACTGAGGGCTTCGGGGCGGGGGGAATGGGATAGACTGGTGATGGGTAGTAAGAAGAGCACGTATTGCATGGTGCACTGGGTGTTATATGCAACTAATGAATCATCGAACTTTACATCAGAAACCAGGGATGTACTGTATGGTGACTAACATAATTTAATAAAAAAACATTTAAAAAATTATATAATCTTCAGAAAATAAAAAGAAGAAGCAATGGTATCCAATTGAACAACTTCATTCTTTTAATGTCATCAGGCACTTCTATAAAAATGAATGTGAAGGCTTTTGACACACTTCCTTCATATTGCTAAGGAATATACCTCCCCCAGAGAATGTTCATTCTCTGCCTCTACAAAGAGCATGATAGTCTCAACCCCTGGCATTTGCTCTTTAATAAAGAGGGAATTTTTTTTAAGTAATAGGTTGCGCATGGGCTGAAAAACGTCATTAAACACACTTCCTTCAGTCATTCAGTAATTTAGTTGCCACGGTAATCTTTGGTAAACTTGAAAAGTACTTTGGAGGGGCCATTTCCTAATGCTTGTTTTTAAAATTCTACAACTTTTAAAAGTCCTAGAAGATAAAGAGGCTGAAAACGCCTTTCTCTTCAATGCCTCACCACAGATTCATCAAATGGAGCATAGCTATTCACAACGTGACATGCATTATACCTCTGACAATGATCATTTCATCATTTCCCACCTCAAGATCATTCTTACAGACTGCCCATATCTTCCCAACTGAGTGAAAGCATTAACTCGGTTCTCCGTGGCAGCAAAGGGAATTAATTCATGAAATAAGCACTTTCCCATAATAGTCCCCAAAGCTTTTCACAATTGAGCAGTGTCATTTTTGGCCTTCCATCAATAATAGGGTGATAAAGTACACTCTGAAGCAGTTTAACAAAGGAACATCAGATAACTTGGGACTTGAACAGATCCAGGCTGCTACCCAAGGAAACAATGTTGGGCAGGAGGCTCTGATGATTCATAGCTCTAACCCACTCTGTTCATCAACCATGTCAGGGCTCAAAAGGTTTCAGGAAACACTGTCTGGAAGACTTTTTTCTGGCTAATAGCTACATTTGACAACTGACCTTTAATCTTTACTTCACATTATCATCCTATCATTAGCCAAGGATAATACATGAGCATTTTTCAAATATGATTTGATGGACTGAAGGTGTTCTAAAGATTTTTCATCCAAAGAAAGACACTATTATTAGCTTTACCAGACTCTGACTCTATCCTGAATTTTTTAAAAGAACTTAATTAAGTAAAATTAATGGTTTCACTAGAGTTGAATAAGCAGTCACACACTATTTGTTTCATTCTTTTCTGTGGGGCTCTCTTGGTCACATTAGAATAGGATAACACTCATGAATTAAAGCAGTGTAGGCGATGTGGTAGAAGGAGCACTGACCTGGAAAACAAGAATCTGCTTTGACCTTAAGCGAACCATTTAATATCCCTTAATCTGTTGCCTCATCTGTAATATCTGAGGATTGAACTGAGTAAGAGAGCATGTGGCTCCTATCAGTATAGCTGGAACACAGAGGGAGAAGTAAAAAACAAGGCAAAATGAGGTTTGGCCATGTAGGGAGCGGCCATACCTTGTCTTGTGGGTCTCCTCAAAGATTCTGATATTTACCCTAAGAGCAGTAGGATATAATCCACTGAAGATTTAAGCAAGGGGGTAATGTGATCAGAGATGTTATTTTGGAAAGTTCACTATGGAGTCTGGATCAAAGCAGAGACATGGAACCCAGTCAATAAACTACTTCAGTAGCCTTGGGATGATCTGCTTATGTCCCTGCTCCTGTGGCAGAGGCCACTTCACTACTACCCAAGTAGATCAGTCCAATGCTGAACTACTTTTTTAAAGGGAGATCATAATCCTGCCTTCACAAGATTGTTAAAAAGCCCAGCACAGTGCTTTGTCAAACTGACAGCTGTCCTGTTCTCCATTCTCCCCACCTTGGTCCCAGGACCTTCTGATTATGGGATCTTACTTGCTACCCAGGGCCTCTGAAGTCAGAAGTCCTAAGTTCCAGTTCTCCATTTTGACACTTCCTGGCTATGTGAGCTTGGGCAGGTTGCTTACTGCCCGCAGCCTTCGGGTCCTCACCTGCAAAAAGTGGGGTAATAACTATCTCACAGTGGGGTCAGGATGATCAAATGAGATGATTTATTGAAAGCACTTTGGAAATCATTCTGCATATCCTAGACCTCCTTTGTGCTTCCCATTCCTGGTAATCAGACAGCAAACCCTGGACCTTCCAGCCCATTCCACCGTGGGTGGACCTGGTGTGGCAGACTCCTTTCTACCCTCAGGAGCTGCACTAAATTAATCACCCCCTTCTTCAAATACATGAAACCATCATATCATCATATCAGATGATTGCCCTATCTGAAGGCCCTGCTTTGGCCTCGCTTCTATTTAGTAATACCCACTCTGAAATACCCCTTTTTTCCAATAATCTCACCTTCTCTCACTACTAGCTTCAGTTTCTATCAGATTACTCCCCTCCATTCTCTGCTACAATTTTCAGTTAAGGTTACCAGCTCAGACTCTTTTAAGAGAATTGAGGGTAGAAAAGTAGGAGGAGGCCAGGAAGTTCCACAAAAGTTCCTAGAACATGTGTGCATGAGGAGGATGGCTGCTGCTTAAACAAACCTCATTAGTTTTCCAGCTGCCTCTGTGTGTGTATCTTTCCATCAACAGTGATTATGCAAATGTGATATTTGTTTTAATGAGCATGTCAGGTGTGTTTTGCTGTAACATTACATATGATTGACTGTGGTATTAAAGTAACAACTTGATGACAACTGCATAAGAATATGTGGAGCTGTAAAAATAGAGGTTTGGCAAACTCCTCTTTTCTAACAGTAGCACAATCTCTGCTGGACAATAGGAGCTTAAATATACTATAATGCAATTCCCACAAGGTAAAGAAAATTCAGATATTCAGAATCCAAACCTAGTCATCCATACCTGCCAAATCCTTTGGAGGCACAAGACTGGCCTGGGGCTCCAGCTGGCCAGTTGACTAATCTTAGGGAGGCAGTTTTCAGACCATATGTGGACTCCTTTGTGGAGTTGTACAGGGTTGAGGAAAGCACAGATTTTATTCTGGAAGATACAAAATAGCAGAGTAGTTTTAGAGTCCGACTACAACTGAGTATGAATTCTGGTTTCTGCTCTTTCTTGCTGTATAATCTTAGTAGAGTTATTCTGTGGATCTTAATTTTCTTATCTATAAAGTGAAGATATAGGACAATGCCTACTTCACGGGGTGCTATAAAAATTTAATGAGGTGCTAGCTGCAAAGCACTTAGCTTAGTAGGTGAGCCCTCAAAAAGTTGTTCATGTTAATAGAGACTAGGACTGCCAAAGCATTAGTTTTCTGTTCACTAGTCTAGACTCTGTTCACTGTACTAGCTATTGGTGAAAATACTTCACCCTAGATCTATCCTCCCATATTTTCCTCCCACCTCCAGCCTCAACGCTCCCTATCCTGACTGCCTCTCTCCATCTGTATTGAAAAATGTCAAACCCTCTTCTGAAGGATACATGTAAGTGACCAAAATAATGGGAACTACTAAAAAAAAAAAAATAAGACAATAATGGGAACTACTAATATCTCCTCTCAAGGCTCTGACAGTTGTCTGGCAGGATCAAGAAAAGAGCTCATTGGCAAGAAGGCTCTGCTCTTCAACTCCTGCTCTTTCATTACACAGAGTTGAGCAGGGAGAAAGGTAGCCTGCTAGAGGAAGATTCCCCTATCCTTCTCTGGGACACAAATAGGAACAGTACCAAGGAAACAAATACACCAAAATTGAGTAAGTTACCAAGACAACTTTTTATCAAAATTCATTTTCGGTTCTTTGATTTCACCATATGACCTCCAGTTATTGCTTTGGTCCTCCCTATCACAACACATACTTGTACATATTTCATCCAAATCACATAAGGTTGGTAGTAAATGACCAAATATCATGAGCCACCATTTGGCCATTTTATCTTCCTACTCCTGGCTCTAGAAAAGTGTATGATAGGAATTCCCAAACAATAACAACAACAACAAAACCAATGGAATATCTGCATTCTTATGAAAATGATAATAAGTCAGGTTTTGAGAATTTCCTGTTGTCTGTCATAAAGGCAAAAACAAATTTCATTATCTGAAAAGTCTGAGCATCAATAAGGACAACAATCCCTTATCCAACATATAGTTGTAAATATTTTGTTCCATTGCGTAGGCTGGCTTTTCATTTTGTTGATGGTTTCCTTTGCTGTGCAGAAGCTTTTTAGTTTGATGTAGTGCTATTTATTTTTTCTTTCGTTATTTCTGCTTTTGGTGTCATAGTAAAAAAATCATTGCCAAGACCAATGTCAAGGAGCTTCTTCGCTATGCTTTCCTCTAGGAGTTATGAAAACAGGATATTGAGGAAATATCAGCACTACCATGTTTATTACAGCATTATTCGCAACAGCCAAGATATGGAAACAACCTAAGTGCTCATCAACAGATGAACAGATAAAGATGTGGTACGTATATAAAATGGAATATTATTCAACCATGAGAAAGAAGCCCCGCCATTTGCATCAACACGGATGGACCTTTAGGGCACTACACCAAGTGAGATAAGTCAGACAGAGAAAGACAAATACTCTATGATATCACTTAAATCTGTAATCTAAAAAGGCTGAACTCATAAAAACAAAGACCAGATAGGTGATTACCAGAAGCTTGGTGGACAGGATGGGGAGGGGTGGCAGAATTGGGGAGACACTGTTTAAGGATATGAACTTGCAACCAGTAAATAAGTCCTGGAGATCTAATGCATAGCAGAGTGACTATAGTCAATGACACTGTATTATAAACTTTAAAGTTGCTAAAAGACTAGGTCTCAATTGTTCTCACCACAAAAAGGAAATGATAATTATGTGACATGAAGGTGTTCATTAACGTTACAGTGGTAATCATATTGCAATATATATATGAATGTATCAAATCAACATATTATAACCTTAAATTTACACTTTTTCATGTTTTTATTTTTATTTATTTTTTACAATATTATATGTCAACTATATCTCAGGTTTTTTTAAAGAAAAAAAATTAAAAACCACACACTAAAACCAAGGGGAACAAGTCTGACATTTAGGCTTATTCTCTTTCCAACAGTATCTAAGTTCTTTTTAACTTTGGGGCCAGCAATGGTAGTACTCTATTCTCTTCAAGTTCTGGAGAATTTCTGCTCAATCCACTCTTCTCAAAATGTCATACTTTTTACATGTTTACACAAAGTTGTTTACCTTATGAATTAAGATTGTCTATTTCCTGTGACATCAGCAGGCCAATGATAGTCTCAGACTTGATCAGCTAAACTTGGGTGTGAATTTAGTCTATGCTCTTCTTGGATTTTATTATAATATGAATTTGCACATTTCAAATACTGGAGGCTTCTTTGAAGCTGAAATATCTGAAATTTTAAAAATAGTGCCTGGGTGGCTTAAACAGTTAAGCATCTGACTCTTGATTTTGGCTCAGGTCATGATCTCAGGGTCGTGAGATCAAGCCCTGCCTCTGCTCATGGTGGGTGTGAAGACTGCTTAAGGTTCTCTCTCTCCCTATCCCTCTGTCCCTCCCCCACCCGACCCTACCCCTGCCCCGCCACATGCATTCGCGCACTCTCTAAAAAATAATAATAAAATAAATAAAAATAAATTTTAAAAATAATAAAATAATAATAAAAATAGCTTGGCTTTACCATTGCACTACTGGGTATTTACCCCAAAGATACAGACATAGTGAAGAGAAGGGCCATATGCACCCCAATGTTCATAGCAGCATTGTCCACAATAGCTAAATCATGGAAGGAACCGAGATGCCCCTCAACAGATGACTGGATTAAGAAGTTGTGGTCCATATATACAATGGAATATTACTCGGCTATCAAAAAGAACAAGTTCTCAACATTTGCTGCAACATGGACAGCACTGGAGGAGATAATGCTAAGTGAAATAAGTCAAGCAGAGAAAGACAATTATCGGATGATTTCTCTCATCTATGGAACATAAGAACTAGGAAGATCGGTAGGGGAAGAAAGGGATAAAGAAAGGGGGGGTAATCAGAAGGGGGAATGAAGCATGAGAGACTATGGACCCTGGGAAACAAACTGAGGGCTTCAGAGGGGAGAGGGGTGGGGGAATGGGATAAGCTGGTGATGGGTAGTAAGGAGGGCACGTATTGCATGGTTCACTGGGTGTTATACACAACTAATGAATCATCGAACTTTACATCAGACACCAGGGATGTACTGTATGGTGACTAACATAATATAATAAAAAAACATTAAAAAATAGCTTGGCTTTAATCCACAAATAATCCAAAAACTTTTAAATAATTAAAGGCCTCAACCTTCTTACTCATGAAAAATTTAGCCAGAATTCCTAACGAAATAAACTTTAACTCATATAACATAGGATTAAATGTTTCCAAACCAGGTTGCTCAAAAAGACCCAAAAGGCCTAAATAATTAATTGACAGCCAACAATTGGGATCATTTCCAAAGCCCCAAAATGGGGTTGAGCTGAATGAGCAAAGAAATGACATATCAAGTTAGACATGTCTTGGTGAGGCCTTCCCAAGCAGGCAGCACAGTAACACCTCATCATTCACAGCAGAAATAGCAATTCGTCATCATATGCTACTATCTTTTTTATTTGAGGACAGCATTTAACAAGCTTATTTTGGAATCTGATTCATTATCATTTTTAGGAAATGTAAAGGCCTTAAACCTTCTCCATACTGTGTGTGATTATAGCTAATTAAAGTTCACATCTTTCGCAGAAAGGTGGAACATCAGTTCTAATTTTATATACTAGTGTGATAAAGAGCATAAAGCATCAGACTGAAGGTCAGGAAATGCAGGTTCAATTTCTGACTTGGTCACTACTTTTCTGGCTTTTCTTAAATGTCTCGGTTTTTCCAACCATAACATATAGGCAGAGTTCATTAGAACTTGTCACCGTTCTTCAGAACAAATTATGTCATCAGTATTTGTTTAAAAATTATTGAGCCCATACTGTGTGTTAGACACTATCCTATTTGCTAGAAATACAACAGTGAACGAGAAAAGCATGATTCCTGGGGCACCTGGGTGGGTCAGTTGTTAAACATCTGCCTTCGGCTCAGGGCGTGATCCTGGCGTTCTGGGATCAAGCCCCACATCAGGGTCCTCTGCTGGGAGCCTGCTTCTTCCTCTCCCACTCCCCTTGCTTGTGTTCCCTCTCTCACTGGCTGTCTCTCTGTCAAATAAATGAATAAAATATTAAAAAAAAAAAAGCATGATTCCTAATCTCACAGAGTTTACATTTGTTCTAAATATGTTCACTGCTATCCAATCACTGATATGATACCCTCACGAATTACTGAGGACATGTGAAGTCAGTAAGTTAATTTACTTATTTACATATTTACTAATTGACTTGGTTAAAGTCAGCAAATATTTGTTGAGCACTTACAATGTACAAGGCATTATTCTACAAGCAATGAGGGGAAAAAAATATGTCCCTCACTAGACCTATGCTACAAGAAGACAGAAGTCATATTTGTCATTGTACTATGTGTCCCCAAAGACTAGTCTGTTACCTGGTATTCAACGGGTATTCAATATATAACTGCTGAATGACCAAATGAGTAAATTTGTGAGTAGAAAAAAAATCATGGACCCTGCCTCTTAAGGGATTGGAATCTAATAAGGAATTTAAAGCATCTGTGCACCAACTACAATAAATCATGGTACCTTATAAAAAGATGTGAAGAATACAAAAGAATTAAAAGCAGGAACTCAAAACAGATACTAGTATACCAATGTTCATAGCAACAATATTCAAAATAACACAAAGTTGAAAACAACCCAAATGTTCTTTAACAGATGAACAAAGAAACAAAATATGGAGTATCCATACGGTGGAATATTATTCAGCCTTTAAAAGGAAGGTAATTCTTACACACGCTACAACACAGATGAGCCTTGAAGCATTAGGCCAAATAAGACACAAAAGGACAGATATTGTACAATTACAATGATATGAGATAACATAGAATAGGCAAATTCATAGAGACAGAATATAGAGTGATGGTTACCAGGGGCTGGGGGAAGAGGGAATGAGGGGTTAGTGTTTAACAGACAGAGTTTCTGTTTGGGATGAGGATAAAGTCTGGCAATGGACAGTGGTGATGGCTGAACAACAATGTGAATTTACTCAATGACACTGACCTGTACACTTAAAAACAGTTAAAATGTTAAATTCTATGTTATATATGTTTTCCCACAACAAAAAAATAATGGTAATTATAAAAAGACGTGAAGGAGTTTGGGAGGCAGTGACATCTGCCTGGCCTAACCAAGGATGAGTTTCTTAGACGTGGTATCATTTCAGCCTGCTCTTGCACTTAATGCCTACAAATCAGAGTTGTCACTGTTACTAATAAGAACCAAGCATTCATTTTCACAAGGTTCAGGAGTTTTATAGGACTGCTTCTTATACAAGAAACTGGTAAGAGTGGTTGCTTCTGGGCAGAGACACTGGAAGTCTAGAGGGTTAAGGATATAATGGTCTGCGGTAAAATTACTTCCTTTTCGCTATACATTTGTTCCTTTTTAAAATTTTTTGTGGGGGGAGGGGAAGAAGGAGGGAGAGGGAGAAGGAGAGAGAGAGAGACTCTCAAGCAGACTCCGTGCCCAGCACAGAGCCTGATGCAGGGCTCAATCCCAGGACTCAGAGATCATGACCTGAGCCGAAACCAAAAGTCGGATGCTCAACTGACTGAACCACCCAGGCACCCCCATACTCTGGGATTTAATCTTGGATCCTCTTCTAATAAATTGCAATTTATTCATTTATTACTATGGTAGAGATATTTGTGGTGGCAATGCCCTGGATTAAAAGACAAGCTTCCTTAGACTCCTTTGCAGTAGGTATGACCAGGTGATTAAGTTCTACCCCATGAGAAGTATTATGTCATTTTCTGGAAGATTCCTTTTTCCTTCCCTTTGCTTCCTTCCAGGAAGTGATTTTGAGGATAGAAGGCATGTGCTGAGGATGATGGAAGAGATAGGACACTTGGTTGCTGGTGGGATCCCGAAGCTTCCATCCAACACCTGGTTCCCTCCTGTGGATTTCTTTTATGCAATGAAATAAACCATTGTGTGGTTAAGACACTGTTATTGGGAGCTTCTATTATACACTGTTTACATAAGTTTTCTTTCCTTTCCCCCACATATTCTTTCTTCTTTGGGCTCACTTTTCTGTTTGTTTTGTAATTCCTATACTTCAGTATTCTGTAACTCATTCTCTGTTTTCTGGAAGTTTTCACTTTCCAACTGACCACGGCTTTTGTAATCCACTCTGCCTTTTGCATAGCACTGCTACTAGGTATTCTCCTCCATCTCTGACTGCTGTGGCTACCTTATCAGTCCCACCATGCTGGTCTCTATAAAAAATGCTGCACATTTACAGTTCTGCCATTTTGCAGTTGGTTCCCACTAGGAATATCAGCTCCAAGAAGGCAGAGCTATCCTGTCTATTTGCAGCTGTATTCCTTGAACTTAGAGCAGCACTTGACTTTTAGTAACTACTCCTAAATATTTGAGTTTACTCAGCAAGTATTTACTGAGCAGCTTTCTAAGCACTGGGGACACCTCAGTGAACAAAAAAGATAAAATTTCTTCCCAGTGAACAAAATAGACAAAAATTTCTTCATTACATTCTAGTGTGAAAGAAAGTAAAGTAAACATTCAATCAATCAATCAATGAAAAAAAATGAAAAGCTAATCTATTACTTTACCAGGGGAGAAGTGCTACGTAAAACCAGAACAGGGCAAAGGGAATTAGGGGACTCAGATGGGCATGAGGTAAAGGGGATCACAGTTTCACATAAAGGAGTAAGAGTTGCCCTTGGAGAAGGCAACATTTGAACAAAGACCTGAAGGAGGTGAGGAAGGGACCATTCAAATATTCCAGAGAAGAGCATTCTGGGGAACTAGAACAATGAGGAAACAGCTAGTACAAAGGCCCTATGGCTTCAAGAAATAGTGTGGAGGACACTGAGCCTAGAAGAAAGTGAGCAGGAGGGATAGGGATTTCAGAAAAGATCAAAGAGATCTCAAACTTTGTAGGTCAATCTCAGTTTTTTGGCTGTTACTCTGGGTGACACAGGAAGCCGCTGCAGGGCTTGGAGAAGAGAGACATGATGTAGTTTTGATTTTAGAACACTCTGGCTGCTGTGTTGAGAACAGATTATAAAGGAACACGAATGGAAGTAAGGAGAATAGTAAGGAGACCTACAATAATTCAGGTGACAAGTAAAAGCTTGGGCCAAGATGTAGCAAGAGGTAAGGGGGAAATATCAGATTCTCAATATATTTTGAAGGTAGAGGCAAAGGGATTTATCAGTCAATTGGAAGTGGGGTATTAAAAAAAAAAAGAAAAAAAATACTCCCTTGAATGATTCCAAGTCTTTTTGGCCTGGACAGCTGGAAGAATAGTGTTGCCCATTAAGCAAATTTGGGAAAACTGTAAGTGGACAAGGCCTGGAGGGAGGATTTAGCATGACTATGTGAAGTGGGAGAAGTCTACTAGACATTCCAGTAGAGGTGTTCCAGCAGACAGCTGGATATACACACCTGGAGTTCAAAGAAAAGTTCTGGGTTAGGAGTATAAAGTTTGAGGTCATCATGACTATATGAAAAATGGGCTCTGAACAATGATAAAACCTATTTTCCTTCCTTGAAGGAATCTTAACATTGTGCTAGCTAAAAGAATAACTTCCAAAGAGTGTGAACAAGACCATTAACCAAGAAAACAAATCAAAACCTCTATGATGCTTCCTATTCTTCCATTTTAAAGCAATATGTCTCAAAACATCGTCTGCAGATCCCCCGAGTCAGAATAAGACCAACCTTTGTAACACTTTTAGTGATTCTCACGCATACTCGAATCTGAAAACCACCCACTCTGTGTATAACTCTGTGGCAGAGAGTGTCATCTAAAAGTTCCCACTTTCATACTATAATGGCAACTAAGTGTGGGTTGCACATGATGGACAGAACCTAACGACAGAGTCAATAGGAATCTCTGATAGCCAATTCATTTTATAATAGCCATAGACTGACACATGTTGCATGGGATTATTAATATTCAAGGAAATATATTTCTCAGTAATATTCTGAATCATTTCCTGCATCATCTCCATAGCACCCTTGACCATTTGCCTTTAAGACAGATCTCTCTTGCTCTGAGTTATAACAACTTTGCTTCAGATGAGCATGTTTCAGGAGAGATGCTGCTGTTTCTCTGGTGTCATATCTGATTTTCTGGTGTCAACATTTAGAAAACTATATTCTCATGACAGTTTTTCGGTTCTTTGTAATCTTTCTTTTTTTTCTTTTACTATTTTTTTTTTTTTTGCTTGCTGATAAAGTTTAAGAGCACATGAGACTATACCATAGTCTCATAAATTGTAAAGTCCTTTCAAAGTGATTGGTTGCTCAAAGACACAAACACAGCAGATACTTGGAAGGTCTACCCAGGTCCTCTTCTGGAAAAATGCTAGTTCCAAGAGATTGCGCAAACACATTTAACAGGTTTCTTGAGTAATCATTTTCAGGCCCAGATTAACCTATAGTAGCTAAGTAATATTTTCAAAATTTCTGGACCAGGAAAGACATAAACCAAAGATCTCTTCAAATAGTTTGTCAGAACGTGTGGCAGCTGTGGGCTTCAACCAGGTACATTTCCTGCCTGGCTCTTTTGGGTACTAGAGTTATCATTCCTAACCTAAATCAATTGTTCTCATAGGTTCAAGAACTTGGAGCTAGATTTTTTTTTTAAAGATTTTATTTATTTATTTGACAGATACAGCCAGCGAGAGAGGGAACACAAGCAGGGGGAGTGGGAGAGGAAGAAGCAGGCTCCCAGCAGAGGAGCCTGATGTGGGGCTCGATCCCAGAACGCCAGGATCACACCCTGAGCCGAAGGCAGACGCTTAACGACTGCACCACCCAGGCACCCCATGGAGCTAGATTTTCAATCCACCATATCAAAAAGAAAAAAACAAAAAACAAAAAAACACTTGACTCAGTATGCTATGGAGAATCTGGTATTAGAGAAACTTTAGAAAGTACTTAAGCCATCTTAAATTATAAACCCAAATTTGTGATATCTCTAGGTTTTATTTTCCAAAATTCTGTGTATCTCTCACTTCAGTTCTGCTGGACAAATAGTTTACATGTTAAATTACAGCTGTCACTTTCACTGGTCTAAATTCTAAAATGACATCATATTAAATTTTTATAATTTCATTGTATAAAACATTAATAAGTTTGATAGGTTGCATCTAAATTCAGCAAGAGTACAGAAGGACTGAAAGTTCAGAACAGAAATTAGAGATCCTAAGGATCCACGATCGTGTGGTATGAGAGTCCCAGGCTGCAGGCCCGCAGCACCTCCCAAATGGGCTCAGACCTTACCTTTGTACCCAAAGTGAACAGGACCCAGGAGGGGAGAGGGATAATGTTACAGAATCAGAAAGTGCTGACTCTGATGACTCCCTGGTACCATCTTAAGCACCTGCTCTTGCCTGGGCTCTGGAGCTGGTGAGAGGAGAGCACAGTGGAGGCCCCCGGCCAAAGACAGTATTAGAAGACAGGGTTCCCTGGGAAAGTCACCCTTCTTCTCTGAACATAAACCAGAAGGGGCAGCAGCATCAAATAAGAAAATACTGACTTTTCCCAATTAAACTTATGAGCTTATGACTCTTGGCAGGCAGTAAGTTTATAAGTTAAATCATTTTTTTATTTCCTACTGGTTACTACTAAGCAGATCTGAAAAGACCTCATAAATATTAAGAATATCCTTTCAAACTTTTATCTTCCACTTTATTTAAATGGTACTTCATTCAGATCTTGTTTCTTCCTGGAAGGCACTGGATCTTATTTCCAAAATATTGAAGTACATGACTTCCCTTCTTTCCACATATCATAAGTAGGAAGCACATGGCCATGAAGAGCACTGGGACCAGTAAGGGGGTATGAAAGGGAGGGAGCACATACATATACATTACAATATCTGGGAAGTACTGCCACACTTTTCATATGCCTTCCATAACAGCGTTTTGTCTTTTCAGTTGGATTAACAATCCCTGCAGTACAGGCATCCTGTTGTCTTTCTATGACACTCGGTATTCTGTTGCGTTGGACATTCACTAAGTATTTGTTGACTCACGACTGATGCAAACTAGAAAATGTGAAAAATAAAGATATCTTACCTATCATGTGTCCATTTTCAAGGCTGCAAATAGCATAAGATGCTGTCGTGAATGTTTAATGAAAAGCTGCAGTGTGCAGCTTACATATATGGCTAATCTGGGAGCTATAAACCGGGAGAAAAATATACTGTCACAAAATGTTCTCAACAGTTACTTGCTTACAAGAAATTGAGAAATTACAATTTGGAAGGTATCAATAGTGTCTCCTAAATTGTCTGTTATTAAATATATTATCAAGGGAATAAATCCTTCTGTTGCATATTGCAAGAAAACAGATTTATATGAGATGTCAAAAAGAAGGAAAGAGGGGGAAAGGATGTGTTGTAAAATATCCTTTGTTAAAATGGCAGTTGCCATTTCCCCTTTATTTTTACTGTTGTTAAATGATGACAGAGACAACAAAAACTAGTAGTTGTTAAAAATTTCAAACTATATATATTTATACATACAATTACACAATATTGCCTTACTTACCAATTCTTTTTACAACAGCTATATAAGATAATTCACAGAATTATCTCAAAGGGATCTCTAGCTACTCTAGTAAAAACTTAGAAAATAATTTAATTTCTCCACAGGACCATTTCCAATAAGTCAATTATGACAAACCACTTGACTGTGAACTCTAACCTAGCTAACAACATCCTGTGTTTACTGATGCAATGCTTCAAGCAATGGGGGGCAAGATAGGTGGTTAAGACTCTCACCCTCCCTGAGAGCCCATAAGAAGCATAAACAAGAGCTGAGATGCAGCAACATCACCACCACCTTCAGACCAGACAAGGAAGGTTGCAGCTAGAGACTACTGGCACACCTCCCTCTCTGGGTCCTCCTCCTTGACCTTCTCCCTACCCCATGCATATCCCCGTTACATCTGCTCTGACAACTGCCATCACCCTCCATAGTCCACGCACACATCATTTCTCTCTTGAACTAAGGCAGTGGTATCCTACCTACCTGGACTCTCTGTTTCCAGTCTCTTTCCCCTTGACTGACACTAAAGTGAAATTTTCATCAATCTACAGGCTTAAATCACTTCATTCCATCAACTCCCTAATGCATTTAGTTCCTAGAGAACAGAAACACTGTCTTTCTCACTCCTATTTTCTCAGTGCTAGCATGGCTCCTGGCACACAGTAAGTTTTCAGTAAATGTTGGCTGAATAAATATAGAACAAAATGTAACATGCAAACCCCTTTACAATCTGGCCCCATCTGACCTTCATAGCCTCATTTCTGCTATCCCTTCAAATGTTTCAGCAGTTCAAAATTGCTGTTTTCCCAAACATATCATGCATTTTCAAATTTCTGATCTCTAATGGAGCAACTCTCTGTTTAAAATATTTCTCATCCATTTAATTGTTACCCCCTAATTCATGTGGTGAAGTTCTGACTGATACACATTAAATGAATGAATGAGCTAACAACTCTCATGGAATACCTTGCTTCTATTCCTGCATTTCACTGGCAGGACTACTCTGTCAACACTGTTTCTCCAGTCTCCTTCCTATTAGGATTCATAGTCTACCACTTAATAATATTAACTGAAACTAGCTATGTGAGCCTGAACAACTCAGTTTCCTTATTTGTTTTTAAAAATGTGGTTGGGAAACATTCTGGGATGATGTCATCTTGGGTCTATGTTTCTACTCTCATTCTTATTTCTCCCACTTTTTGATAAAAGATCTGGAAATAAAAAACTATACCATGTGCTCAGGAAACAGAAGGATAAATCAGCACTTATGAAACACTTGGTGTATGGAGGAGAAGCAGAAAAAGAGACCAGAAAGGTAGGTTTGGGGTGGATTATGAATATATCCAGGTATCATGCTTCATTCAATATCATTTAACAAGCAAAATAAATAGCTAATGGGGGAAGAGGTGTGTGTGTGTGTGTGTGTGTGTGTGTGTGTGTGTGTGTTGGGTGGCTCACTGTGAAAGACAGAGGCAATCCTACCCTCATCTGATATTTAGTTCCCAAGGAAATTGAGCAGGGCAGCCAGTGGAGGACACATTTTGTTTGTAACTCAAGGAGGACCGAGCTACTGCAGAGAAAATTGGCTTCTCTGACCAACCATGGGACAATGCTAAGATTGCCTAAGGGAGAACCAGAGCTGAGACCACTGAACCTCCCCAGCACTGAGAACCATACTGCTTAAAGAGACCCCAAATCCTGCTCCATAGGGGATTCAACCCCCACCCCCCATAGCTGATATGAGTAGGCAAACAGTTTGTGGACCATACCTGAATAAGTGGCTCCTATTGAGGCAGATTTAATGGCAAAGGAAACCTAAGGAGAACTTTTATTAAAACATAATGACAACTCTTCCACACTGTTTTCCAGAGTGGCTGCACCAGTTTGCATTCCCACCAACAGTATAAGAGGGTTCCCCTTTCTCCTCATCCTCACCAACATTTGTTGTTTCTTGTGTTGTTAATTTTAGCCCTTCTAACTGGTATGAGGCAGTATCTCATTGCAGTTTTGGTGTTCACTTCCCTGATGATGAGTGATATGGAGCATCTTTTCATGTATCTGTTGGCCATCTGGATGTCTTCTTTGGAAAAATGTCTGCCCATTTTTTAACAGGATTATTTGGTTTTGGGTATTGAGTTTTATAAGTTCTTTATATATTTTGGATACTAACCCTTTATCGAATATGTCACTTACAAATATTTTCTCCCATTCCATAGGTTGCCTTTTAGTTTTGGTAATTGTTTCCTTCACTGTGAAGAAGCTTTTTATTTTGATGAAGACAACTCTTGGGTAGATTTTTTTTTTTCAGATTACAATTCTTCATTCATTTTTTTAAAGACTGGTTTTATGTGTAGATTTATTTAAAGGAAAGAAATACATCTGGGCAAATTAAAAAATAAACATTACATCAGAATTTAAAACCCACAAAAAGAATCCAAAAAATACTACTGCTGAAATACAAAGTAGTCATCAGGAGTAGTAAGCTAGAAGCTCTATAAGATCAAATGGAAAAAAATATGAAAGAGAGAAAAATACAAATAAAAGGAAATCATTCATGAAAAGAAACATGGAAGACAGTTTCAAGAAGCCTGATATACAAATGAAAATAAAGGCATTCCAGAAGGAAGAAAAGGAATTGAAGACAAGCCACAACCAAATAAAAGGGAAAATGAAAAATGTGTTCCTGAGCTGAAAAAAGACCTGACATTTCAAACAGCAGGGGCAACAAAGTGCCAGACATGATTAATGGAAAATGACATACATTTAGGCACATTCTAATGTCATTTCTGAACTCTAAAGATTAAGAAAAATTCACATAAACTTTCAAAGAGAGACCACATTACTTAAAAAGGAAAGAGAATCAGAATAACTATCACGTTCCTCACTGATAGTACTAGAGTCCGGGAGAAAAAAGAAAGAAAAAGGAATCCTGTTTAGAGACTTTTGAAAGAAGTGACTATAATCCAAGAATTCTATGCCTGGCCAGAGTATCATTTATATGGAAGCTGGGGAACCTTCCCATTGGTGGGTCCCCTCCCCCTGGGGCCTCCCTCACCTTGCCCATGCCTGAGTGAGTAATAAATCTTTGAATTACTTGCTGTCATGGCTCTTGTGTGGTATGTCTTGACATGAATACCTTTAAAGAAAGGAAGAGAGGGCCCAGTAATAGGCAGGACTAAACCACAAGAGGTAGAAAAAGGGCATTTTCAAACATAAAAGAACTCAGAATTTATACCACATATGTAAATTTTTTGAGGAAATCATTCAAGACAGAATACCTCAATTGACAGAAAATTAAAACTAATAAACTCATTGTAGGGGTCTGAAGCATAAGCAACAACTGTGATCCATGAATCTAGCAAAATATACAATTATGTCAAAATACATGAAGGTATTATGTTTATATAAGAAAAACCGAACAGCACACCTCTCAAGAGCAGGAATGGAAACCAGAAGACGACGTGAATAATATCTTCAAAGTGCTGAGAGAAAGTAACTGTCTATTGAAACCTGCATCCTCAAATAAACTATCTTTTATTAACTAGGGTAAACTAAAGACATTTTCAGATAAATAAAAAATACAAAAGTTTGCCAAAAGGAAACTTAATGAAGGAATTTTATAAGAATGTACCTCAGGAAGAAAGAAAATGAACTCAAAAAAGTTTTAAAAGACAAAAAGAAGGAGAAGGCTCCATAGCTCAGGGGTTAGAGCACTGGTCTTGTAAAAGACAAAAAGAAAAAGTGAGCAAAGATATTGATAAATATACAAATTGATAAATTTAAACATATCACCTATAACTATAGTGATGTCTAATTTAAGAGTTTAAAAAAATACTGGCCAGCAATGGTAAATAATCTGATAGAGGATGATCAAAGTTCAGTACCTCTACTATTCAGTCAGGAGTATTAAGACATTGATTAACCTCACAACTCATTAAGTTAAATATAAATGGAAAAAATCCAATAAACCTTAAAAAGGAAAACAGTGCCTAACTTCTAAATAATTAGAGAAAAAATGGAAGATTAAAAACAAATACACCATCATTCAAAATAGAGAGAGATAAAAAAGGAGAATAGGACAGGGGCGCCTGGGTGGCATAGCGGTTAAGCGTCTGCCTTCGGCTCAGGGCGTGATCCTGGTGTTATGAGATCAAGCCCCACATCAGGCTCCTCTGCTGGGAGCCTGCTTCTTCCTCTCCTACTCCCCCTGCTTGTGTTCCCTCTCTCACTGGCTGTCTCTAGCTCTGTCAAATAAATAAATAAAATCTTTAAGAAAAAAAAAAGGAGAATAGGACAAATTTTTAAAAGATAGATTAAAACAAACCTAAATATATATCCTAAATTCCACTGAAAGTTAATGGATTAAACTTCCCATTTAAAAGATGGAGACTGTCAGGATTTTAAAATTCTAGCTATATGCTACTCACCAGAAACATACCTAAATCATAAAGATGAAGAAAAGGTGAATATAAAAGGAAGAAAAAATATATTCCAGGAAAATATAGAGACCTAACTGAAATTCAAAGTATCTTAAGTCAAAATGTTGTAAGAAGCAGTAAAAGCATTACTTGAAGGGAAAGATATAGCTTTAAATACTTACATATTAAGAAATAAAGTGTGAAAACTAATGAACTTAAGTTAAACTGTGTAAGTTTTGAAAAAGAACAAAATAAAATCTAAGTTGAAGATTAATAAAAGTAGAAATTAACATGTTAAATAAAGATATAATGGAGAGTATCAATTAAGCTGAAAAATGGATCTTTGTAAAAACTTATAAAATAGAAAATCTCTAGAAAGATTGATCAAGAAAAAAAGAGAATAGACAAAATAATATTAGGAGTGATATGATGGCTATAACTTTAGATAAAGAGGAGAATTTTTGGAAGAGACTATTATAAAACTTTTATGCCAGTAAATTTGAGATATTAGAATAGACAAATTTCTAGAAATATATATCCTACTACAACTGTTTTGAGAAGTCAAATGGCTTCATCTTCTAAATTGGAACCAGAACTTTAAAATCTCTTCACCAAGGTAATACTAAACCTAGATAATTTTATAGGGGAATTCTACCACAATTTCAAATAATCAGATGTTCCAATTTTATTCAAACTCCACCAGCGATCAGGAAAAGGAATACTCCCCAATAAAGCCAGTGAAGTTACTATATAATATTGATATCCAAACAAGACAAAGATAGTACAAAGAAGAAAAATTACAGGAACATAGATGGAGAAATGTAAACAAAATGTTAGCAAACCAAAATTAGCAGTATAAAAAAGATAATATATCGTGATCAGACTGGGTTTATCCCAGAATGCAAAATATATGAAATATATAAATATAATTTACCACATTAACAGATTAAAAGAGAAAAAACTATATGATAATTGTTGGGATTAGACTAAAAAGGTTCATACCCTGGTTTACCATTTACTAACTGCAAGACCTTGGGTAAGCTACTTAACCCTAATGATCATCAGTCTTCTCATCAATAAAATGAGGATACCATTAATATCCATCTTCTGGTCCTATTTTGAGAATTTATAAAGATAATCTGTCTCTGAGACATTGTACCTGCTCCATAAACACTGGCTACATGCCTTTATTCCTCTTGTTACCATCTACTAAAACACCCCTCTTCCTCCTCCCATCTATTCAAACCCTACCCAGGTTCAAAGGCCAACTCCAACTCCAGTTCCTCTTCTTTCATAAAGCCTTTACCATTACTCCTTTTAACCTTCATTTATCTCCCACTTCCACACAGTACAGCAGTTCTTAAACTTCTGAAGGAAGGGTGGAGAATCACAGATGCCTTAGAGAATCTAATGGGAGAAAAAGATCTATTCACAAAAATGCATATGCACACACATTTGCATAAAACATCAAGGGATTCCTGTCCCTCTGAAGCTCACCCATGGAACCCCAATTAAGAACCTCTGTCTTCAAGTGTATGTTTCACCATCACCCGCTCTTTCTACCTGAGACCATCTTAACAAAAGCACAGGATGCTGCATGGATCTAGAAGCAGCATAGAGAGAAGCTAGTGAAGCTCAATTCACAGATAAGGACACAGACACACAAAGAGATGACGTGACTTACCAAAGCCATGCACAAGTATACAGTAGCAGAGATGGAGCCAGAACCTGTCTCCTACTATCTCTCTAGGTTTCTTTGCAAAAGTGTGTTTGAATAATTTATCCCTGACTCACAGAACTCTAAAATTGAGAAATAATATTAGCCCATTTTTCAGATGGGGTGATATTCCCTTGGGGAATTTGTCCCCAGGTAATCAGGCCAGAAATTACTAAAACTTACTTATTCTCAGAATGATAGTTACTAAACACACCAGCAACATTATTATATTTTATTCTACTTTACCTTCCTTGTATTGAAATTCTCTCACTAGCTTTATCTGAAGCAACACAAAACCAGGACACAAAACTGCCCCAATTTTATTTTGTGAGGGAGTTAACTTTGAAGCTTTTTAAAAAACTTTTCTACAACTGTAACAATCAAAGAACATCATTGGGTCTAGACCTTGGGCCCAGATAGACACAAATAAAGTCAATCCACAATCTTTCATTCTCATAAATATATCTTCTATCTTCTTCCCTATGAGATATTTTTCCACAACAGCTAATAAATAGGTAAAGTGGATTATACCCTGCTCGTTCTCTATCTTACATTCCAATTCTCAAAGGAGTTTAATGGTAAGGGGAAAAAACAAAGAAAAAAAAGAAAGAAAAGCATCATGAGTAACTTACAGAATACAATAATCAACCTCCACATTATTAAAAAATGATTAGCCCTTGTGTAGTCAGTCTCCTTATGCACGCAAGGAGCTGTTTCACTATGTGGAGTCATACAACCAACGTAGGAAATGAGATAATGACTCAGGAAGAGGGGGAGGTTTGTAAAATGGGATATATTGGAAATTATAGGAAAAACAATATTGGAGTGTCTGAAGAACACAGGTTTTTAACAAACATACCTTAGAGATGAATGGTAAAGGCCACCTCGTCAAAACCTTTCATTTTCCAGATGAGTAAACTGAAGCCTGAAACCTAAACTGCCTCACCTCTAAAATCCACAGGCTTTCCACAGAAAGGAAACTGGGACCCACAATAAGAAGTCAGCTTGCCCAGCTGATAATTCATACCATCTTGGATAATGAGGCAAGTACCATAAATACTGGAAAATGCCAGGAACATTATTTATACATTCTAAATAATAAGTGTTTCTTAGGCCTCGGGGGAAAGTACACACACCATAAGCAACTGGATCTTCTGCACTACCAAGTGGCTCACAGGACCCAGATGAGGCTGCAGGGCACTTCTGGATGCTGTCAAGGGCAGTGTCACACCTACTCGCCACAAAAGAGGTTTTTTCCTTTGCTTCTTTCTTTAGCAAGGAAAAACACCTAGAAAAAGTATAGGCTACAGCATTTCCCCTATATGTGGTCATATTTTTAGTATTTCTATCCATTGTTTTTATTTTTCATAGATGTATTCTAAAAAAACTAATGGGGTTGACCATGTTTAGAAATCCTTCTGGGTTAAGAGGGACCAAGAAGGCGCACCTGGGTGGCTCAGTCAGTTAAGCGTCTGCCTTCAGCTCTGGTCATCCCAGGGTCCTGGGATCCAGTCCTGCATAGAGCCCCTCATCAGGCTCCCTGCTCTGCAGGGAGACTGCTTCTCCCTCTCCCTCTGCCTGCTGCTCCCCCTGCTTGTGCTCTCTCTCTTTCAAATAAATAAATAAATAAAATACTAAAAAAAAAGGGGGGGGGACAAAGAATTAATGTTTATTTGGCATAACAATAACTTCATTATGTACTCTTGATATTGCTTATGTGGGAAATTAAGCAGAAAAATTTTACTGGCAGATTAATATAGGCTCACACATGGCCTATGATTGCAAAGACAAATTGAAATTTGCATGGCAATGAAGTTGCCTTCCTTAGGGGAAAGGAATTCAGGACTCAACTGCCTAATCTGGAGTAAATCTAAAGCTTTACAAAAATTGTTCAGACTCTATTAATTAAGAAAAACACAAAAAGATTTCTTGCTCACTGAAATTTTACTTTCATAAGTTAAAATATAATTTAACAAGTTTTTTTTTAAAGATTTTATTTATTTGACAGAGAAAGTGAGCACAAGTAGGGGGAGCAGCAGGCAGAGGGAGAGGGAGAAGCAGGCTCCCTGCTGTATGCAGAGCCCTACAGGGCTTGATCCCAAGGCCCTGGGATCATGACTTGAGCCAAAGGCGGATGCTTACCAACTGAGCCACCCAAGCGTCCCTAAAAAAAAGATTTTTTAAATAAATGGATCTAAATTTTGTTATTGGGTTCTTTGAGTGCAAATACCCCTAAAGTTCTGGAACTTCGGTTTTCCTTTTTAAATCAGTCTTTCATTCTTATATTGAACTTTTTATAGAGGTAAAATCTAAAGCCAAACACCAATCTCATTCCCTTGGGATTTAGTGAAGAAGTCTTATGAAGGAAAACCATCAGCCAGTGGTGCTTACATATCTTACAGGTAGTGATAAGATCTTGGGAAATGCAGTTTTCTTGGCAAACCGTATGTGTCAATTTTTGAAAAGCAGAAACTGTTGTGTATTTTACAGATAGCAAATCAACTTAAGTCAATTATAAAATGCTACCACCATGGGGTGCCTGGGTGGCTCAGTCGGTTAAGTGTCTGCCTTTGGCTCAGGTCATGATCTCTGGGTCTTGGGATCGAGCCCTGCCAACAGGCTCCATGCTCAGCGGGGAGGCTGCTTCTGCCTCCCCCCTCCCTACTCATTCTCTCTCTCCCTCAAATAAATAAAATATTTTTAAAAAACAATAAAATAAAATAAAATGCGACCATCATTTTTACTATCCTCAAATCCAAAGTTCCTTCTAGACAAATGTACAATGTTTGGTAGTTATTCTATCTGTCTTTATACTAACTATACAAAATCTTAATGCTGTATCTTCTATGTTCATTTGTAAAACAAAACAATGGATTTCTTTTTTTAAGATTTTATTTATTTATTTATTCAACAGAGACAGAGACAGCCAGCGAGAGAGGGAACACAAGCAGGGGGAGTGGGAGAGGAAGAAGCAGGCTCCTAGTGGAGAAGCCTGATATGGGGCTTGATCCCGTAACGCTGGGATCACGCCCTGAGCCGAAGGCAGACGCTTAACCGCTGTGCCACCCAGGCGCCCCAAAACAATGGATTTTTATATAGGATTCTGACTAAAACTGAGGCATATGTATACACGATTTTATCTATGATTAAGAAATTTTCAAAATTAAATTTTCCCTTCCAGTACTTCCAAATTAAAATTATAAATCAGTAAAAATGAATCATGTAGAAATAATGTAAGCATTTAAAGGGCCCTTTTCTGCTATTTTATCAAATTACTGGCACATTGAACTTCCTAGACAAAAATACTCAAAATAACTATGTTCACAGCAGGATTAAAGATTGAATCATCCCTAACAATTTCCGCTACCAAAAAGGGGCAACTGAGAAACATTTAGAAAGTAAATCTAAGTCAATTCACCATCAAAAAAATGAAAAAAAAAATGCTTACAAAAATGTTTTACTGAACAAAGTAGTTATGCTTTGAGGGAACATAAAGGTATTACTTTCATGCCTTTAACCTTCTGGCCCCTGACTGCAGAGAAAAAAAGTCTCCCTGTAAGTTCACTTTTGTTATTGAAATACTTCTCAATAGGTGCTACAAAAATATAATTGTTGATTGTTATAATTGTCCTGTGCCTCATTTTGGTTTTTCTTAAGGAATGTTCTTCACTACCTCTCGAAAGGTAGCTAAGATAGAAACACAGAATTGGGGAAGAAATATTTAGAAAACAAGCATAAGGAGCACTATCATGCCATGGAGTAAAGAGCTATTTGGGGCCAGATCATGACCATCCAAGACCAAGAATTGTTAGGTAGAGAAGGGACTTTATGAGAAGAGTGATTTTGCTAGATTGGTAGAAGACAAATCCTCTGGACTGACCTGAAGAGAGGATTGGAAGGGAAAGAACTGTAAGGACAATCCTAGAATAGCTTCTTGGGTATCAGGCAGGGTCACAAGCTGAGTAATTTAAGAAAGATCAACAAAGGAAATATTATGAAGATGTGAGCATGATTTAAGGAAACTCACAAAGAGTAGTGACACAACAGCAAGAGCCATACCAACCTCTAGGCCTGCAGGAACCAGGGGAGCAATTAGAGGAGCTAAGAGAGTGTGTGTGGCTAGACGGAAAGAGCTGCCTGATTGAAGCTACAGCCTTTTAGAGGAACCAGCCAACCGATGGCAATCTGCAGAGGGCTAGGGGCATACATGCTCTCACCTTAAACTCTTTATGCCCTCTCATCTTCTGTCATTGCCTCCTGCTAACCACATCTAGCTGGAAGCCAGGGGCAAATAGCAGAGTAGAGAGAGGATCTGGAGAAGTTGATGGAAGAGACCCAGTCTAAGGATAAGGTAGTGGTAGTAGGAATGAAAAGGATACAGTACAAGAACAAATTTAACAGAACTTTTAGACTGATTGGATTTGGAGTTGAGAAAAGTCAAGGATGACATCATAGTTTCAGGCCTGAGTAACCAGACTAGAATGATGATAACATCAACTGAGAATGTTTTACTAACCATTGTATTCCCAAAGTCCAGCACAGTACCTTGAGCATGAAAGGCCTTCCATAAACTTTTGTTGGGGTAAAAAAAAATGTGGATGGTTGGATAATGGAAGAAACAAATTTTCAGGAAGATTATATGTAATGTAGTCTTAGACATACTGACTTTAGAGTACTGTGGAAGAGCCCACCAAGTGGTTGGAGATTTCAGTCTGGAGCTCTGCAAAGGGAAGGAATTAAGAATGTACCTTTAAGAATTATCTGCACAAAAGTGGCAGCTGATACAATGAGAGTGGATGAAATGGCATAGAAAGCAGGTATAAAGAGAAAAGCAGAGTCTGATGACCAAATTTGGGATCTGTCTGTATTATAGGACAAAAGAAGGTAGGGAAACCAACAAAGAGAAAAGACAAAGGAAAAAAAACAAAAAACAAAAGATGTACAATCATTTGCTATACTGTTAAAATACAATCATATATATTTGCACATCTTTCGTAGGCTTTCTTTTTCTTGACGCTGCAAAATGTTGCCTAACAAAGATGATACAAACACAAGATGGAGACCACCACTCACCTACTTGCCTAAGATTTTTTTTAAGCCACAAATCCCAATCTTACTAATCTTGTTCACCTTGAATCTAACAGCCAACATGAACCCTTTTATGAATTTAGAAAAGTCTATTTAGTAGATTTATTCGTTCTAACAACTATGTATTGAATACCTATTATATATCCAGAATTATCATTGGCAAAGTGAGATTAAAAATCAGTGAGACTAAAAATAAGAAAATTAAAATTGACTTGGACTGTAAAAAACCAATCCACCAGCATAAAACAATTAGAGTTTCAGCAATCAGAAAGAACGAGTTCTCAACATTTGCTACAACATGGACGGCACTGGAGGAGATAATGCTAAGTGAAATAAGTCAAGCAGAGAAAGACAACTATCATATGATTTCTCTCATCTATGGAACATAAGAACTAGAATGATCAGTAGGGGAAGAAAGGGATAAAGAAAGGGGGGGTAATCAGAAGGGGGAATGAAACATGAGAGACTATGGACTATGAGAAACAAACTGAGGGCTACAGAGGGGAGGGGGTGGGGGAATGGGATAGGCCGGTGATGGGTAGTAAGGAGGGCACATATTGCATGGTGCACTGGGTGTTATACACAACTAATGAATCATCGAGCCTTACATCGAAAACCGGGGATGTACTGTATGGTGACTAACATAATATAATAAAAAATCATTATAAAAAAAAAAAAACAATTAGAGTTCATTTAAGAACTGACATGATTCAAACCAAATAGCAGTGAGAACTCACTGTTTACCGTTTAACACCTGTTGACATTTCCTCCTTTTTCTCCCTAACTCTAAAGATTGAAAGAGGAGCTAAAACCTACAAACATGTCCTTCCTATAGAAAGCCCAATCATGCCATATTGTAGATTTCTCTTAACCTTTCCTTCTTCCCTACTGTTCCACACAGTCTCGATATTCTTTGTGTCTAATGTCTGGAATATGGCAATCATTCAAACGTTTGTTGAATGAAATGAATGAATGAATGAATGAATGAATGAATCAGAAGCTAAGCCAAGCCCAGAACAGCCATATCAATGTCTGTAACACTCCCCTATGGCAAAACACAAAACCTTTTAAGGGTCGAAGCTAGGTTCAAGGCAGTTACCTAATATGGCCTTTGACCTAGCCTTGACCCCCCAATATGGGTGGTATTAAAGACTTGGTGCTGAGTGTTAAGACAAGGGCAGAAAAACCCCTGCAAATCCTAAAATGTTTTCTGTTTGTTTACA
Organism: Ursus arctos; assembly: GCF_023065955.2. Classification (NCBI taxonomy): domain Eukaryota; kingdom Metazoa; phylum Chordata; class Mammalia; order Carnivora; family Ursidae; genus Ursus; species Ursus arctos. The sequence goes on from NW_026623078.1 coordinate 23,927,301, forward strand.
GCAGCTCTATTCATAACTGCCACCTAAAATGCTTTTAGAAAAGAGGAAGAAAGAAGATTGTAGCACACTAACACACAATGTGCTCACTATATGTGTGATAAGTGAATGAACAAAGGGAAGCTGAGGAAAGATAGTGAGCTCCAGAAACCAAACTCAGGGGGCAGGTACAGTAGATGGGACTGTGCCTAATGCCCTCCCTAGCTGAAACTCAACTGAATCTATTTCCTAAGGGCTATTATATCCATTTCCATGGGTAATTTTCCAGCATAACCCCCTCTTGACCACTCCCAACTTCCCATTAAAAAACCAAACCAAACCTGTAAGCCACACAATCAGCCATGTGCCTCCCAAACTTGATGTACATACTCATCACCCAGAGATCTTATTAAAAGTGAAGGTTCTGAATCATTACATCTGGGTTGAGGCCAGAGACTCTACAATTCTAACTTCTCAGGTGATGCTATGCTGCTGATCTACAGACCACACATTTTGTGTCTCAAGGGCCTGAAAGACATTGCAGAGAATATACCTGTCATCTTAAAGCGAGGGTTAAGATAATTCCTGCTCCCGCATTTCTTAGTTGTATAACCTTAGACAAGTCGTTTTACTTCTCTGAGCCTCCTTCTGTGGAATATGGTGATTAGTAAATCGCTTACTTATATTTATTGAGTTCTTACTATATACCAGGAACTAATGTTCCATTTTTTCAACTTATGAATTGGACTTAGGTTACTAACAACCTGTCCAAAGTAGGTACCGTAAACCTAGATGTGATTCTAGGTAGTTTGACCCAAGAACCTGGCGTATAATCACTGTATAAGATTATAGGGCTATTATAGAACGATTGGAAAGGTTAATAATTAGTATTTCGCTAACATTTGTTAAGTGCTCATATGTTCCACACCGAGCTCCCTCAGAGGCATATTAACTCATTTATCCTTATAATAGCCCTAAGAGGTAGGTACTATTACCACCGACCTCATCTTACAGGTTTTAAAATAGGCCCAAATACCCAAAGGTCCAACAGCAGTCAGCATTGGAACTCAGGCAGCTTCACTGCAGAGCCCAGCGCTCTTTTGCCACAAGCCAGGAGAGGATTCGATCCAGGGGCTCTGGGCTACCAGACCTCAGCTCGCCGGGGTGGGCGCATCCCCGTGCCCACTTAGGGCAGTCTAACTGCCAGCCCTGTTCGCTCGCAAAGCAAACCAAATCTTCCACAACTAGCTTTATGTGCATCTGGGGGAAATGTCTTTCTCGGTCGACACCCAGGAACCCCATGAACGGGTCCAGGCTCTGGTAAAAATAAAATTTATGTAGTCCCAGAAAGCGGAGAAGCGAAACATCTTGTGAACTGATTTACACTGCAATTGTTAACTGTCGCTCCGGGACCCCCTCAAACCGCGGCGCCCAAAATCTGCACCTCCCCCTTCCGCCGGTGCATCCTGGGAGACACAGTCCCAATTGGGCCCTGGAATTTGTAGTCTAGGTTCCTGGCGCTAGCACCGCCTACCTCCCGGCTCTCTCGAAAAGCCGCTGGTAATCCCATTTGCTCTCCAACACTGCTCTCTGCCGGCTTTTTCTCGGGTTGCCGGGACTGTGAGTCTGTTCCGGCTGCTCCGGAAGCTAAGCTTTCTCTTCCGGAACGAGCTTCTCGGCAACCGCACGTGGTTGCGTTGCCCCGGCTTGAGCCCGTCTTGGCAGAAACGTAATTTGAACTGTCTCCCCGGAGCGAGTGAGCCCAGGGAGAGCCATGGAGGGCCAGAGTGTGGAGGAACTGCTGGCAAAGGCGGAGCGGGACGAGGCAGAGAAGCTGCAGCGCATTACGGTGCACAAGGAGCTGGAGCTGGAGTTCGACCTGGGTAACCTGCTGGCCTCAGACCGGAACCCCCCGACGGGGCTGCGGCGCGCGGGACCCACGCCGGAGGCTGAGCTGCAGGCCCTGGCGCGGGACAACACTCAGCTGCTCATCAACCAGCTGTGGCAGCTGCCCACGGAGCGCGTGGAGGAGGCGCTGGTGGCACGGCTGCCGGAACCCACCACTCGCCTGCCGCGCGAGAAGCCCGTGCCCCGGCCGCGGCCGCTTACACGCTGGCAGCAGTTCGCGCGCCTCAAGGGCATCCGTCCCAAGAAGAAGACTAATCTGGTGTGGGACGAGGTGAGTGGCCAGTGGCGACGCAGGTGGGGCTACCAGCGCGCCCGCGATGACACCAAGGAATGGTTGATCGAGGTACCCGGTGGTGCCGACCCCTTAGAGGACCAGTTCGCCAAGCGGATCCAGGCTAAGAAGGAACGGGTGGCCAAGAATGAGTTGAACCGGCTGCGTAACCTGGCTCGCGCGCACAAGATGCAGCTGCCCAGCGCGGCTGGCATGCACCCTACGGGACACCAGAGTAAGGAAGAATTGGGCCGCGCCATGCAGGTGGCCAAGGTCTCCACCGCCTCTGTGGGGCGTTTCCAGGAGCGCTTGCCCAAGGAGAAGGCTCCCCGGGGCTCCGGCAAGAAGAGGAAGTTTCAGCCCCTTTTCGGGGACTTTGCAGCAGAGAAAAAGAGCCAGTTGGAGCTGCTGCGGGTGATGAACAGCAAAAAGCCTCAGCTGGACGTGACTAGAGCCACCAATAAACAGATGAGGGAGGAGGACCAGGAGGAGGCTGCCAAGAGGAGGAAAATGAGCCAGAAGGGCAAGAGAAAGGGGGGCCGACAGGGTCCTGGGGGCAAAAGGAAAGGTGCCCCGCCCAGCCAGGGAGGGAAGAGGAAAGGGGCCTTCGGAGGCAAGATGAATTCTGGACCGCCTCGCTTGGGCGGGAAGAGGAAAGGAGGACACCACCAAGGAGGAAAGAGAAGGAAATAATTTTCACCCTCGAACCCTTCTGTAAACCAAGAACTATACTAAATGTTAAGTTTTAGTTAACGAGGGGGGTGGGGAGGGATGTTGCAGCAGGTGGCCGCAGCCTTCACTGAGATTGAGCTTGAAGGATAGACTGCCCTCCCCCCAAGATAGTATGTAAATGTTGGACTCTTCAAATTAATGTTTTTCCCACAACCCAGAATTTGGCTGGAGATTAAAGGATGTATTTGAGGACATAAGAATCCGGGAAAGAATTTGGTGGAAACTGGGAATGAGTTCTGTTTTTTAAACAGACATCTTTTTTTCTTTTAACTTTGGATATATTGTGAGGGAGAAATCAACTTTTTTATAACAAGGGAGTGTATCAAATGGGAACGGAAAGATTACATTTTCAAAACTGGATTTATAAGTAACTCTTACAAAGGTTATTTAATAAAAGTGTGTATCTTAGGTTACTTTTGACATTTTGGTTATTGGTAGAAATTCTAAGTAAAGCCAGGGGATACCTGGTTCAGATTATTTTAATTTACTTTCTAAAAAACATAAAGCGGGCAATTTATGGTGATTTCAGTGATAACAAAAGAAATATGAGTTTTTCTAATAAGTATCAGATATAATATTGAAAGTGCAGTACAACTGGTGTCTCTTTGAAAAAGGATTCTATGCTTTTTAATACTGTGAAAACACTGATTTGCTGTAAATTGTAAATTGGGCTTCACTAAATAATGGTAATAATCCTCATTAATCCAGGAAATACTTAAAACTTTCTCAACATTTATGTCCCCAGTTTTTTTTAAACTTCAGGTAGGGTCTGTTTTGAGAAGAGAGAAACCCACCAAACCTTTACTGGAACACTTATCTTTGACTCTTTCGTCAAACTGACCTTAACTGGTTCGATTAGGAGGTCAAATGTTCATAGCTTTTATGGGTCTCTTTCCCTAATTGATCTCAGTAACTTGTCTTTATAAAAATGAATTATTTCCTGAAGAGGATTCATAGTAGACTAGAATCCAGAGGAGCCTTTTTGCTGCTGTTACAGCCCCATGAGCCACTCTACTCTGGTTTTTGATCTGACAGTTGATAGGAAATTAAAGTTGGGAGTTCATTTTGTCTTTTTTCAGTGTTTCCTCATTTTTATAAGTTATCTTTAGAAATCACTGTGGAAGAAAAGATTAATTCTAATTTCATGATATATTACTAAAAACACAGGTGTTCAATTGTCATTGTCTTAGGATACTTTCTGATTAAGTTAAAGTCGAACTTTGCCATCATTGATCAACTCTCCCACTGGGAAGTGGAGCACTTGGCCTATAGTGTAATCATGTAAAGTTTTTAACTACTCATGAAACCATTTAATGGTACCTTAACTTCATCAAAAGCTGTTATAGAGCACTTAACACCTTTTTAGTTCTCAAATGTCCAGGGTGTTTTGTTACTGTTTTGTTTTGGGATTTTTCTGTTTTTTTGTTTTTAGACTTAATTTAGCAGTTGGACAGCACTGGCACTGTAAAAAAAAAAGAAAAAACCTCGGGCTTTTTGCAAGGTCCTTATTTACTATTAAAACGGTTTAAATGCAATGTCTTAATTTATTTGGAAAATAGGAAGGCAAAGTAGAATTTTAAAGGAATCAGTGGAAAAAGAATGCCCCTGTTTACCTCCCTTTCCCCATATCCCCAATATGTGAAATAAAGGGTTTTAAGTAGAGAGACTGAAGTACCCACGATCCTACAAAGCAGTTACCTTTGGGGCAATTTCAGAGGTGGATGGTGAGACTGCGCTTTAGATTTCTACCCGTGGGAAAATGATACTGATCAAGAGGGCTAACGCTGGGGCAGGAGATTGAGCATAGGGGGTGGGCAGTCTCGGCCCAGTGGGCGGGAGCAGGAGGGCGGTGGCCGGGATTGGCCGGCGGAGGGGGCGGGGGGAGGAGGGGCTACTGGAAGGAAGACTGCACGGCCATGGCTGCAGCCACGCGCGCCCGGGTCGCGCACTTGCTGAGGCAACTGCAGCGAGCAGCGTGAGTGCAGGGCCGGCGGGCGGGCAGGGGACCAGAGGATGCCGCCGTGCCCACGCAGCCCCTCTGGGTGCGACCCGCCGGGCCCCCCGCGGTCTTAGCGTACGTTACTTACAAGAACTCGTTACTTACAAGAACTCGAGGAAGGGGATACCATTGCGCGTGCCCTCTGCACGTCAGAGCCGTGCGCCAGGTCGGACCGCATTGTAGCGGGGTGCCATGCAACCACGCACAGAGCAGCGAGGCAGGTTGCACCCTGCTTGTTCTACGTTAAGGAAACAGGCCCAGAGAGGACAGTGCCTGGTCCATATCAAGGCAGACATTGGAGGGCGTGGCACAGCGACCGAAACAAATTCATGTATCCAATCAACGCATTTGTATTGGGTGTAAGTTACGTTCCAAAAACTATTCTAGGTGCTGGGGATACAAAGGTGAAAGACTCTGGAGCAGTTTAAACTCTAGCGGGTAATTGGTGAGGGGACAGGGTTTGTGAACGGGCCTGTGAGGAACAGAGAGGACAGGGAGTGCAGAAGAGAAAGATGGATGTGAGAAATCACCTGGAGCTTCACGCCCTGGCGTGTACAGGGAGTCAGGGTATTAAATGTTACGACATGCCTGACTCCCCGTCCAGAAATGCGAGGTATATAGTAGCCACCTGATAAATATTTGTGCAATGTACAAATGCACAAGTCAGCCTGGGAAAACATGTAAAATTTTGAGCTAACAGGTAGAAATAAGGGGAAAGAAGGGTGACTAGAGAGGAATTTCAGGTAACTGGGAAGAACAGCACTACTGGCAAGAGATGTAGTTCCAGGATCTAAAAGTGGCTAAAATCTGGATCTACCTTCATAGAAGAAAGTGAGGATGGAGAAGATAGACCCTGAATAAGAATATAGCACTTATTAGGCACTTACTATGTGCCAGGCACTGTCCTACATGCTTTACATATACTATTAATTGTAACTGTAATCCTTACAACAACCCTATGCCATACTGTATTATCCTCATGTTACAGATTTTAAAAAAAAGCACGAAGAAAAGGAATCTGTCCAGTGTCACACAGCTAAGCAGATGGCACAACCATAATTTGAACCCAGATAGTCTAGCTTCACGGCCCTTGTTCTCAGTCCTATGCTAAAGAATTTGAATTATGTCCTGTAGATAATGGAAAGTTATGGAAGCAATAGTTCTCACTGTGAAACACTAATACTTTGAATGCCCCATGGGGGGGGGGGTGGAATTCCATGGCTAAATAAATGGGAAACTGCTCACTACTGTGAGCAGTCAACAGGGTTGCTCTAAGAAGTCAACAGGTTGAAAAAAAAAGGTTAGCTGTATTTAAACTCTTTGTTCTAATCTGTGTTCTCATAAAATTTTTATCAAGCAACACTATTCATATCTCTTGGAACCAGTGTCATGTAGAACATGTTTTTGGAATGGTTGTATGACAAAGGACATGGCATCAGCTTTCTGGTGGCAGTATACAGTGGAGAAGAAAGACCAAAAGTAAAGGTGCTAAAAGGTGATGGCTTCAGGTACCAAGGGGAGGCTGCTGGTACAAGGGGTAGATGTGAGAAATACTGAGGAGTCCATTAAAATCAGGATTGTGTATCTGATCGGTGAAACAGAAGGAGAAGTTGAAGTTTCTGGCTGGGGTATCAGGTAAACATTGGGGCCATTTACCAAGATGGGGACTATAAGAGCATTAGCTTTAAGAGGAAGATGATAACTTACCTGAGGAACTTCAAATTGGACACACCTCAGGTACATCCAGGTGAAGAAGACCTTCAGCAGGTAATAGACTATATTGTTCTGGAGCTCAGGAGTGAGTTGGAACTCACCCACGTGTATAGAGGACAGCTGAAACTGTGGGTGTGGAAGCAAAGGCCTTAGCAAACTGTGAACCTAGAAGAGTTGAGAATGAGGTCCCCAGGAGCAGCAATGTGTTAAAGCAGGAGTGGCAAAATGGGGCTTATTTTTTAAATAGGGTATGCATTTAAAAAGTTGGAGATTTCAGATAAAAATGTTGGAAAATTGGGAAATGGCATCATTGGGCCCACATTTCACCTGGAAGGTCTGCCAGGGCTGAGGTGAAGTGGTGGCCACCTCCTCTGAACAGGGCAAGCATCCCAGCTTCCTGAGAGACCCTGGCATAGAGCCCGCCATTCATTCTGCACAGCAGCTACACAGCCGGCCAGCAGCTCTGACCTTTCATTTACATTATCTACCAGCCTCCTTAGGGACTTGGATTTGCAAATGATTTGCACTTTGAATGGAGGGAAAGGAGCCAGTATTAAAGGACAGGAACATGGTCAGGGAAGTAGGAGAAAGCCCAGGAGGGAAGGACTGCACAATCACTGCAGATTTGCAGTGTTTTCATTCATGGGGTACAGCAAGAAACAAAACAACCTGATATCCCTGGTGTGTAAGTGTGTAGGTATATTACATGTTGATAGGTATTAAAGAGAAAGTAAAGGAGGATGGGTCGTTGGAGGAGGGGATGCAATTTTAGAGAAGATGGACAGAGAAGACCTCACTGTATTAGTTTCTTATTGCTGCTGTAACAAATTACCATGAACTTGGTGGCTTAGAACAACACACATTTATTCTCTTACAGTTCTGAGGTCCAAAATCAGTTTTATTGGGTCAAAATCAAGGTGTAAGAGGGCCATACTCCCTTCAGAGGTTCTAGAGGAGAATCCATTATCTTGCTCTTTCCAGCTTCTAGAGCTGCACTTTTTGCAACAGTAGACCATAGCTCCTTCCTCCATCTTCACAGCCAGCAATGTAGCCACTTGCTTCAGTGGTCACATTGCCTTTCTTTATGTCAAATCTCCTTCTGCCTGTCTTGTATAAGGATGCCTCTGATTATATTTAGGGCCCACCCAGATAATCCAGGATAATCTTTCCATCACAAAATCTTTAATTTAATCACATCTGTAGAGTCCCTTTTGCTGTACAATGTTCACAGGTTCCAGGTATTAGAACCTGAATATCTTCAGAATCTCAGCCAACCACACTCACTGAGAAGGTAACTTACAGAAAGACCCATGGAAGGAAGGAGTGAGCTGTGTGGCTCTCTGGGAAGGTACTGAGAGATGGAGAATACAAGCATGGTTTTAGAACATGGTGACTGAAGCAGAGTGAGTGAGGGGAAGATGAGGTCAGAGATGTTGGGGGCCAGAGGGGGGCAGCCAAGGATGAGTTTGGCCTAAACAACTGGAAGGATGAAGTTGCCATTTAACTGGGGTGGGGAAGAGGCTTTAAGGGAAGACCAGGAGCTGAGTCTTAGGCAGGAGCTGAAATGCCTAATAAACATTCAAGTGGAGATGTTGGAGGAGGCAGCTGAATCGAGTTTAAGCAAGACATATAAACCAGAAGGATAAAGGTGGAAACCATCAGCACAGAAGGCACTCAAGACCATGAGATAATAAGGTGAGGTCACTCAGGGAGTGAGAGTAGAAAAAAAGAGAAGGATCCACAGGCCCAACCCTGGGACCCTCCAGCATTCAGAGTCAACAGCATGAAAAGAAACTAGGCCAGGAGCAGCCTGGAAGCCAAGGGAAGAAAGTGTTTCCAGGGAGAAAGGAGTGGATAGGAGGATGCTGCTGACAGGCTGGGCAAGATGAGGACTGAACTGAGAACTGAGTGGTATATTAGCAAGGTAAAGGGCATTAGTGACCTGGCAAGCTGTTAGTGGAGTCATAGGGCAAAGATCAGTGGGAGGGGACCCAGAGAGAAAGCAGAGAAACGAGAGAGCAGGTACAGTCAGCTAAGGACAGGGACAGTGGTGGGGGCAGCATCAGCAGAGAGAAGAAGGACAAGAGAAGGTTGTTGTTAATATAAAAAGGGAAAAACAATATTTTATGCTGGTGGATAAGATCTACTGGGAGGGAAACTTTGATGATACAGGACAGAAAGATGATACAGTGATGTCCTTGAGTAAATGAGGGGAGGTTGAGATTTAGTGCACAGGAGAGGGGCTGACCTTTCCTGAAAGCTTGGCCAGTTTATCCTGCCGAGTGATACTGGGAGGAAGGCCAGAATAATCAGGCCAGAGCCAGAGATTGGGTAAATGTGACCTTTGCTCTACCCGTGGTTTCTTCAGCTTCTCAGGAGGAGTAGAGAAGCCCATCAGTGGTTTCAGGCTATCATAAGGTGGGGGAACCCACAGTCTGTTCTCCCTACCCCTGCTCGGTTCTGTGTCTTGGCACACCAGGAAAGAGAGAAAAAGCTCAGAGGATTTTAAACATTAAACATCTACATTTATTTATTTATTCATTTACTCATTCCTTCAATCAATATTCTTTCAATCAGTGTTAGTTTGTGCCTGTTATACAATGCTAGCCATTGCGGATAAAGTTGTGATAAAGGGTAGATCTAGTTTTGCCACCATGAAATTTACAATCTAGAGGCAGACACAAACGAGAGTGGTACCAACAATACAGCGTGATAATAGTTCTAGTGGAGAGGGAGGCATGGTACAGACCACAGAGGGAGAGTGCCTGAGGCCTCCAGCCTTAGGGAAGACTGCCCAGGGGAAGTGACATTTGAACTGACACTAGAAAGGACACTAATTACCTGGAAGAAGAGGGAGAAACATGTTCCACGCAGAGGAAATAACAAGGACAAAGTTCCGGAGGCAAGGAAGAGAATGTTTGGCCCATTCAAGGAAAAGAACAAATTTTCCAGGAGCTCCAGAGATGGAGGGAGATGAGGGACCAGGCTAGAGAGATTAGCTGGGCCAGTGAGGCAGGGCCAGGTCTGAACTTTATCCAAAGAGTCATGGGAGGGAGTGGGGGGGGCCATCATTGGAAATTAGCCCCTAACCAGTGTGTGGCAAAAGTGGAGCCAAGAGAAGCCTGTTAGGGACTCTAGTTATCCAGACGAGAGATGACACTGAAACCAGGGATTAGCAGAGGACCCACAAGAAGTGGGTGGATTTGGGTAGAAAAATATTGGGGGGACTTGATGAGTGGTTTGCTATGAAGGGTAAGGGGTGAGCCCAGGATAGTACCCAGTATTTAAGGAATGAGCAAAGTGGAAAAGGAGCTTGAGAAAGAATAATTAGAGGAAGCCCAGGTGAGTAGGGAGTCCTAGAAGCCAAGGAAAGCATTTCACCCCTCCAAGGAGGGGGTGGCCCAGTGTTCATTGCTAGGAGAGCAAGGTGCAAGGGGGTGGGGAGTCTGAGAAGTAGGGATACAGCAGGAAAGCTGGGAATTGTTGAGACAGCAGCCAGATTTCAGAAAGCCAAGCAATGTGTGGGAGGCAAGAAAATGGAGTCAGCAGACCTAGGCCAGGAGGGGAGACCCAGAGAGGGTGAGCAAGTCAGAGGGGACAAGAGGGTGAGACTTTGAAGCATGAAACTCTTAAATAAAATGACAAAGATCAAGTGAGGGGGGGAAGACTAGGAAACACAGAACAGATGAAGGCCCCAGGAAGGCAAGACAGGATGGGATTCAAACCACAAGAAGTAGAAATGATTAATCAAGGCGGCCTCAGAACCTTAAAAATATAAAAAGAAGGGGGAGGGCTGTACTAAAGCATGTGCTCCCACAGTCCTGGGCATGGGAAAGTTTTGAGTCTGGACATTTTCTTCCCCTTGCCTCCACTTTCTTGTCCTTGGATGGTGTAAAGCGGGGAAAGTTCACCAAAGAAAGTCCACCTGTGAAGGACAACGCCTTGGCCTTGCCTGCTGTGTTTTCCCTGGGCAGGCTGTGAGAATGGTTCACGCCCGTGGGATGCTCCCGGGACTCTCAACACTTGGCATGTTCGGCCGTGTCCAGGAGGTGGCAGCCTTGACTCATGGTGGCGCTCACACCCGCTTCCCGGGTCCGCTTTGACTTAAATCTGTTTTTGAAGTGTTGACCACCCCTGAATTCAACACTTTTCCTTCCTTCTCCACCTCCCCCCTCAGATGTTTTCGCTCCAAATTGGAAGGGGGGATGGGGAGGTTATGCACTCACGTATCTACTGGGACCCCACTAGGTCAAGAAATAGAAACATGTAACCCTTCTGCGACGCTCAAACGCATAGGGAACAGGAGAAAGGGGCTGTGTGAAGGAAACGGGAGGCGACTGGACTGGGACGGGAAACAGAGCCAAAGGTAGAGAAGTGGACTGGGAACTGAGAAGAGGAGGGATTAGGGAGGAGAGGGTGACGGGCAAGAGCGCACTTCAGGCCACTGGGGAGGTGGGGGAGGGGGGGATAAGGCTGCTGGCACTGGGGAGGGGACCAGCACGTGAAGGAGCCGGAGGGGCTGGAGGGTCCACGGGGCTGGGCCGAGAAAGGATGGAGGTGCAGGGAGGTGCAAGGTGACCAGTAAGGCCTGCAGGCCCAGTGAGGGCTTCTCAGAGGTTCGGGCCCAGAGTCTGTTTCAAGAAAATTAAACACCTTGAAGACAATTGGAAAATACAAGTTCCCTGGGTGGGGGTAATGGGAGGGGAGGTGCATTGAGTAGTTAACCTTGGGTCAATCTGGTCAAAGCTAACCTGGTAAGAGACCTGGGACCTCATAGAGCACTGAGACCCCATCCCAAACTTCCTTGTATCCCCAGAGGGCTTATCTCAGCTTTCCGCAGACATTTATTGAGCACCAATTGAATAATTCCTGAAAGAATGATTCTGCAACACTGGAAAGACTCTGGGTGGACTTTTTGTCCATGATGATTTCTGGGTTTTCCTATGTAGCATTTGCCAATAGCTACTGCTTTGATAGCATCTCAAGACTAGAATGCAGTGTGAGTCACATTAAAGCTTCCTCTCTTTTGGTTTTCTAGTTTCACTTTTTTTTTTTCTTTTCCCTAGATGCCAGTGCCCAACTCATTCTCATACTTACTCCCAAGGTAATAATACATTTTGTGTTTTTAAAGTGGCCAAAATTTCCAATCCCTCCCTTGGTGCTCATAATACATTTGGGCAAAGGATAAATCAAGGAAATCAAGGGATGTGAGAGGGAAGTTGAAATGGTTGCCTTTTCACTCGCAACTGGTACTATCTTGTTCTAATTATATGATGGTAGCTGAAAGTGTGCTGATTGATTATATGTTTGGCTCAAGTATATATTTAATGCTATTTATAATGTTTTTCTATTTCAAATGGAATTATTTGCCAAAGCTAAAAATGAGGGCACAGATGGGATTTTAAGATTGTCTGAGTTAATCAAACAGAATTAATCAAGATGAAATCTTAGGACAGTTTTAATACATCTCAGGAAAGAAAGAGGCTAAAGAACTAAGTGGTCCCTAGAAGGAAAAAACTTGTTTGCATCAGTTTTTTAAAAATAATAACATTCTATTTCTTAGTAATTAAAAATAATGACGAAAGTTTTCAGTTCCCACAAACATCTTAATCCTTCCCAACTCCATTGTCCACGGAGCAGCAGGAAGCTCATTGTAGCTTCAGCGTGTCCTCAGAATGTCACATGAATTACTGACATAAAAACTGATTTCACCTCTTAGAAGGAAAGGTCAAATCTAAACAGCACAGTGAGAATGGAAACGAGGGGGGCTACCCATACAGGAAACTAAGCAGAACCCACAGAGAAGCCTGCTGGGGAGTAGAAGAGATATGACTGAGGGCTTTTTCCTGCCACTGGTGTGGCTCACCATTTAGTACAAGCCAAGGGACCTCCAAGTCATTAATGACCGTCTGCTTGGTGAAAGCATGCCCAGCCTTTTAGGTCCTCATGGACATTTGCAGAATTTTGTCTTTAGCTGGTTCTTTCCAATTCTTAGTTCAAAGAATTAGTAGTCTCCGAAAGATAATCTCACTGTTTTCTAGGATTCAATTTATGTCTTTTCCTAAACTTCAGTAGCAAGAGTAATAGATTATTTCTTTAAAGTGGATAAGAATCAAAGAAATTTGAATTTGATTAAGGATACCCTTGCCCTCAGGAATCCAAAGGTAGATAGCTGTCTAGTTGTGGTCCCTTGTTGTATTTAAAAAAAAAAAAAAAGGTAGTGGAAATTGTTGTTGCAGACTTTTTTTTAATCTTATGACTGACCAAGAGTGATGAAAACAAGGATAAAACTCATTAAGTGGGGCCTTCTTGTTCTAATGTGACACGAAATAATTTCTGCCATAACTAAAACCTGATAACATTACAAAGAAAAAGCAGTTTATAAAAATTTTTATTAAATTTCACAAAAGAACGAAATTTTTACATGCTTTACCTTGAAAAATATAAATATCTTACCTGTGATAATTTCTTCTCCATGGAAAAAATTTAATTCAAACAACTGATTGCAGTTGTTATAAGAAGTGTAAGCAGGACTCTAATTAGTGAATTTACTAATAGTTGTTCTCTAACAGTAGTCCAGTAACAGTAATCTAACTCCAGAGTCTAGAGAGTTTTTTTTTTCTAGAGGACTTTTAGATATTGTTTCAAAAGTATATTTTAATTTCAATGAAGAAGATATTTTAAATAACTGTTTTCACACAATCAGCATCAAGTTAGCATTACATTCTCTTAAAATGCAGGTTTTAATTTCAATTTGACAGGCAACAATGAAACTTGAAAATATATTTTAGCTAAGGCTTTTTCTTTTCTCTTTAGGTAAGGCTTTTTAAGGGAGATGCTTATGTTCACCGCTGAAATACAAATTTATTATCAAAAAATAATATTTTTGCTTTGTTTTTGAGGCCTACTCTGATGCTAATTTCTACATTTCTAGCTCCTGGATTTGCACCTTTTGGGAAAACAACAGATTATGCCTTTGAGGTAGATATAATCAATCCATTCTTCTTTAATGAATGACTTGAAAAAATACTAGAGTATTTTGCTAATGCATTATTATTTCATTTGAAATCTACTATTAATTGGTGTTCCCTAATCTCATTATTTGATCAGACCTTGTTTAGCGAAGTACCTCATTGGGGATAATGGAATACAAATCTTCTGATAACATGAGTAATGTCTAGAATACAGTCTGTCTTTTGTTCAGCCATCAAAACAGGACAAATTCCCAGTTCTACAAACTCTCCAACTTATATATGTTGTATGTTACAGTTTAGTTTTGTACTTATAACAATCCTAAAAAAGGTCCAAGTAATCTTTTGAAGCAAGAATAAAGGAGCAATGAATTCTGATGAATTTTTATCCCACTGTAATTACATAATTATTTGTTTAAATCTCTGTCTCCTCCTATTTCAGGAGTCGTAAATTAAAATGAAGGCCATGCTAAGGAATATATAACTTTATTCTCTACACAATAAGGAACCATTCAATTCATTTATAGGTTTTTAGAAATGAAACACAACCTATACCTAAATCTTTTTTTTTTTTTTTCAGATGGCCATTTCAAATATTAGATATGGAGCAGGAGTTACAAAGGAAGTGGGAATGGCAAGTATTTAAGATTCCTACAATCTTCCATTATAAATGTTACAAAACAAATGCAAACTGACAACAATTGAGTCCTTTGTTTTTAAAAATGTACAGTGTTAAGTTTGCCAGAGAGGGAGAGTCTATTACAGTTCTCAGGCAATCAAACCTAACTTATAAATTATTTTTGTTGTTGTAGGACCTACAAAACATGGGTGCTAAAAATGTCTGTTTGATGACAGACAAGAACCTCTCCCAGCTCCCTCCAGTACAAATGGTTATGGATTCCCTAGTGAAGAATGGCATAAATTTTAAGGTTTATGATAATGTGAGGGTGGAACCAACTGATAGAAGGTATTATTTTATTGTTGCTATTTACTTTTTATAGAAGCCAACACATCTCACTGTTGCTTAAAATTTGCTCCAGGCCTCGTTTAATGGTGTGGCAATTTTTTAATGAAAAAATATGACCTAATGTCTTTTATTTTCCCTTCTCCAAGCTTCATGGAAGCTATTGAATTTGTCAAAAAGGGAGCTTTTGATGCCTACGTTGCTGTCGGTGGTGGCTCCACCATGGACACCTGTAAAGCCGCTAATCTGTATGCGTCCAGTCCTCACTCTGATTTCCTAGATTATGTCAATGCCCCCATTGGGAAGGGAAAGCCTGTGTCTGTGCCTCTTAAGCCTCTGATTGCAGGTAAAGACTGTTTGTTTGTTTGTTTGTTTGTTTGTTTATACGTTTTATTTTGCAATTGGCAAAAGGCCTTAGGAAAGATGCAAGCCAGGAATTTTAGGGTATGCGTCTCCAAAGCTTTCTGATTTCTTCATTTCAGTGTAGTATATTGTTTGGAGAGCAGAACAGATAGCAATTCATTTATGTTTAAAATTCTGATCTTCATTATTACACAGAGACAATCTGGGTCAGTGGAAGGAAAGTTTACAGACTTATGCTAGGAAGTCACTGTGTAAAGGAGGAGGGAAGGTTACCGTTTCCATATTAATAGATCCCTCTGTTGGCAGGTTTGTCTTCTAAACCCCTCTCTCCTTTGTCCCATTCTGCCAGCCACTGTGGAGTATAAGGGGAACATTCGCTATTATTTTTCTGGTGTTGACTCAACCCTTTCTTCCACACAATGGCTCTTCAGCTGACCTGGGGCTTTGTCTCTTCTCTGGGACATGTGGCCAGCATGGCTGCATCACTCTGGGCAACATCTGCTCTGTGGCTGCCCTGGGGACAGACACGCAAACCCAAATCAGAATAGCTTGTCTGTCCCAGACAGACCTTGGGATCTTTTGGTCTTTTCTTCCCTCCCTCCCATTTTCTGGCTGTTAGCATATTACTGTTTAAAGTTTTATAATAAAAATGCAGTAACTAGTAACTGGACAATATATGTCTAAAGTTTTGTCCTCTCTCCTCCCCTTTATCTGCCCCTACTGTGTATGGGCCTTGTGATGGTATAGGAGTTAAGTTGAAGGCAGATGAACTGCTTTGACGTGAATGAGCAATCAGCAGGGAGCAACATAATTGATGTCTGGCAAATGGAACCCTCTGGTGAAACTGTGTCAGCATCACACAGAGGGGTGATTAGTAAAGTTTAGAAACTTTACGGAACTACAAAACCACGGAGCCCAGAAAAGGCAGAACGTTACTGTGCTTGCTGCCAAGAGGGAATAAAGATGTCTTTTAGAGAGGCAAATATGAGTTTTCTAACCAAGATGCTGAGCAGCCTGTGTTTGAATACCTAGTTGCAGCTGCATAAGCTCTGGTGCTAGAATTCCCAGAGTTCCTGGCTGTTTACACAGAAAGAGACATTACACATACATGTTAAATATACACACACGTTAATATTTACATGGACACCATACATACATGTTAGGCCTATATACATGTTGGCACAGGCACGGACATCATACATCTGTGTTAATACAGATACAGGTATCACACATACTCATCAAAGTGCACGTATATGTTAGACATGCCTACATGTTGGCAGACGTGGACACCATGCATGTGAACCGTGTGCGTATTAATGCAGCCACTGCCATCACATGCACAATAAACCTGCGTGTTAATGCAGACATACATACTATTATGCATGTGTGTTAATGCAGACATGGACATACAGGTGCAGCATACATGCAGATTAATATAGATACAGACCTCAGGTGAGCAACAGCGGCATCAGAGCTTCCTTCTCTAACTTTGTTCCTTGCTTCCTAAGGCTGAATTAAGTATCTCCACTGACCTTTATTTAGATGCATTATGTAAATTAATATTATTTTGTTCAAGTCCCAACTACCTCAGGAACTGGAAGTGAAACTACGGGTGTTGCCATCTTTGACTATGAACACTTAAAAGTAAAAACTGGTAAGAACTGTGCCTGTAAAAATTGTGTTTAATTCTCTCTCTTACCTTTCAACCCCATCTCCTTTTGTTTAATCCTAATATTTCAAAATCAAGGAGTTATAGAGTTAAGGAAAGTGTATGTGTGTGTGTGTGTGTGTGTGTGTTTTCTTTCTTTTTCCAAGTACATATCAAAATATGAAACAGTCTAATAAACTCCTTTTTGAGAATTACCTATAAAAGCATATTGAAATGCCATAATCTTGATTGGTCATTTCTCTGCCCAAGTTAGTAACTGTATGTCAGTGGTGAATGATTATTCCCTTTCTTGGACATCTTTTCAACATTTTTTTTCCTTTCAACATTTTAAATCAATTTCATTGAGATATAATTTTTATATAATAAAATGCATACATTTTAGGAGTCAGTTTGCTCAATGTTGACAAATAGATACAGCCATGTTAGCCAATCAAAGTATAAAACATTTCCATCACTCCAGAAAGATCCAAAGGTCCCAGGCAGAATAAATTGATATTTGACTGCACATTTATAGTAACATCTCTTTTTAAAATTAAATGACATTATCGTTTGACATTATTAAAGATAATAGTAGCCAATACTTGAATTCTACCTTACGGTTTTTCAAAGACTTTTATATAATATTTTCTAATATGATCCTTACATCAGCTATGAAGGATAGAAGCCCTATGTTGTCATGATCTAATCTAACAAAGAATTCAGAGTGACTAAGTGCCTTGCCCAAAGATACACAGTAAGCTGCAGAACCAGGACCCAAACCAGTGGTGTGCTAGTAAACCAGCTCTCTGGAATTTAATCAGTAAATAAGCCCCAATGGGTAGTATTGGCTAATTTCTTTGGTGTAAATACTCCCATCATAGCCAGTGACATCATTCAAACTGGAGTTGGAAAGAGATGTGCACACCTGGCTCCTTCAAACCAGAAGGAGCTTCAGATCTACTGAAAAACCCAGGTTTCTGACTCCAGGTCTCTTTCCAACTGTTCTTGCTGCCTCCCTTCACGAGAATGAATCTTATCTCATATTTTTAATGTTTTAGGAATAAATTGTTATCCTAAAGTAACTTAATTTTTTAAAATGGTGTCCATACCTATCGCCCCTATTGAAAATACCTATCTTAGGCATTGCTTCCCGAGCCATCAAACCCACACTGGGACTGATTGATCCTCTGCACACCCTGCACATGCCTGACCGGGTAGTTGCCAACAGTGGCTTCGATGTGCTTTGGTAGGTACCGGTGCCAACTGGAGGGGCTTTTCTAGTACCTGAGTCTATAGACAGTATTTTCTTGCTGAAAGCACTTGCTAAGCTTACATCGATTAGTATTCCACAACCACCCCAGCTTTGGCTGTCATTGTCCCCTTTCCTAGATGAAAACATGGAACCTATAAAGGTTGGTGACTAGGTGAGCTCCTGCAGGAGCCACAGACCTGTTCAGGATGGACCATGCCAGCCACGGCGGCTGCCACAGGGACACAGGGAAAGGAGCAGGTGGAGCTGGCGTGCAGCAGCTCAGACCCACAACAACTGCCTCTATGGCTACAGGAAGCAGGAAATTGCCAGGGCTGCCACAGCACGGAAGAGGGCAGGAAAGGGAGCTGACATTTCTTGAGCTGGACTGTGCTCACCGCCTCAGCACTTTGCACACATCATCACTTCACCACAGCTCTGCGCCACACGAGAAAGAAACCTGGCTTGGAGATGTTTAGTAACTTGCCAGAGTCTACTGCATGCTCCCTGGGCCTCAGCGGCAGTATGCTGATGGATCCCTGATCAATGTTCCTTCCAGTGGCCTCACTCACAGTGACCCACGGACACGCTTCACGTTCAGCATGTCCTGAACCACCTATTTCATCCACTTGCACGTGCACATTTTTTCACATCTTAAAATCTGTGGCACAACTGTATGGTTTTCTTCCTCAGTGGTACATTTTTGAAAATGGTGCATCTTATAATGCATGGCATCTTAAATTTGATGAAATCTGATAATTCTCTAACCCCCACCCCACCACCTCACAGCTTCTCCTGAGTCCCTTAAGTTAGTGAGCAGCAGGACTTACCATGAACTTCTTTCTTGTTCCCACACATAGCCAGCATTTTCTACCACTTGTCCTGGTTGAATCTCTCCTATCTGCTCCCTCCTCTCAAGCCTCATCATTCCCACCTTCGTTCAGACCTGCCCAACTCTTGCTTGGACAGTTGCACTAGTCTCCTCATCAGTCTCCCTGCTTCCTTCCCAGAGTCCTTCTGTCTGTCCTGCATTCCAGCCTCAGCAAGCTTTCAGAATGCAATATAATCACCACTCATATACATGCGTGCATGTGCACACACACACACATATACCTGACAAGTCTTTCAGTGGCTTTCCACACCTACTGCCAGAAGACCAAATTTCTTTGGCCCTGGAACATCCCTAATCCTTAGCTCTTCATCTATTTGGAGAATTCGTCTTCCAGTTCCACTGGAGCATTCTTCCCTTGATGGAGCCTTTGCTGACCCACCCCTTTCCTCTCCTCAAGTACAACCAACCACTCCACTCTTTGCTCTTCCCAATTGCCTATACATTCTTTCTAAGACACTCCACTTCACATGCCCATCTCCTTCACTGCACTGTGAGTTTGATGAGGACAGGACCATGATACTTCTCCATCCCTGCCCCTCGGCACAGTGACTGTCACATCATAGGTATTTGGTCACTATCTCCTGACACAGATGCCTCATTCTTACATTGCCCACAGATGGAACAGATTAAGAACCATAAAGCCATAGCATCCATCTACGAACTATTTTATAAAAATTTCCAATGGTTTGTTCAAAAGACATTATCTACTTCTCAGGGGTAGAAATTCTCCATTCTAAGACTGAAAACCATAATTCGTGCCCAAAATAGTTCATGTTATATTGTGTTCCCAATGCATCACTGATCTGGATGGCTATGTTTTTTCTTCTCTCCCACAGTTGATTCATTAGAATTGATGAAAGGCCAGCAGGTGGAGGAAATTCTGAAGCTTGGTTCTTGAAATAGCCAACCTTTAGTTTAGGGCATGTCAGAAAAAAGAACTGAATTTTTTTTTCAGGCCAAAATTTAGTAATAGTGGTGAATTGTAAGTTTTACAATGTGCTGGTCATTGTTCTAAGTACTTCACGTGTACCACCTCATTTAATTTTCACACCAGGACCAAGAAGACATACTATTATCTGTCCTTGTCTTAGAGTCACAGGCTAGAAAGTGACTTACCCCAGGCCTGCAACAGGAAGGTTTGATGCCAGGATTTACAGCTGACCCAGTGTCTGTGTTCTCACTCACTGCACCATATTCCTAATAGGAGGCTCATGTAACTATGACCCTCCTTAGGTAATACGGTATTTGATCAGTAAAAGGTATAAAATGGTAAATATATTTTAAAAGGAGATCATTTTTTAGATTCAGTGCTTTTCTTCATGACCCAAATATGTAAAAATTCAACATCATAAAGATTTATTTGCACTAGAAAGGAGCCATATATAATCCAGTAATACATACTGGTCAAAAAACACCATAGTGCTATTCATATAAACTTCACTATTAATTTCTATAACAACTACTACTGTGGGCAAGAGTCTGACCTGGTGGAACGTACTATGATTATCACTGCTACAGAGCATATCTGCAATGGAGTGAATACTGAACATGTCCAAGAGAGCCTGTAATCTGAATGAAGGGAAAAAAAGAAGAAGGTGCTTTCAATCTGTGTGTTTTAAATATGTCTTATTAGCCATGCCCTGGAGTCCTACACTGCCCTCCCCTACCACATGCGGAGCCCCTGCCCTTCAAATCCTATCACCCGCCCAGCATACCAGGGCAGCAACCCAATCAGCGACATTTGGGCAGTCCATGCACTACGGATCGTCGCTAAGTATCTGAAGAGGTATGTGGCCCAGAGGAGATAGTAACAGAACGGAAGGGGTACCTGGCTGGCTCAGTCAAGCATGCAAATCTTGATCTCGGGGTTGTAGGTTTAAGCCCGACACTGGGTGTTGAAATTACTTAAAAATAAAATCTTTTAAAAAACAAACAAACAACCAAAACAGGAAAACCACATTCCACCCTCACATAAAATGTAGCATGCCAGATCCTGAAATATCCTGAGCGTGCCTGTTCATCAAAAGATCAGTCAGTGGATGTAGAGGGGCACCAGAGACCAGCAAGCTCTGGAAGGATGAAAAGGATGGGGAGGTACGCACATGAGGACAGATGAAACCTGAACCGTTCAGTCTGAAAAGGCAAAGGCAAGGGAACAAAATATGACCCCCTGATTTCTGAAGGATGCATCTAGAAGGATTATTCATCAAAGTCTTGAAACCAGAGCTCAGGTGAGGGAAGATGTCCTTTGAGATTTGGCTACACCAAGAGCTGAAATGAGACCCAGAGAGGCAGATGTTAGCTGTTACCATGCAGGCCCTGTCAAAAGGCACACAGAGTCAGCCCCATAAACAAACTCACATGAACTAAATTTAAGAAATGAACGTGTAGAGTTGTCTGTCCCAGGAGATATAAAAAGCTTTCTAAAAGCTTTCAAAAGATTTATGAATGATGTAGCCATGATTGGCTCCTTAGAGAGCAAACATATACTTAGAGATGAAAGCTGATCCCTGAGACAGTAAGACCTATGCAAAGCCAGACTCACTTTTGCACTTACACATAACAGAAGAAAAGAGCACAGCAGGTTGGACCTAGATGTGAACATGGTGTTTACCCTGGCCCCGAGCTGGAAGCTGCACTAGAGAGGGAGCTCAGACTGCATTTTGTAGTAAAGCAAAGGGAAGGGACACAGCTCTTTCAGGAGACCATCAGAGAGCAGGGTAGCATTTGACTGGGTAGATGCAGAAACAGATAATGGTCAGCCAGTGTGTGAGAGAGGGACAGAAGGCTTGGCAGAGCACAGTGGAAGGTAAGGGAGTATAAAGGACAGAGGAAAGGCTAAAGCCCCATTATCTGCTAAAGCATCTTGGTATTCAGGGAATAAGAACCTAACACTGGGTTCGGAAAGGAGCCACAGTTGCCCAACCATTCCAAATGAAAGGAGATAAAAGGCTGTAGCACTCTTACTTCATAACAGGAAACCTTACTCCAGGCAAAATCGTGAAAAGCAAGCAAGGGGTGGTCTGTCATTCTTGACAGTCTTAGGCTCCTTCCCCAGGACAGGGTTTCTAAGCAAGTGTGTGCAGGATGGTTGAGCTGCATCTGCAAGGGGCCTTTGAGAATTTGCTTTTCCAAAGTGGCGTAGGGACATCTAGAGCGAGCAAAGGCTCATCCTACAATAACATCCCACTTCCATAAGGATAAATATTAAAATAACATGTATAGTTTCCTCAGATACTAAAAGAGGCCTCCAGAGGGTTCTATTTGGGGCAGTGTCACAGAAAGAAAGATGGCTGGGCAGGCTGCATTTAGCCTGCAGGTAGCCCCAGGCGACAGGGACTCATTTCAGAGAAGCAGTCTGGGCCCTGTGCATTCTAAGTGTATGTTTACTCACAGGCCATTCACAGCTGCAGTCAAGGTCACTGACAAATGAAGAAGAAGAATGAGTCTCAGGGCACTTTTCTAGAGCTGCTCACAGTCCAAGGGTCAGTGCTTTGCTTCCCCTGGCACTTTTATCACATGAGCAGCCTGACAGCATTATTTATTATGCTTTTGCCCAAAACCATTGATGAGAAAATATGTTTCCCTTCGGTTTTCATTGAGAAGACAAGATGTCGTTTGAATAAGTTGCCTAATTTTTCTTCCTAGAGGAAAAATTTCTTTTTTCCCAGATCTTTCCCTAAGGCGGCTCTTTATTCACTAGGAAATGCCCATGTTGATGTAGGTATTTATATCATCCACAGGGCTGTCAGAAATCCTGATGATCTGGAAGCAAGGTCTAATATGCACTTGGCAAGTGCTTTTGCTGGCATTGGCTTTGGAAATGCTGGTGTTCATCTGTGGTGAGCAAACTTGAGAGTTTATTTCTTCACCTAAGCTATTGCTTTTATTTTAAAAAATGTTTATAATTTAGGACAAGTGGTAAGGTCTAAATACACTATAGAAAGAAGAAATTTAACTTAGGGTCCTGGAATGTTTTAATTCAAATGTAATTTATTGGGTCATGGAGTTTTAAGTTTTATTATTTTTTTAAAAGATACTCTACTCCTAATGTGGGGCTCAAACTCATGACCCTGAGATCGAGAGTCACATGCTCCACCAACAAAGCCAGCTAGGCGCCCAATAGATTTTTTTTTATAACAGCCTTATTGAGATACAATTCACACACTATAAAATTTACCCATTCAAAATGTATAATTCAGTGGGCTTTAGCATATTCATGGAGTTGTGCAGCCATTACCACAATCAATTTTAGAACATTTTATTACCCTGAGAAGAAATCCCATACCCCTTGGCTGCCACCTATCAATCCTCCTACACCCCCCAGTCTTAAGCAACTACTAATCTACTTTCTGTCTTTATAGATTTGCCTACTCTGGATATTTTATATAAATGGAATTATATGATATTTGGTCATTTGTGCCTTTAACATAGCATAATGTTTTCACGGTTCATCCATACATGCATCAGTATGTCATTCCTTTTTACTGCCAAGTAACATTCCACTGTATGGATATGCCACATTTTATTTCTCCATTCATCAGAAGATGGACATTAGCTGTTTCCACTTTTTGGCTATTATGAATAATGCTGCTGTGAACATTTGTGTACAAGTTTTTTGTGTAGATATATGTTTTCATTTCTACTGAGCATATACTTAGGAGTGGAATTGTTAGGTCATATGGTAACTCTGTGTTTAAATTTTCAGGAACTACTACTATAACCCACAGCAGCTATACCATTTTACATTTCAGTAAGCAGTGCATAAGGGTTCTGATTTCTCCACATCCTCACCATGTGTTGTGGATTTTTAAAACCTCAAATTCAAGAATTTTTTTCTCCTAATCTCTCACAAAAAGAAAGGGATCAGAATCTTTGTCAGTAGCCCAGAACTGATTTGTTTGATCAGAACTTTATTGGTATGATGCCTTAATACCTGTGATCACTGAGAATTAAGAATAGGCCTTTGCTACGGAGGGTGCAGTGAAGTCACCCCCAAACTTGGCTGCTGAGAGCACAGATTGATACCACCTTTCTAAAAAGCAGGTGGGTGGGGCGCCTGCATGGCGCAGTCGGTTAAGCGTCCAACTCTTGGTTTCGGCTCTGGTCATGATCTCAGGGTCATGGGATCAAGCCCTGTGTCGGGCTCCGCACTCGGTGCAGAGTCTGCTTAGGATTCTCTCCCCTTCTCCCTCTGCCCCTCCTGCTTGTTCCCTCTCAGGTAAATAAATAAATCTTTAAAATAAATAAATAATAAGCAATATTAATAAATAAAAGCAAGTGATCAAAACCTCCCAAGAGCTTGAAAAATGTTTATATCCTTGGGCCCACTAATTTTAGTTCTATGAATGTAGCATAAAGAAATCATCATCATCATATGATCAAAGAATTTCCTTATAAGGATAGTCACCTAAGTGGTATGTATAATTGAAAATTTTGGAAACAACTTAATTTCTAACAGTTTGGGAATGGTTCACTGAAGTGCAGTACTCAAAGAATAAAATAAGGCTGTTAAAAATAATGTTTTAGAAGAATAGAAAATGATATGGGAAAATGTTTATAAAGAATAACAAGTAACAAAAGCAATATTTGAAACTGTATGTGCATATGATCGTAAATTAATGATATGCATAAAAAGACCAGAAGAAACATCCTAATGTTTATCTTGAAGAAATAGGATTATGGGCCATTCTAATTTTTACAAAGAACATATACAACTCTTAAAAGAAATCAAACTAAGATGCTGGATATTGTTAGAAAGTTACTTTTGAAAGCTACATGAACCCTTTCACATCACGAAAGAACACTAAGCAATAATTTTCCAAATACTGTGAAGCCCAAGAAAGCCCTTTCTTTCTTGGTATTTTTACATTCCTAAAGTAACCGGCAATTCAGAGAACCAATAGCTTCTGATCCATCTCACAAAAGTGATAGGCAAGGGATGCCTTTTTTGGATGAGTAATCATACAGTTCACCAAAATACTTTGTCTTCCTATGAAATGTAAACCTTTTGCTGAGTAAGCCCAAAGTCATACAATAACCCACATAAAAAGACTTACAGACCATTTTACTATTGTAAAGCATTTCATTTACAATATATTAATTATAAATATATAAGCTTCTCATGGTATATATCTCTGGGTCATCTAGTAAACTATAATATTGTCCTGTTTGTTCACCAAGAATTCAAGAGGATAAAAAAGTGTTTTTCATAAAAACAAATCAAACCCCACAAATAAAAACCATGATGCCTTTTCTTTTTTTATATATACATATTTTTTTAAGATTTTATTTTTATTTATTTGACAGAGAGAGAGAGACAGCCAGCAAGAGAGGGAATACAAGCAGGGGGAGTGGGAGAGGAAGAAGCAGGCTCCCAGCAGAGCAGGGAGCCCGATGTGGGGCTTGATCCCAGGACCCTGGGATCACGCCCTGAGCCAAAGGCAGATGCTTAATGACTGAGCCACCCAGGCACCCCCATGATGCCTTTTCTTGATAGCCTTTCAAACTTCAATAATCATTTATGAGTCACCTCTATTAGTATCTAACATTTGAAAGGATGTATCAATTATCCATGGGACAGATTACTGGAGGGTCAAGCTTACGTGTCTAATGCAGCACATCTTGGCTCCTAAAACTCCCACCCACGTCATCAGCTGCACAGGAGCACACTGCCAAGGTGCTCCTTTTGTTACAGAACAAAACAGAAAACGCATTTAAAGAAATTTCAAAGTAAATTCTTGATTTCTTCAAGAGCATCAGGTTAATCAATGTGTTTGGGGGGGCGCCTGGGTGTCTCAGTCGTTAAGCGTCTGCCTTCGGCTCAGGGCGTGATCCCGGTGTTCTGGGATCGAGCCCCACATCAGGCTCCTCCGCTGGGAGCCTGCTTCTTCCTCTCCCACTCCCCATGCTTGTGTTCTCTCTCTCGCTGGCTGTCTCTCTGTCAAATAAGTAAATAAAATCTTTAAAAAAAAAAATCAATGTGTTTGGGAAGCAATTTCTGCATCAACACTTTTTAATGACATACAATTCTATGAGCATTTGAATTTGAACATTTCAGAGGTTTTGTTAACAAATGCACAAAATGTCCAATGCAATAATATATTGTTGTATCAAAGAAAACAGAATGTATCACTTTGTGAGATAACGATATTGTCAAGAGACCGTGAAGGGCTCTCTCATAAAAGTATCTTTGTTTTGTTAACTTGAATTTCTGATAGCTATATGTCAACCTAAGGACTTTCTTTCTTTTCTAGCCATGGAATGTCTTACCCAATTTCAGGCTTAGTGAAGACTTATAAAGCAAAGGATTATAATGTGGATCACCCACTGGTGGTAAAATCATAATAAATTCTTTAATTAAATTTCATGTTCTTTGCTGTTGCCATAAATGTATTTGTTAAATGCATTTGTCAATTCTTCATTGCTGGAGTATAGAGTAAAGTAATTGAATATCTAGAATATGCAGGTTGAAGACCCAACTTTGCCTCACTGGTCACCACATTTTGTTTTTCTTCAGCCTCATGGCCTTTCTGTGGTACTCACCTCCCCAGCGGTATTCACTTTCACAGCACAGATGTCTCCTGAACGGCACCTGGAAACAGCAGAAATACTGGGTATGAACAATTACTCATAAATCCGTGACCCGCATATGTGGAGCATTTTGTAGGGTTGCTTCTGAGGATAAACCACAAAGGATAATAACACCTGTAAAGTTGCTTTGAAATAGTCTAATAATAAAATGTGAGTGACCTGCCTAAAGTCCTATATAGCACTAAAATTCTGTAATTTTGCTTCTAATAGTCTATTAACAATGAAATGGAACCAAATATTGCTTATGTTAAAGTTGTAGTAATGGTATTTCTCTTGTTTTCATCCCCAAGGAACATGAAACTCTTTACATAGTAATAATGTTGCAAATGGCTTTTGCTAAGTTTTGTAGGTAATAAAATGAATCTAATTCAGGAAGTAACAATACATTCCCAATTATAGAAAATCTAAACAACCAGAAACTTTATAAAAAGATCCCAAAGAAGAGTTTGTTTTGCTGCTCTGTAGAATAAATAATGTCTATACCAAGACACCCACAGTGCTTTTTGAATCTCACAAGCAAAAAAAAATTATATTCAGGCTAGCTTTAGTGTTAAGTAAAAATTTTTAGTATTTTTCTAAGATGAGAACTCTTTCAAGTAGACTTTAAGAATTTGATTAACTTTCCAAACATTTTATTCCCCTACTTGCACTTAGGGTAGGAAGGGAAAAGCTAAAAAGAAAACTTCATTACGCTCTTCTAGCTCCAGCCGTTGGAGAGGTTATTTCCGAGAAGGTAGGCATGACCACACACCCCTTCCACATGTCCTGCTTCACCTCCACGTCTCTCTCACGCTGACGTGTGTGTTTTCACAGAGTTCCAGGTGCTGTGCTGGGAATGCTAATGAGAGAAGTCCAGGGTAGAGAAACGGTGCAGGGGGCTTATTGCCCAGTCTGGGCTGCTGGAAATACAGTGCCCACCTTACCAAGGATCTTGTGTCCCTTTTCCCTTTCGGATCGGGGATGTTTTTTAGCCATTTTGGGGACTCAGACAGATGCCTGGTAAATATGCAGTAGTTAAGTAGGAAGAAGCCCAAACAGTAGGCTAGATGTATGGTAAATGGGAAAGTCTCAGAGAACTCAAAGCTAAAATTCCAGGCAACCAACATCACTGAGAAAGCAATTCCTCCAATAGATAAAACTTGGGGTAGAAGAATCCACCAACTCTTCCTCCTTGCCTAGGAAGTTTTGTTTAATGTGATTCCATACTTAGCCATTAAATATTTTAATTCCCTATGTAATCTTAGATTTTCTTAGCTTTATAACAATTTATTCTTTTTCCTACCCTCTCTTTTTTTCTAAAATACTTCACAGGAAAACCCAGAGGCTTTGATGGTGTGTTTTATGGCAGCAATCCCAGGAACATAAAAACCTCATAAACCTTGTATCGTGTCACCTTTCCACCTAATCCATATTTCAGTTGCCACTGTGTAATACAGACTGGTCTTGTCAGGCAAGGTTTACCTTGCATCCAGCCACCCGCCCAACTAGCCCCGTATCTGGTTCCATTTATACCTTTTCCTGGATTACTGAAACAGTTCTTGCTGTCATAGAAGAAAAAGGTTAAAACTAATTGAATAGTGTGCTTCAGTAGGGACATAACTACACATGGGCTTTGACTCAACATGAGGCATTCTGGATAATAACTTACGCCACATCTGTTTGTCACATGCTTCACTTCCTAGCAGTGATGTGTTCGACCAGAACGGACGAGGAGCTGGAGAGCTAAGGGTCTGGGAACTCCCACTGCTACCCTGTCTGAGGGCAGAACCCCTAGCTCTTCCACACTCATGTCTCTACAATCTCATGTATTGATTACTAATCGTGTCCAAATTTCCACCCCTTGGCAACCTTCTTCCCCCTTCACCAACATCATTATTACCTACAGAGTAAATACTATTTTCTGAGGGTCTTTGCATTCTTGGTTCTGTCTGACTGGTTCTATGATATTTATTTAGAGGCACTCGCCCTGCCCTTTGGCAACGGAGCCCAAAATAAGAAGTTTTATAGCAATAGAGAGAAAGTATTTCCTTCCCTGGCCACACATAATCCATTTTTGTCATTTTCCTCCTTTGGCGCAGTCAGTGTTGGAGCTTTTGTACCTCTAAATGTCCTTGCCTCACAAGGTGTTTGCAAGGGGTTGGTCTTCTTTCCTAAGATGTTGGTGTGAGAAAAGACACTGAACACATATACCTCTAGATGTCAGCAAATTCCAAGCCTTGAAAGTTACATAAGCTGTGTTTTCTCCTACAAATGCTCCTTCCTCCTCATCCAAACACCAGCCTTCTTTTTTGGTCTCCTCCCTGTGCTTCTTTTCTGGCTCAGTTCCTCTTCTTCCCACCACACCAGGGGCGAGCGGCCCACTGGCAATGTGAAAGCCAGGTTAGCCTCAGCCAACGCCTCTGCAAAGGATCTCAGGGTTCTGCAAGCTGGCCTGGCCCATCTGTGTCCTGCAGGGTTGATTGCTGGGCTGGCCTCCATGTGGAGGCACAGCGGCGCCCTTGTCCTTGGTGGGAGGGAGGCCGCAGTAGGTTATACAGTCAGCTATCTTGTGACTGAATGACACCCTCTCTCTCTACAGTCAGCACTTTGTGTCTTCTAGGAGCTCACACCCGCACTGCCAGGATCGCAGATGCTGGGCCTATTTTGGCAGACACACTCCGGAAATTCTTATACGATCTGGATGTTGATGATGGCCTAGCTGCCATTGGTTACTCCAAGGCTGATATCCCTGCATTAGTGAAAGGAACGCTGCCCCAGGTAAGAGATGCAGTCATCCTCACTCCCTTCTGAGAACCATGAAGCTGCTGGGAAAACATGGTACACCTGGGGTGTCTTAGGGGAGAGGAAAACCCAGGGGTCCTCCAGCAGCTTTCAGGTCTCCTCCACACCAGACAACAGCTCTTCTCTTCCCCTGTGGGAAGAGGCCAGGCTCCCTCACCTTTTCTTCCATAAAACTGTGGCTTTTTTGGAGCTTTTATGATACAACTGAAAGGGTCTTTTATAAAAACTCAAGGCAAAAACTACCACATTTGTCTTGAGGTATGGCAAAATTTCCCTTTTTACCATTTCTGCTCTTTTAAGAGCCCTCCATAAAACTACCCGAAGCTGTTCCAAAAGGACCACTATATTATTTTATATTACAAGGGTTATAAATTCCTACTATTTTGTGAAAAATAGGCATGGCCTTTAAATCTATACTATTATAAAATCACTTTTTAACGTATCTGGGAGAGTATTTTATACAGTTACATATATATACATATCTGTGTCACTTTGGGTCTTATTTACTTAAATGTCACTAAAGAATTTAAACTGAGCTGCCAACCGTTATTGGGTAGAATCATAATAGATGTAGAGTTTCCCCTCCAAGTTTCTTATGAAGAGAATTTACCTTCCCATTGCACCTTACATTTTGGATCAGATACCCTTGTGCTATAGCATCAGGTCCTAATAGGCTAAGACCCCCGTTCACTGCAACTCACCGTAAAATAGAGCCAGAGCCACGAGCTCTCAGGTTTTGGACCACATCACACTAGTCCTCCTGTCTAAAACAGGAAAGATGTGGATCACTTAAACACTGTAAGCACATGAGGGAAAGGCACTTCTACCCAAAGTTAAGGCAAGCATGGATCTATCACGGACTCTGAAATAGAGTTAACAACTAGAATACCCCCCGCCCCCCGCACAGATTCCCGCTAACCATAAGCAGCAGTGCTTTTCCCTCACCCTACTCTGGTTAAACAAAGGCCTCACACTAGCTTCTTCCCCACTTGGCAACTGCTTAGAATGTTGAAGACCTCACCACTCACATGAGATAATACTTGTAGGGATTGGGTTAACAGACTCACGTGTCCTCAGGAGGTAGGTAGGTAATAGCAATGAACAAAGTAATTTAAAGCAGCAGGGAGTGGTGGGGACTTTGGTGAACTGGAAAGCTCATAATCCATCTCATTGGGTGAGTGTCTTTGTAGCTACAATATTATACCCAAGCAGAAATTCAGGTCCCAGCATTGAGCTTCCAATTTCCAACAAAAATCCAATTGGTAGAGCTTCCAATTTCCAACAAAAAATCAACAATCTGGATGTTTGTATTGTATTCCAATTACCCACTGAACAAACCAAACATGGCCCATGGGCCGGCATTTTCCCTGAGTTAGACTCAGATCCAGTAGACTCAGTTGCATCTAAAAATATCAATGAATGAAAAAAAAGAAACATCTCAAAGTGTAGTTGAGCTCCTAGGCTCTCACCAACCCTTAGTTCTAACCAACAAGTCTGAAGGACTAAATAGCCAAAAAATATGACCAACACAGTTATTTTATCCAAACCTACTAGACCATAAATTCCATGAGTACAAGGACATGTTTTGCTCACCCATCCTCGACTGCACCCAGCACAGGCTAGTAAACGTGTTAAATGAACACATACCCGCAGCCCTCTCTCTTCCAAAGTCTTCTGCGCAGATGAGCATATTGGCTGAATGGCGGTAACTTTTTCAGAGGTTTCCTTACACTGAATAGGACTCACCTAATGACAAGAAGTCATGAAAGCCAAGTGGTCACCACGGTTTTGACATGGCCACTGCCTCTGATAGCATGGTTCCAGAGATAGAGTCCGTTTTGCAAGAGGGGTTCTGAAAAGTTCTGCTTGCTCAGGAATGTGTGTTTGTCAATCTGCAGGGATGGTATCCATGATTTTCAGATAAAACTGGCCATTTAATTGCTAGTGGCAACGCATCTTCCAGCCATCAGCACACGTTGGCAAGTGTTTACTGTTTAAATTCTACTGTGCTCAGTCTTTTACTTTCAGAAACTGTTCCA
Source organism: Ursus arctos (assembly GCF_023065955.2). Taxonomy (NCBI): domain Eukaryota; kingdom Metazoa; phylum Chordata; class Mammalia; order Carnivora; family Ursidae; genus Ursus; species Ursus arctos. The sequence continues at coordinate 23,958,400 of NW_026623078.1, forward strand.
GATAGCAACAGATCCAGACTAACACTTGAGACCATCCACTAAAATGGCACGTTTATTAGGTATCATATTCAATGCCTCAGTGCACGTATCATATGGGGGAAATCACAGATAGCAAACCCTTAATTAGACAAAACTAATTTCTTAGTTTCACAAAAGATGCAAGGTAAATTGGGTCTTTTGAATACAAGTCATGTCCATAAAGGAGTAGGTGAGGATCTCCGCAAGCTGTATTCAAAAGGCAGCCCCAACGTGAATGCTGCTTTTAAAATCATGTGTCTGTGATTGGGAGAGGCATAGTTAATTTTAATAAACTAGCACTGGTTCCATTTTGGAGTCCAGGTAATTGAGTCAATGTGCTCTATATATGGAGAGGGCAGGGGAGATTGACAGGACTTTCGGAGGAATTGTAGCAATAAAGCTGTCTGTTCTGCAGATGAAGAACTACTGTGGGGTTTTTTGTTTGGTATTTTTGGCAGCAGTGAACATTTTACAGGACTGCTATGGCAACTTCAGAATTTTACACATGCAGCAGGCTAATCTTCACTTATTAGTATCTACAGGATTTAAGGTAGTGAGAGGGACAGACTGGTTGCTGCAAAGAATACTGCCAGAAAGGTTATGTACGTAGTCGACATTTGATAAAGCTTCTTTTATGTTCAGCAAGGAGGGATCAGTTTTCTCTGGAAGGAACAACCAGGCCAGTATTCTTGACCAAACACCACATCCCATACTGATGGCAGCAAACAGCAGCCCTGTGTACGGAGGCTTCCAACTGCCATAGCAAGGCTGCAAGGGGAGCAGGCAAGAATAAATTAATCTTCCAAGTGGGGGTTTCTGAAACCTCTGGAAAAAAACATTTACATTTCAAATCAAAACATTTCATTTCTGAGGAGAGCCGTCTACCAAAATGAGCACTTCCACTCCCTGGCAGAGAGGCCAGCTGAAATGTTGTTATTTTATGAATGTGCTAAAAGTGGAAGTCAGGATTTATTTCAGTGCCCACGTTAATCAGTTGTCCTTCGGTCTTACACGTCTATAAATAATAGCACATTGCCGAACACATCTTAATTCGGAGAGTTTAGCTTTTATATGGCATAAATGATAGGAGTGGGGACAGATCACAAACTTTACATCCCTGTCCTCACTTAACCTGTCCCAGGGTATTAGACATGTGAAAGAGAAACTCAGATCAGCTTGGCCTCAAGTACTTTGGAGACTCCTGAACTACTTCACCAAAGATGAACAGGATCGTTTTAAGGGCCTCTGAGCTCATCAGAGAAGATTCTCTCCTGTTATAAACAGAATGGTGTGGCAGGAATTGTCAGCCATAGCAAATGCTGAACTTCAGTTCTTGACCCTGCCACCAACATAGACATACGCCACCATGAACAAGTCTCTGCCTTGCTTTGGATTTTCAAATTTCTTTGGAGTCTTTGAAGATCTGCTGCAGTGTAAAATTTTACTTTGGTTTTACCCATACTTATCAGCATGTCCCCCCATCCTTCTCCATTCTGTCCATCCATCCTTCCTAATTATTTTTTAATCATGGTAAAATATACTTAACATAAAATTTACTATTTTAACCACTTACTTTTAAGTGTACAATTCCATGCCATTGAGTACATTTAGTGTTGTGCAACCATCACTACTATCCATTTCCAGAACTTTGAAATCATTTCAAATAGAAGCTCTGCTCTATTGCTTAATGGTGAAACAGTAACTCCCCTTTCCCAGCCCAATAACCTCTATTCTATTTTGTCTCTATGAATTTGCCTATTGCAGGTACCTCATATAAGAGGAATCATACAACACTTGTCCTTTTGTGTCTGCACAGTGTCTTCACTTAGCATAAATCTTTAATGTGTCCGAATTTCATTCCTTATTATGGCTGAGTAATGTTCCAGTGCATGGATATACCACCTGTTGCTTATCCATTCATCTGCAGATGGACACTGGGTTTGTTTCCACCTTCTGGCTATTGTAAATAGTGCTACTATGAACACTGGTATACAAATATGTTTTAGTCCCTGCTTTCAGTTCAATTGGTTATATACCTAGGAATAAAATTGCAGGATCATAGGGTAATTCTCTGTTTAACTTGTTGAGGAACTGCCAAACTGTTTTCCATAGAGGCTGCATCAGTTTACATCCCACCAACAATGCATGAGGGTTCCAGTTTCTCCACATCTTCACCAAGATTTCTTATTTTCCATTTTTTGGATAGCTATCCTGATGGATGAGAAGTGAGAACTCATTGTGGTTTTGAATTGCATTTTGCTGATGACTAAAGATGTTGAGCATCTTTTCATGTGTTTAGTGGCTATTTATATATCTTCATTAAAGAAATATCTATTCAAATCTTTTGCCTATTTTTGAGTTGGTTTGTCTGGGGTTTTCTGCTGTTGAGTTGTAGTAATTATTTATATATTCTAGTTATTAACCCCGTATCAGATCTATAATTTGCAAATACTTTCCACATTCTATCTGAGTTGTCTTTTCAACTCTCTTGAGAGTGTCCTTTGATACATAAGTTTTACATTTTGATGTAGTCCTATTTTTTTATTGCCTGTGTTTTTGGTGTCATATCCAAGAAATTACTGCCACATCTAACATCGTGAAATTTTCCGGTTTTCTTCTAAGAGTTTTGGTTTTAGCTCTTAGATTTAAGTCTACATTTAGGCCTGTTTTGAGTTAATTTTTTAATACCTCCTTCCTATCTTCATTCTTCCTTTTACCTTACAAATACTTGCTGAGGTCCTACTATATACCATGCATTGAATGGGATACAAGGAAGAGGAAAATAAAGTCTCTTCACTCCCTCATGGAGCTTACATTCTAGAGAAGACAGACAATGTGCATCTAATCAAATATATAAAGAAAATACACATGAAATCATTTCAGATAATGATTAGTGGTATGAAGGGAAACATGGGTAATAAGACAGTGATTAAACGCGGGACAGTATGGCAGGAACTCCAGCAAAGGTGGTCACAGAGGTTTCTGACTAGAGGTGAAGGTAGCCCTGTTAAAGAGCTGGGAGAAGACATCTGGGAGTAGCGCTCTGGGCAGAGGGGAAAGGCCTGAGACAGGAGGAAGAGGAGCATTTTCGTGGGACTGAGAGGGGATGGTAGGACTAAGTGAGAAGAACTGATGGGAGACGAGTCAGAGCTGAGGTGAGCAGCAGGGCCAGAACAGAGTGGCATTAGAGGCCATGGTCTTGTCATTGCAATGGAAAGTCATCAGAGAGCATTAAGCAAGTAATGATATGAACAAATTTACACTGGCGGGGAAAAAAGTTATCACTCTGGCTGCTGTGTGGAGAATGGCCTCTAGGGGGAGAGAGTAGAGCAAAAGTGGAAACAGACTTTTGGAGGGGGGAGTCAGGATGACTTAGACTTGGGTTGGCGTGGAACAGAAGCTGATAAGTGGTCAGATTGAGGTTTACTTTGGAGGTAGATCTGACAAATTTGCTGGTGGATTAAACTAGCAGAGAAGGGAAAAAGGAATCAAGAGGACTCCTAGGCTTTTCCCTGAGTGACTGGGTGTCACTGCTGAGATGAGAAAAATGGGAGGCAGGTAGAGTCATAGTTCTGTCTTACATATGTGAATTTTGAGATGCCCGCCACCACCATTTTCGTTAATTCAACAAATAACTGTCGGACACCTATGTACTGTGTGTCGAGCACTGGGCATGAAGAGTGGGTACAGCCTTGCCCTCGTGGAGATGCCTCATATACCAGGTATGCTCCCACACAATTACTTATCATAAGAAAACAAACCAAGAGACCCATGAGAATGGAACCAAAACACTGGCATATATCTTAATTTCATTTAGGCCCAGAAATCTGGACACAAGGTAGTCATTACAGTACCTTTTAATCTCCTGTCCCATTGGGACTAAGGAGACACTGATGGGGGTATAAATAGCAATAGGGTGTGCCTCTTTGCTGACTCCACTCAATAACACTGGGGAAATTGATCAAGTCACTGAATTCATTTAGGAAGGTAGAAATAAAACCTTAGGTAATATTAAAAAGGAGTCACTTGTTGTCTGTAGCCTGAAAGTTGATGTCCTAATGAAGTCTTTTTGAATATACCTTAAGTCCAAGTTATGAAATACACGGTCTTTGAAGTGAAGGACAACCCGGTTCTATTTTCCTTGGCAGCTCCTGCTATGCCTGGGACCGTGCTCTCTGCGCAGAGAGCCTACCTGGCCAAGGCTGCATTCAATGTAGTTTGGCCATTACAGGAGGTGTTTTACCCAAGGTTCATCGGTTCTGTACTTGGGGCAGAAGGCTGTTGCCGGAACATAAGGCAAAGGCAATGGCTTTTGAAAGCTTTGTGGGAAAGAGGCGCCACCTGATGAACTTCTGAGTTAGGGATCAGCTAGTATGAAGCAAACAAGAAATAGGATTTTTAAAGACAGGACTACTATCAAGTCATTGTTTCTTATGGCCAAGTTAACTCACGTAACCTAGTAGCTTTTAGAAACTATCTTTTCAAAGCCCTGGGTAAATTCTTCTGTTTCCTGTTTCAGGAAAGGGTCACCAAGCTTGCACCACGCCCTCAGTCAGAAGAGGATCTGTCTGCTCTGTTTGAAGCTTCAATGAAACTGTATTAATCTTCATTCTCATTGAAAGAATTACCACTGGCCATCACAGTCCTGACAACAGAAGCCGAACTAGCCAGAACTTCGTCTTTTCATCTCCATGTGTAACACAACTGATACCAGTCTGAATGTGATATAAACTTATCCTGCAGAAGATTCCCTGATGCTCAAAATCAAGCTATTTCCATAAACCGGTGGAAAAATGCCCACTATGTTGGAACTTGGGCTAGATTTTAGGCATCCGTGTTCCTGTCCCAAGCCCCACAGATTGCCACCGCTCTATTTATCAAATGGGCAAAAACTCAGTATCTATCAAAAACTTAAATGCACATACCCAATCCCCAGTAATCCCTAGTCTACAAATTTATCCTATAGAAATATTAGCACAAGTGTGTTAAGAAATATGGCAAGGATGTTTCTGGCAGCACTTATCCTGATAAAATATCTGAAAGAACCTAAATATTTGTTAATAGTATAAAGATAAATAAATCATAGTATATTAAATAATGGAATGCTATCATGCTATCAATAAGAATGAGATAAATCTATTGGAAATATGCCCGCGATGTGCTGCTAAATGGAAAAAAAGCAGAACAAATATTTATTTGCATGGTCTGATTTTTACTTTTGAAATTATATCTGAATATAGGTCTGTAGAGAGAGAAAAGAAGGATACACATCAAAATATTAAAAGTTATCAATGGAGAAATGGAATCTGGAGTATAGAGAATTAAGAGAAAATATTCACTTTATATTTTATACTTCCTATTTTTATTTCATAAACATCTGTGTTGTTTTGGATTTGTTACAACAAGAACATATTTTCTGATTTTAAAAGGACCAAAAAAATAAAGGGGCCAGAGAACAGAGACAAATACCACTTTATTGTTTTAGGTCAAATTCATCTTAATTTATAAAAATACTAGTAACTAATATTCAAAGTTTAAGACAGACCCAAAGAGGTAAAATATTAGAGACCGATCCTCAGGTACATAAATTGTTTTTTTGAGAAAAACACTAACATCCTATATGGTAACTCCCTCTTTGGAAAGATGTGCTCAGTGTTCAGAATAAATTAATTCAAAAGCCAGCAGGGTTGTAGTTTATAGACTTCAGACTTGCAAGCAGAATCTAAGCAGTATGATAGTCTGCCTCTCTGTTATCCCCAGCCTGCAGAAACTTCTACAGCTCATTTCTCCTCATAAAGGTTACCACACTGGTGGTTTTTGCCTGCTCAAGCTTTGGCAGTCTGGATCTCAGTGTACTTATGGATTTATTCATTTTTTAAAATTGAATTAAACTTTTAATCAAATACGTAATGTATATATAATTACATCAGGATTTTAAAAAACGGAAGAGAAGTGCATTACTTGCCTTCAACCTGGCCAGACCCACTTTATCTGTATAGAGGTCTTTAGTTCCTTGAGATCTTTTAAATAACATTGAAATAATGTTTATAGAGCTTTCTCTACCTATAAACATAAAATATGGTCAGTACCAAAAACTGGTAATACAAAGATAAACACAAAAGGAAATATTTGTTCATACTGCACCATCCAGAAAAGAGCCACTGTTAAAATTTTGGTTTATGTTTTTTATTATATGCGTGAATATATTTTTGACTTAGAAATGATATCATTAGGGTATAGTTTTAATTCCTACAGAACATTCAAATTATTTATACTAAGTGCCCAAAAGGCAAGCATAGGACAACACTAACAGAATTTCAGTTGTACCTTGCAGACCACATCTAGCTAAAATTTCCTCCGGCATTTCAAGAGTCTCATGGATTCTGAAGGCAGAAGCTGTGAGATGGAGAGTACAGCGAAACTCTCTGCCAATCTGAGATCCTTCAAGAAACTTTACTAAAAGTTGTTAATGTCTCAAAATACATTTGGCACAGCAAAAACATATATATGTCTCCCCTCAACCCACCCTCCCAAAAAAGTCCAGGTAAGTTCTAGAACTCTTATATTCTACGAGGTGATATACCATCATTAGATTAAGGGTCAAGGGCCATGGGCTCCACTCCAATCCCTTGGTCTGTCTTGGGTTTTACTTTATTCGACCAAGGCCTCTTCCAGCTTGAAAATGCTGTGCCTAGATTTTATGTATTCCATAGTCCTTAATGTGTGATTTTGAGTTTGGGAGATTTAATGTAAAATAATTTGAGACATAAAAATTCATTCTCGATCTCTCTTAAATGTTCTCTGCCTTTACTACCAGTAGCCAGATGTCTAAATGTGACTCACCAGGAGGAGTGTTTGGTATTCATACCGATGATGACTCTGTACAGGAAGGATTTAAAGGTCAAGCATGAAGAAACAGATTTAGGAAGGCTTCATGTTTTTTATCTTAATACCCATCATGTTGGTCCTTACAACTTGAGAATATGGAAAAGATGTGTTTCTTGACTTACCAGCTATTAAAAGAGTGTGAGATAAGAAATTCAGCCCCTTTCTGTAAACCAAACACTGACATTTCTGAGACAACAAGCAATTTTTCTAAGTCAAATCCTATTTTTTATTGATTACCTTTAAAAGTCCAAAAAGTTCTCAGGGGTTACAGCTCATTTATATGGATAACTTTTCTTGCAAAGGCAAGAAAAATTAAAAGAATAGTATTCAAAAGTTTGTAGAATATCACTTTCACAAAACTATCATATTTGGTGGAATTTTCACTTTAAATACATGTGCATCCTAACTTGTTTAATGATACAGAACACTAATTTGTTTCAAGTACATCATGTTTATGATTTTTGTCAAGTGCCACAATAAACAGCCTACTCGTTTTGCACTCCCTTCCCTTCCCCATGCACCAGGAGGGCTGTGCTGGGCTTGGCATTTTTGCACAGCTGTGGACACAGCTGGGGGGTGTTCTCCAGTGGTCAGTGAAGTAAGTCTGCTCTTGTAAAATACAAGTACAGTATCAAAATAGAGAGCAAAACTTGCTTTCCTGGCCTTTTAACCCTGAGAAAGATTAATGGTTGTTTGGATTAGAAACTGTACCCTAATGAGGGACGGTTGCCTCCAGGGAGTGTGTCTGAGAAAGGGGACTGTTCACCTCCAGGTCAACATTGCACATGCTGCCTTGTCTCTGATGACCAGCAACCCCAAGCCGAGACAGCTGCCCAGGCCTTCCATCAAACGCCTGACCCTCCGGGAGCTGTGGTGGAGGTGGGCCCACAACCCCGCCATCGCCATCACCATCACAATGGTCTGCCCGAGGTAGTCTCCAGGGATAAGCTGCACTTTGAATGGGCAGAAATTGCTTCTTGAAGCCCTAGGTTGAATTACTGGCAGCTGGGGGTGGGAGGGTCTAGTTTCTGTTACTATTATTCCACTGTCTTTCCAATCACCCCAACAACTCTCGGAATAAATGCATACTACCGCCCGCCCCCCAACTGCAATAACTGTTTGCGATTTTGTCCCATGTGAAATCCCTCATGAAGCTCCATGCAGAACAGCCAACTTTAAAGTAACCCTACTTCACTCTTTCTGGCTTCAAGTATTGCCTTTTTAATTTGGGTATTTTTAATTGGTTTTTCAATTTATAAAATTGGAAACTAATTAAAATAATCATGAGCGAAAAGGAGAAAATAACCACCATCATGCCATTACCCAAACACAGCTGCTATCATTTGATATACTTCCTCTCCATCTTTTTCATTTGGGTGGTGTAATTTCCAGCTCATTTCCCTTAAGGCACGACATTTTAAGTATTTTCTACGTTGCCACATAATCTTCATAATCATTCTTTTTCAAGGTACACAATGTTTTGTTGAATAGAAATTTAAACATTTATCCTTATTATAGGGCATCAAGATTGCTTCCAAATTTTGACCCCTACCAATGACATAGCAATGAATAATGTGTATGTGGCTTTCCTCCCCATATTCTAAATTAACTTCTTAGGTTAATCCCCGAATTGAATTTTTATATCAGAATATGGACATTTTTATGACTTTTGATTCATACTGTCAAACTGCTTATACTCCACTATTGTCTTAACTTTGTGTCCCCTCTCCTTCAATCTTCTTTTCAAAATAAATAGTAGTGTAAGTCAGCAAGAAATGAAACAGAGCTCACATGGATGACCAGAGCTAGGCTATTTGTGCAGGCCTGCAAGAGTCACCTGTGTTTTCTTCTTTTATATCAGTATATCTGATATACACTTCACATGGACAGAAACAGATTAAAATTTTCAAATAAAATTATGAAACTTTAGTGTTACTTAAGTTAAACTGTAGATCACCAAGACTACGTTTGTCACATTTTTTTCCTTCTAGAACCTTCCATGGGACCCTAAACCTATGGGCTTGTGTTATTCATGGTCCCCCATTTTCCTGGCCAAAAAAAAAAGACCCAGAGGGACACATAAATATCCTTTTCTATAAGGCGATTCTAGAACCATCCTGGTCTGTAAGTGCAAGGATTGCTGCACTGGGAGGAGGTAACCAACAACCTTCTCCAGCAAGATCCCTCCCCAGGGTCTAAGTTGCCCCTTTAATCAAAAACCTCTCAAATCTTAATTATGCACATTGGTCCTATGTGGCTTTGGCAACATTTGCTGGAGACCAATATGAACCAAGCACTGCATAGGAGAGAAGTGTTTGTAAGGCAACATACAAATGGAAAGATGTCCAAAGAGTACCACCAGGCTGGAGTGGCCACCTGAGTAAGGACAGGCTAATTTTTGTTCATTTTTCACATCTCCTTTAACCATTATATACTCTGTACACAGCTCAGTACCTTAACAAAATATTTTCCCAAAGGAAGAAGGAGACCATGGATTTGGGGAGAGGAGGATTGGGGTTCTGCAGGTAGGGGTGATCTGAAGGGGCTAGAGAATGATTATAGGAATATGACATTTAGTAGTATTTTTTTTTTGGAATAGTTAACCAAACTATTGTCACTTTACAAATATAAATATCAACTCTTATGAAATGTGGAGGCCAATTTATTAGGGCATCTACCACAGCTGGCAACAATAATAAACTAAAGACAATAACAGTTTATTTACTGAGCCATTTACTGGGCCCTCAACCTGTGCCAGGCCCTTTATCAAGGGTTTGCCCGCTGTGAGAGAGGCATTCCTATGTCTTTACACAAATGAGGAAACTAAGTTTAAAAAAAAAAAACTGCCAACTTCACACAGCTAGTAAGGGTGGGACTAGCACTCAGTTCCAAGGTCATCCTAACCTTGCATTCCCGGCCACCAAGTTCACTGCCTTTCAAGCGCCTTCTGTTGTCTGAGAGCTTCTTGAATTGCATTTAAACACTGTATACACTTGTGTACAACACAATACCTTGAACACAGTAGGGGCCCCATAAGTATTTGTGGAATAGAGAATTCTACTTCATTAAAAGGGAAAAAGGAGAAGAGAAAAAGAAGGTCCTGTGAGCCCTTGACATGGCAGAGAGAAGTTGAGCTGGCCATGCTGGTGGCCACACAGAAGGGTATTAGAGGTCACAGAGCTACCTTGGGGGTGAATCCCAGCCGTGTTTCTTACTGAGCAACCTACGGTAAACACTTAGATTTTCTGAGCACAAACTTTACCTCATAGGGTTGTTATAAACATCAGTAGGAAGTAATGTATGTGAAATGTCTAGAACAGTGGCTGGCCCACAGTCCTTGCTCAGTAAATGTTACTTCTCTTCCCTTTCCTGAATGCTAAGCTTGCAGGAAGACTTTCATCCCAGCAGCTGACTAGAAGATCACTACAGTGACATCAGTTGTATACTAAGGGCTTCCAAACTTCCCTCAGAACAAGAAGTACCTGGGACGCTAGTTAAAGATATAGATCAGTCCTTTCCTCCTACCCCCAAGAAATTCAACTCCTGTCAACCGGGGTTGGAACCCAGGCGACTGCTGTTACGTCAATTTGCTTTAGGAAAGTTAAACAGCACTTGGGCCTGTTTGGCGGCCTCTTGGCATAGATGGTGACAGAAACCGAGCAGTGGTCTCAACCTTCAACGTGCATCAGAAGCTTCTGGAGGGCTTAGTAAAACATGGGTTGCTGGGCCTGGTCCCCAGAGTTTCTGATTCAATAGGTCCAGGCGGGGAGTGAGAATCTGCACTTCTAACCGGCTCCCAGGTGCTGCTGCTGCTCCAGGAATCACACTTTGAAAGGACTGCAATTTTCTCACATTTCAAACTTAGCTGGCTCAGATTTCAGCTGGAACTAGTTCTACACAGTGTGTGGCAAGACGGTGAGCCCCTGAGGAGGGTCAGGACACGAAACTTACCTCGGGACTTCTCCACCAGCCTGGGAACTGCCGCCGGAGCGCTGCCGCGCCTCTTCCCCACCAGGACTGGCTCGCCCTGCAGCTCCCGCCTCTCGTTTCCACCTCCGTTTCAGGCTGAGACCTTTCAGGATGTGCCCATCGAAGCCTGAGCAAAAAGGAGACACTTGCTTATGACTCTAGCCTTGATGGTATTTGCTTCAACCATGACGAGACCATTAAAAAGTATACCAAGTACCAGAATACCAAGTTTCATTTCAGTATAATCAGTATAAAGGCTATAAGACCCCCAGCTACTAGGTTACCAAGCCGCTAAAACTGTCTTGTCTAATCTGCTTAGAAAAGAAACTAGGGGTGCCGGGTGGCTTAGTCAATTAAATGTCCAACTCTTGATCTCAGCTCAGGTCTTGATCTCTGGGTCCTGAGTTCAAGCCCTGCATTGGGAGCCTACTTAAAGAAAAGAAAAAAAAAAAAAAAAACAGAAAAGAAAAGAAAAGAAAAATACTCCTCGTTATATTCCTATTTTAAAAGCTATGTTGTGAAAAGTTTTCATTTTTATGGGAAAGGGGATGTAGAAAGAGTGAATACATATATGGTAATGCCTGAAATTATTGGTAAAGTAGCTCCTTGGATACAAATCAAACGGTGCTTCAAGGGCAAAAGCGCCAAGATGAAGAAAAGGACAGCTACTTACATCCAGTTAGGAAAAAACCACGCAGGGGTCCTGCCGCTCACTCCCCGGCACCACGGGGCTCCCCGTTCCGGCTCTCCTGTTGACATTCAGCCTTACTTCCCTCCCTTATGCCCTTGTTAGCCTTAAAAAATAAAACTGCCAGTTATTCTACCCGCAAAACATGGTTTTACTTCGAAATGGCAAAGAAGCGCCACCAAGGACAAGCACGCTACCTCACAGGCGTGAGCATGCACGCAGACCCGCGGAGACGAGGACGGTTGGGAGGGCTGTTCTGAACAAAAAGCCCATTGGGCTAAACTGGGAGTTTAAAGGATAGTGGCTTTTCATTGGCTGAGTTGTAACTGTCTCTCATTGGCTGGGCTGCTGCTGAGGGAGGAGGAAAACCTCTCCTCCTCCAGCCGGGATAGTAAAGTAGTGTTCACTGAGAGGTCTGAGGCTTCCTGGTGGGTCTGCAACTGACACGGGGTGGGGCCTAAGAGCGCCCCCTGCTGGCCTCCAAGTCTATTCTAAATGAACTCTCCTTTCGTTAATTTTCACACCCTTGATAAAGGATTTTGGATGATCTCACCAGAAATGAGCGAGCACAGTCCGGGAGGGCTGGTCCCCTGTCATGCTACCGAAACATCAAAATCTATAGATTTAAAATGTTTGACTGAAAATTGAGTAGAAAAAGATATTCCCTAACTTTGTGGAGGGAGAGAGATGAAGCACATCCCAAACTTTCATTGATTACCCTCTATGCCCCAGTCTGGCCAATAGGAGGAATATTATCTTTGTTAGCTTGGATTCCCCCACAGTTCTTGGGTGGACTGAATTGTTACCCAGTGTGATGGACTGAATTGTTTCCCCAAAATTCATATGTTAAAGCCCTAACTCCTTCTACATGTGACTGTATTTGAAGGTAGGGCCTATAAAAAGGTATTATGTTAAAAGGGTCCTATGTGTGGACCTTAATCCAGTCTGACTGGTGTCCTTCTAAGAAGAGGAAATTTGGACACAAAAGAAATACAGAGACGCATGCACACAGAAGAAAGACCATGGGAGGACACAGTGAGAAGGTGGGCCAAGGAGAGAGGCCTCAGGAGAAACCAAACCTGTTGCCACCTGAGCTTGGACTCCTAGCCTCCAGAACTGTGAGGAAATAAAATTCTGTTGTTTAAGCTGCCCAGTCTGTGGATTTTGTTATGGTAACCCTAGTAAACTAGGAGTTGCTGGCCAATGACAGTCTTGAAGGATTTACATCAGAAAGGGCTAAGAGCCACTAGCAGAAAAGGAAGTAGTAAATCCAGAGGCAAGAAAGAGAAGAAAAGGCTTGAGACAGCAAGCTGAGTGTAGAGAGAGTCTTAGGGGAGGTGAGCAGAGAGGGAGAGATTAGGGGCAGCCCACAAGCAGGGCACTGGAAAATAAATAAGGAGAGAGTGGTTTGGTTTGGTTCTTAAAGTTTGGCTGTGTGTTATGAATGGAATCCCCTTTGGAGTTTCTTAGGATGGCAATAATGACATAGATTGTTTTAAAATTATTTCTGCAGGTCAGACTTTTGCTGTGATGCTTTTGCAAAATTCAACACCAAACCAAGCCTGATTCAAACTACGGGAAATTAAGATTATAATTTTAAAACAGTATAGCAAGCACAGTGATAAAAAACAAATTGGAAAGGCTTCATGAAGGAGGTGACTCCTGTGTTGAACTGTGAAGGAAAGACGGAGTTAGATGGGAGGTAGGACATTCCAGGGACAATGAACAGCAGGAACGATAACACAGAGTAAAAATGGAGTAAGCAGAGAGTTTTCCACAGTTCAGTATTGCTGGGTATCAGATGCAAGACATGGCAAGTTGAGGCTGGAGAAGTAAACATGGCGCAATCCTGGTGCCTTGTTGGAACTTGGAACGTACCCAGAAAGGTGGTAGAAACCATCAGGGATGAGCTGGGGTGCCAGAGACAGAACTGTATTATAGATCGGTCACTTGGACAAGAAGTTAGATTAAGTCGTTCCTGATAACAATTATAGAATAATAAAAAAGATCATTATAAATAAGCTAATATTTCTTCCTTCTTTCTCAGTATTTTTTGTAACTTTTATTTGGAAATAATTCAAATGCAATTGAAAGAAAGAACGCAGAGAGAGATCCCGTATACCTTCACACCGTTTCCCCCCATGGTAACACCTTGCACAACTGCAGTGTAATATCACAACCAGGAAACTGACACTGATACACTCCTTCTGCCTTATTCAGTTTCACCAATTTTACATGAGCTCATTTGTGTGTGTACTCAGTTCTATCACATTTTGTCACATGGCACAGATTCGCATGACCACCACTACAGCTCAAATACAGAACAGTTCTGTCACAAGGATGCCCTGTGCTACCTACCCTCTTAGAGCCATAGCCACTTCTCTCCCTCCCCAGTCCCTGGCAACTACTAATCTATTTCTGTAACTTTGTGCATTTTAAGCATGAAATCTTTTGAGATTGGCTTTTTTTCCACTCAGCATAGTTCTCCGGAGATTCATCCAGGCTATTCTGTGTACCAATAGTTCCTTCTTCTTTATTAGTAAGTTGTATTCCACGGTGTGGATGTACCACAGTTAACCGTTCAGCCACTGAAGGACATTTTGACTGATTCCAGCTTGGGGCTATTACAAATAAACGCTGCTATGAAAAATCGTGTACAGGTTTCTGGATGAACATAAGTTTTCGTTTCTCTGGGTTAAATGTCTAAGAATGCCATATGGTAAGCACTTGTTTAGTTATGTAAGAAACTGCCAAACTGTTTCAGGGGGCTGCACCATTTTACATTCCCACCAGAAACGTGTGAGTTTCTCCACATCCCACGAGCATTCACTGTTACCACTGTTTTATATTTTAGCCATTCTGGGAGGCATGTAGTGAGCTCCCATTGCCGTTTTCATTTGCATTTCTCTAATGGCTAATGATGTTGAACATCTTTTCAAGTGCTGATTTGCCATCTGTAGATCCTCTTTGCTAAAATGTCTGTTCATGTCTTTTGCCTATTTTCTAATTGGATTATTTTTTTTACTGTTGAGTTTTGAAAATTCTTCATATATTCCAGATATAAGTCCTTTGACAAATATGTGGTTTGCAAATGCTTTCTCCAATCCACTGCTTGTCTTTTCATCTTCTTACAGGGAGCTTTTTCACAGAGCAAAAAGTTTTAATTTGATGAGATCCAATGTATCTTTTTTTTTCCTTTTATGCATCATGCTTTTGGTGTGAAGTCTAAGAACTCTGATTAGCCATAGAGGTCTATGATACTACCCTAAATTTTTCCCTAATAGTTTTAGTTTTACATTTAAGTCCATGATCCATTTTGAGTTAATTTTTTTTTTCTTGAGAGATAGAAAGCGTGAGCAGGGTTGGGGGGCAGGGGTAGAGGGAGAGAGAGGATTCTTAAGCAGGCTCCATGCCCAGCATAGAGCCTAATGCAGTTGATCTCATGACCCTGAGATCATGACATGAGCCAAAATCAAGAGTCGGATGTTTAAGTGACTGGGCCATGCAGGTGCCCCTCTACTGATTTAGATCAGCATTTCATTTCATCAGCATTTGTAATTTTTAGGACACAGTTCATAGGCATGTTTTGTTACTTTTATACCTAAGTTTCATTTTCTTTACACCATTTTTAAAAAATTCTGTTTCCACATATTCATTGTTAGTGTACAGAACTGTGATTGATTTTTGCACGTGTATCTTATATCCTGCAACATTGCTGATTCCTTGAGATTTTCTACATAGGCAATTATGTTATCTGTAAATAGGGACAGTTTGATTTCCTCATTTCTAATATGTACACCTTTTATTTGTTTTTTCTTGCTTTATGGCACTGGCTAGAACTTCCAGTACTATGTTGAATAAGAGCAATGAGAACAGATATCCTTGCCTTGTTCCTGATCCTAGGAGAAAAGCATCCAGACTATAACCATAAGGTTAGCTGTAGAGTTTTAGAGGTGCTCCTTATGAGCTAAAAGAATCTGTGTCATCTTCTAAAAATAATATAATAACATAGTAGCTTTTATTTTTCTCTGATGTTTATGCTTAGATAATTTACTGGAGTTATGTTATTTTCATAATTAATAGATAAAGCAATCTTTTCCATTTCCATTATAATCCTGTTAAAGTACCTATGCGGGTATTATAATTTCCAGTCTTCAGATAAACCTTTTAAACTAGAGACTCCAAGAGGTAAACTGTCATGCCTAAACTTCCACGCAAACTCATAGATGTACACTAAGCCCTGGGGAATCAGTTCAATAACATTTACTGTAAAACTAATACTGATAACATGGTTGAACCCTTCAGGGCCAGGCACTATAAGTGCTTCAGGTGTGTTATGTTATTTAATTGCTCAAAACAGCCTAATGAGGTGGATATTGTTATTATCCCCATTTTACAGATGATAATACCAAGCCTCAGAGAGCTGTATAATTGACCATGGTCACACTGCTAGCAAGAGGTAGTGAGTAATTTGAACATAGACACAGATCTCCCTCTTAACAACCACTCAGTGTGAAATCCTGTGTCAGGTTCTGGGAATACAAAGATGGATAGAAGAGAGTCCCCTGCCTCCAAAGAAGCACATAATTCAGCAGGGGAAACAGATCAGTGCATTTGCAGCTTGGTTCCTGAAGAAGCCACAGCCCACAGGTTGGTAAAATATCTCACCAATGTTAGAGTAGCTCAATAATATTTGTTGATTAAATGGCTAAATGGAAGGAAAGAAGAAAAGAAAGAAAGAAAGAAAGAAAGAAAGAAAGAAAGAAAGAAAGAAAGAAAGAAAGAAAGAAACCATTATCCTGATTTCTTGGACAAATCTAACATTGCTTGTATGTTATATAGAAGCTTCTAGTAGAAAGTACTTTTTACTTTCCAGAAGTAGAAAGAGTTCCTTAAACCAAATCATCTACCTGCCTCAGCCAGACTGTAACATTGTTTGTATCTTATATAGAAGCTTCTAGTAGAAAGTACTTTTTACTTTCCAGAAGTAGAAAGAGTTCCTTAAACCAAATCATCTACCTGCCTCAGCCAGACTGTAACATTGACTGAAAATTATCAAAAATAAATATCATGGAATATCAGAACAGAAAAAATGGCAGAAGCTGGTCATCCAGAAAAAAAAAAGAGTAAATCCTTCACACACTGCTTAATGGAATAAACAGACTCAGCCACAATGGCTGCCCAGGGAGGGTAGGCTTTCCTGTCTGAGTAACTTTGACCTCAGGGTTCCCCAAACTCCTATCACCTCCTACCACCTCACAAGACCTCCAACACCTCCAACACCAAGCTCACCCTTCCTTCATCATAAAGTCTCTTCCACAGGTAAGGTTTCCCCGCAGGGCAGAGACTCCAGGAGACACTGGGGAAAACACTCTCTTCTCACTACAGTGCCCTTTCTTCCAATACCCTGATTCTCCCTTCTCCTCCTACCCCTCTCTCTATTCTTCCTCTGTGTGATGTTATGACCACTGGGAACTACTCATTCCCAAAGAAGAAAAAGAAATATGAGTTAACATTAACTGAGTGTAGATTATACAAGTTCTATTCTAAGCACTTTATATATTTTTCAATGTTGTCATTTCAACAACCTTATGAGTCGTTATTACACCTTCCTCTTCACCCCAAACACATACACAGCCCCCTTGGTTCAGGCCACCACCACCCACCCCCCCCAGACCACTGCAGTTACCTTCTTAATGGCTTCCCTGCCTCCATTTCTTAACCCCCTGCAATCCATTCTCCACACTGGACCCAGGATGGTTTATGTAAAACCCAAATTGTCTGACCATGTCTTTCCTTTAATTAAACTCCTTCAAGAGAAGGCACATAGCCCATAGCAGACTGGCAAGGCTGGCAGGATCTTGCCCCTGCCTCCCTGACCAGCCTCTTGTCCCCATGTGGACCCTTCACTGCAGCTTCACCCTCCTCCCTAGTGGCATCAAGGAACACTCGTTGAGGTCTCCTCTGCCCATGACATTCTCTGCGTGCCTCTACTTATCACTCTGTGGTGTAAATACGTCTTATTCTTTGTGCAATCATTTATTGTCTTGTCTAGCTCCCCCTCTAATCTGTTGACGAGGGTAAAAGACTTTGCCTTAATCCTCTCTAGATCCTTATCACCTAACATGAAAGCTGGCATATACAGCAGTAAGTTATCAATAACTTGGCAGCAAAGAATGGGAAGGAGAGAATGAAACAACTGGTCTGATTTTTTCCTACTCAGACAATCTGATTTTTCATTGGCCAAAGTCTCAAACTTTTCAACTAAATAAATGCAAAGCCTACGTGCCCCAGATCCTCCGCTACAACTAATGACCAGGAGAACAAACATCTCTTGTCCGTTATGTTATGTACTGATATAAAAACAACCTGGCAAAAAGCAAAAAGTGTTCTAGGATATGACTTTTAAAGTCCTGGTCCACTAAGAATGTTGGGAGAGCAGCGTGGGGGGTCCACAGAATTTAGGGGCGCCCTCTTACAGATCAATGCGCAGAGAATCCCCCTATCTAGGCCAATGAGGGACAACTTTGTAAAGAATAGACAACTATTTATCTACACAAAAGAAAATCTTCCTACCATTAGTAACACCATTAACTTCTTAGCAGCTTTTCCATTATGAATCTGACATTTCCTTTTTCTTCAAAGCCCAACTTGAGTGCTTTTGATTTTTTTAAATTAAATAAAGCCATCAACACACAATAAAAGCTATGCAATATTTATAATAAGAGGTCTCCAGAGTATATTTTATGTTACAGAAAAGATTGAATTTCTAGGCCTTCCCTTTTAAATCCCTTAAAACCTTCAGCTTTAGAATGAGAGACTCAAACTCTTCTCTCGGGTCTTAACTTTTATGGGGCTTATTACTTTTTTATCCCCTCTAAAACTCTAAATCCCTTCAACATAGCTTCCGTTCCTTCCATGGCTGAATTGGCAGCAGGCTGATCTTTTTATTGGTGGGTAATGGATTTAGTTTGATTGCTGACACGGGAACAATGAGAGGATAAACAATTCCATTTGTGGCCATGAAATTCCCCATCTGTTGAGTGCGTTCATGACTGAAGAGCGCTGGGCAGAGACAGATGAATGAGCCCTCCACGCCCGATGTTAATGACATCCGTCATACAAGGTGAACATGTGGCTTCATAAATCAAGGCTAATAGCAACTCTGGTTGCTCATGTCATTAACTCGCCAGCCGCTTAAATACTTAAGAATGTACCATAACGTTGAGCATAGATACCTGATTTGCAATTCTGATCTCACCAAAAAAACAGAGGTAGCAAGGGAAGCCAAAGTCATTTTTCCAAGCTTAAACAAAACAAAACAAAACCTCTTTCAGATGCATGCTTAAATATTTGTAGATGATATCTCATATCTATGCTATCTGGAATTGGTTTCAAAATACACTGGATAGGTGGGGGGAGTAGTGGGCAGAGATATAGATGAAAAAGATTGCTCATGTGTTGATTCTTGTTAAACCTTGGTGATGGGAACTTGAGAGTTCCTTATACGATCTCCTTCCCTTTGGATGTTTAAAATTATTCATAATGAAAAGGGTTTTTTTAAATTTGAAGATAACTGGAAAATGGGAGTTTCCATTATTTAGCATGAACATTTTTTGCCAAATTCTCTCTTAAAGAAAAAGAAAGAAGCTACGCTCACACAACAGTTCAAGCATGTAACAAGGCAAGTAAGCCATTATCACCAAAGAGGAAAGCAACACATTTCAGAGGGAGATCAGGCAACACCCGCCACGGGTGTTCAAGAACCCACATCACTTGCAGCCCAAACCCTAATGCCGGGAGATTATTGTGTTTGTGAAGTCCCAAGAGTCTCTCCACCCCTCACCCTTTTGATTTTCCACTGCAGTGAGTTACCTATTATCACCATCACTTCTGCATCTTGTGGCTTCTTTTCATGGATGCTCAGTCTTGGGTGCTTTAATTTGGGGGCTGTTGTCAAAGAGATGGAAAATGAAAGAACAAAGGAAAAGGAAAACAACAAAAGGAAAGTGATAGTGCTCTGTTCAAAGGACTGTTCAGTTCATTTCTGTTAGGTAAAGCCTCTTAATGCCACCCACGGCACACTGTCTCAAGTTCAGCTGGATTTCCAGAGGACGGTCTAGGTACGTCTCCATCAATCCTGATATTGTTGCAAGGCCGGAAGAAGAGAAAGAGAGAAAAATCTGTGCCTCTATTAGCCTCCTGACTCCCAAATTATATACACATAGAGTTGCTATCATTTACTCATAATAAAATCACTGGGTATGTACTTTGTGCCCAATACTTTCCTGGTCACAGGGGTTGCCACAATGAGCAGGGCACACGGCTTCTGTTGGACAGGCAGACAAATAAACAAGCAATCACTCCTCAGCGTAGTACTGCAATGGAATATGGCCCCCTGACCTGCCTTGGGAATCTTCCAGTAGAAGTGATGCTGAAAGTGAGAATGTCAAGTGCAAAGCACAAGGGCCAGTGGAGATCTAGCAGGTTGGAGAACCTCTAGAACTGTGCTGTCTGATATGGTGACCACTAGCCACACACGGCTACGGAGCCCTTGAAATGTGACCCGTCCAAGCTGAAATGGGCTGCAATGTAAGTGTAGAGTGCATACCAGATTTTGAAGACTTAGCATAAAAAAGGCAAATATCTCATTAGGATTTTTATATTGATTACCTATTAAAATGATAATATTTTGGATCTTTTAGATTAAATAACAGATATTATTGAAGTTAATGTCCCTTATTTCTTTGAACTTTTTGAGCGTGACTACTACAATGTTTTAAATTAGATGTGTGGCTAGAATGAGATCTCTATGGGACAGCACTGCTCTACTGCTTCAGGGTAAGCGTGGGAACAGTGTGGGTTGAGAGCCACCTTGAAGGAACTGAGAGACGGTACAGTCCCCTGGTATCAGAAAAGGAACAAGAGTCATTTACTGTCTCCCTTAAATATCAAACTTCAGGTCTGAAATTGAGCTCCTGACCAGGTTCTCCTCCCCCAGCTGCTGAGTGTTGGCAGCTGACAGCTCACTGCTGACTCCCCGCCAGAGCTGGCTCCGCTGGGGAGAACTACCTCGCCCAAGATCACACGCTTCCCAAGGTGGCCTCCAACCGCTGCCAGGCAAGTAGGAGATCAATTAGGAGACCTGACCGACTACCTTGACCCAATTGGGGTAAGTCTGAAGGCTGCCCAGCCTCCAGGTTCCTTCCTGGGGTTGGCTGAGCTCCTCGTTGGGACTACATGGCATCCCAGCAACTTCCTCTGCCTGACCCCACTTCCTTCACTTCACCCCAGGTGTTGATCCTGCAAGCACTGACCAGCAAACTTGTTCCCTGCAAATTTCATCTCCGAGTCAGCTTCCTGGGAACTGGATCTGCAACATGATCTGCCCCCCAAATCGCTTCCTTTTTCAGCCTTTTCCTGGTGCCATCTTTAACTCCTCTCTTTCTGTCACACCCACAGCGTCTTGGTCAGAAATCCTGTTGGGTTTACCTTAAATTATATCCAGAATGACCAGTTCTCACCTCCCCTTCCACTGTCACCCTGATCCAAGCCCCCACCACCTCTCACCTGCGGTACTGCAAGGGACTCTCACTGCCTCCCCCTGCTTCTGCCCTTGCCGCCTTGCAGTCCCTCTTAACACAATAACCGGAGAGAAGGTCTCAAGCCAGGTCATGGCCCAGCTCTGTTCATGCAGACTTCCCATCTCACTCAGAGTAAAAGCTAAATCCTTGCTATGATCCTGCATGCCTAAGACAATCCCAGTTTATGCCTGATTGCCCAGAATAATTTAGTAACAATTGCTTTCCCCCTCAGAAGCAGCCTGGTTTGAATTATAAATTACACAGTTACCCGACCTATAAGGCCCTTCATGTAGTTTCCTGCCGCCTCTTGGGCCTCATCTCCTAACCTCTCCTTGTCCACTCTATTCCAGTGACTCCACAATACTCTGCAAACAGTAGACAAACTTCTGCCTCAGGATATTTGCACTTGCTGTCCCCTTGCCAGTTATTTGCAGGCTAACTTCCTCATGTGCCTCAGGCTATTCAAGACCATTTTTTGGGATGTCTTCCCTGGCCACCCCTTTTAAAACTGCAAATATTTTACTTACTTATTCTGGTGTCTTAGTCCATTCGGGCCACTACAATAAGAACCACAAACTGGTGGCTCATACACAAGAGAGGGGCATCTCGGTGGCTCAGTTGGTTAAGCGTCCGACTGTTGGTTTCGGCTCATGTCATGACCTCACAGTCATAAGACTGAGCCCTGCGCTGGGCTCTGAGCCTGCTTGAGATTCCCTCCCTCTGCCTCTGCCCCCCTCCCCACACCGTGCACATGCGCACATGGGCATTGTCTCTCTCTCTCTTCAAATAAATAAATAAAATCTATTTTTTAAAAGAATCTCTCATAAAAAATTAAAAATAAAAGTAATAAACAATAGAAATTTCTCACAGTTCTGGAGGCTGGAAAGGTCAAGATCCAGGCACCTGCTGTCTGTGTTCTGGTGAATTTCCTGGTTCATCGCTGGTGACTTCTCACTGTGTCCTTACGTGCTGAAAGGGGTTAAGGAGCTCTGTGGGGTGTCTTTTATAAGAACATTCATCCCACTCATGAGGGCTCCACTTTTGTGACTTAAGCACCTCTCAAAGACCCCACCTCCTTATACCATCACGTCAGGCATTAGGATTTTAAGATATGAATTTGGGTGGCACAAACATTCAGACCGTAGCATCTGGTTATCATCTGTCTCTTTCAATAGGACATAAGCTCCATGAGTTTACACTTCATCATCCCCAGTCCTTGACGCATAGTAGGTGTTCAATAAATAACTGCTGGGAAAATAAATGAATGAAATATGGATGGACTCCAAAAATATTAGGCTAAATGAAAGAAGCCAGGCATAAAAGTTCACAAATTGTATGACTTCATTTATATGAAATATCAGAATACATAAATTTGTAGAGACAGAATGCAGACTAGCCATTGCTAGAGGCTGGCAGAAGGGGGAATGGGGAATGATTGATGGGTACAGGGTTTCCTTCTGGGGTGATGAAAAATTTTGCAACTAGGTAGTGCTCATAGTAGTGATGGTAGCACAACACTGAATACACCAAATGGCACTGAAATGTATGCTTTAAAAGGGTTAATTTCTTGTTATGTGAGTTTTACCTCAACAAATAAAAAACCAAATATGAATGAACAAACAGTTATGGAAAGGTGAGGTCTGGTAGTTCAGGGCTTTGCTGTCTTCAGTACTGAGTGGGGAATGAGGGGTGTTATGCGTTCCTCAGGCTACAAGAGGACAGCCTGAGAACCATGGTCAAGCCCATTCTCTTTTTAAGGCAGGGAGAACCTGCCCCACAGCAAGCGGGACCTTCTCATTCTTGCCATATTTCAGCAACCATGTTCAACGCCCATGAGGTCCAGGCATG
This sequence comes from Ursus arctos, assembly GCF_023065955.2. Taxonomy (NCBI): domain Eukaryota; kingdom Metazoa; phylum Chordata; class Mammalia; order Carnivora; family Ursidae; genus Ursus; species Ursus arctos. The sequence continues at coordinate 23,981,395 of NW_026623078.1, forward strand.
ATCCACTGTGAACCTCACAGAGCTCTGTGATAGCATCCAAAGCAGAAATCAAGCTGCAGTAATAGGCCGTGCAAAAGCTCTGCATGTCATTTTCCAATGATTTTCTTCCAAATCAATGTGATGTGATAAATTCCTTTTGATTCCCGAACTTTTTACTGGATGAAATTGTTGCAATGTCTAAGAGCATAAGCTTTGGAGCAGGCTGCCTGGGTTTTGATCCTCGCTCAACACCCTAACAGCTAGGGTTAGGTATAAACCTTAGATCAGTGGTTCTCAACCAGAGGTGAATTTGCCCCACAGGGGACAACTGAGGGAATGTTACTGGCAGCTAATGAGTAAAGGCCCGGGATGCCATTAAACATCGCGCAATGCACAGGACAGACGGTCCCCACAACAAAGAACTCTCTGGTCCCAGATTTTGATGATGACACTGTTGAGAAACCCTGTCTTCGGCCAGTCACCAAGCTGTTTTGGGCCCCAGTTTTCTCATCTGTTAAATGGTGGTACTAGCAGTGGGCCTACTTATAGGGTTGTGATAATAAATAAAAAGTGAGCAAAAGGCTCACAGCATAGTGCTTGGCATATAGTAAGTGCTATTTTTTAAAGTATCATTAGACTAAGCCTGTGTCTGATTATCTCGATTATTGTGGCCCCTAATAAGACCAGGTGAATTTGTCTTCTGCCCCTCGTCCAGCCTCGGCTGTGAGCTTCTAACACGGGAACATCACTGATCCCAAGGAGCTGGAAGCGTGTTCATCACCTGGGCCAGAAAACCCACTGCAGTGGGCTTGCCTGATTCAAAAAATAAAAATATAGGATGCTCAGTTAGATTTGAATTCCAGTAAACAATAGTTTTTCATATACGTATGCCCCGTGCGATATATGGGGCGCAGACCTTATGCTAAGAGACCACTACTTATACTACACTAGAAAAACTCTTTGTTATTTATCTTAAATTAAGATGTAACTGGGTAACCTGTATTTGTCTGATCCCTCTACCCTCCAAGCACCTGCCCTCTGACGTGTAGAGTCTTTTTCACACACAAAGAACATCGATTTGCCTAAGTTAAAGATTGAAACCATCTCTCTCTCCCTCAGAGGAACTGAAAGGTGAATGCTGCATCCGCTAAAATTACGAATGGATCTCCAATTTCACAAAATAAACCACCGCAGGTTGAACACAGAGCCCGCCCCCAAGTCTGCACAGATGAGCCCTGTGGGGTGGCAAGGAGTCCCGGCCGTGGAGTCATGACGGACCTGGGGTAGGAGCTCTCTCCTGCAAAGTGGTAGTAGGTCCACCTGGCCAGATTGTTGTAGGACTGACGTATAAAATGCCTGGTACCTAGTAGGTCTTCGACATAGTGTTGGCACATGGTGGGCTTCCATAAATGCGGGAGGAACGGGCGAAGGCTGTACCGCACAGGCTGGGGCCATAGACCACCATTCATGTTGAGCGGCTACCACCCCTCTGCTCAGCCACTAAATCCACGTCCCCCGGGTGCTTTTAAAGCCATGTACTCCTAGGAACCACTCCAGATCTTTGGAATCAGGAAAAAATGGGGGTGCGGCCCAGGCTTTATCAAGCCGCTTAGCAGGTCTGCTACGCAATCAGGGTTAAGAACCACGAATCCAAATCTTGGAGGATGGCTCTATCAAGAGTGGTTCTCAAACTTTAGGAAGGTTAGAGGCCCTGAGAGCTTGTTTAAAATGCAGATTGCTGCGCTCTCTCTGAGAGTTTCTGATTTAGGAAGCAGGGTGGGCCTGAGAATTTGCATGTCTAACACTAACATGTTCCCTGTCCAAGCCCCGGCCACATATTATCATCATTGGGGGTGTTTTTTATTTATTTATTTATTATTTTTTAAAGATTTTATTTATTTGACAGAGAGAGAGACAGCCAGTGAGAGAGGGAACACAGGCAGGAGGAGTGGGAGAGGAAGAAGCGGAGGAGCCCGATGTGGGACTCGATCCCAGGGTGGGATCACGCCCTGAGCTGAAGGCAGACGCTTAACGACTGGCTTAACGACTGAGCCACCCAGGCGCCCCCAGGGATATTTTTAAATACCTATGCGTTAGTCCTGGAGAATCTTATTTAAACAGTCTGGTGAGGGAGCTGAGCTCCGCATAATGCTTGTGCCTCTGGGTCAGGAATGTCTGCTCTCCTAAAGTGAACTTTTTGCTCTAATTCCAAAGTGTGCCCTGGCGCCAGCAACAAGGGTTTCACAGGAGGGCCCCTTAGAAATTCAGTCTCTCAGGCCCCACCTCAGACCCATGGAATCAGAATCTGCATTTTAACGAGGCACTAATTCATACCACATTAAAGTATGAGAAGCATGTTTAAGATTCAACCGAAATGAAACTTTTTCTGAGAGGCCTCCTCCTACCGTCTTTGTGAGGGTAAATCTCCGGGACTCTGAGGTTGGAGAAACACAGGTGGCACCGCTCAGCCCTCCCCATTAGTGAGGCAGTTAGGTAGCCAAACACGCAATAAATAAATAAAGTCTTCCACTGACATTAATTGCCCGCCCTTAGAGTCAGGGTGGAAACAAAATTTTAAAATGAAAGTAAGTCGTCCTCCACATGCCAACAGTGTGGAATCCTCATCACTGACTTCCCAGATCCTGAGAGAAGAGGAACCCAGACCAGGACAGACTCTGCCTGACTTATGTTTCAGCTGGCCCCGGCAGGGGCTGCCGTCAGGACTCACAGGTGTGGTGTGTATTCACTGTTGCGTACAGATTATAACGTTTATATTCCAAAACGGGATCTCAGCCATCCACCCCTTCATGGATTATAAGGTATCTGGGCTAGGAGCCCCGTAACTGTTTAATACAATCAAGATTCTTGGCTCAGAGCCCAAAAGCCAAACAGTATAATTCTGGCAAATATTAATAATAATTATTGCCTAGGGTGTGGGGAATAAGCCCTTCATATCCTATTAGCGAAAGTGTCAATGGAGGCAGAAGTTTTGGAAGGCAATGTGAAAAATGTCCTCAAAATTTTAAATACCCATATGCTATGACCCACACTCTCACCACTAGAAACACAGTCTACAAAAAAGAAGACATGTATAAAGATACATACGTAAGGATGTTCTTTGCAGCACTGTTTCTAATTTTTTAAAAATGGAAATAAGCTATAGGTCTATCAAGAAAGGAGTAGCTAGGGGGGCGCCTGGGTGGCACAGCGGTTAAGCGTCTGCCTTCGGCTCAGGGCGTGATCCTGGCGTTATGGGATCGAGCCCCACATCAGGCTCTTCCGCTAGGAGCCTGCTTCTTCCTCTCCCACTCCCCCTGCTTGTGTTTCCTCTCTCGCTGGCTGTCTCTATCTCTGTCGAATAAATAAATAAAATCTTAAAAAAAAAAAGAAAGAAAGAAAGAAAGAAAGAAAGAAAGAAAGAAAGAAAGAAAGAAAGAAAGAAAGAAAGGAGTAGCTAGGGGCACCTGGGTGGCTTAGTGGGCTAAGTGTCTGCCTTGGGCTCCTGTCATGATCCCAGGGTCCTGGGATCAAGCCCTAAGGGAGGCTTAGCCCCTGCTCAGTGCGGAGTTTGTGTTTCCCTCTGCCCCTCCCCCTCCCCAGGCTCTTTCTCTCTCTCTTTCTCAAATAAATAAATAAAATCTTTTTTTTAAAGGAGTGGATAAATTCTTATAGCGTAGTAGTCTTCTGCACATTTATTTTTAAAATGGGAACTATATGTGTTCACACATGAATGAGTGCATGCATATGCGTGCGTATGTGTAGTAGGACTCCACTTCTATTTTTTAAATTATATATATACACTTATATATATAAATAAGCATAAACAAATCTGGAAATGCACCACCAATCTGTAAACAATGATTGCTTTTAGGAAGTGAGGCTAGAATAGGGGAAGTAGATTTCACTTTTTCTGTATACCCATCTATAATTTTTGAATGTGTTATAATAAGCGTGTATTATTTTTATTACTTCAAAAATATTTGCAACAGGTAAAAATGATTTCTTAAGAATTGTTTTTCTCTGGGTGTGTTTCATTACATTAGCTCATTTAGTTCTGTATTCAGGCTGATTCATTAGATGTAATACAATATAGTCTAATTGATTAAATTTGGGCTTTCTTAGAAAAAACCTAATCCAGCCTGGATTCCTTGAGATTAAATCCAGGTGACCTTGACTGGCTTCTGCATACCCTAGAAGGTTCTTAATTTTAATTTAGCATCAGGTCCTTGAAACTACATTTGTGTCTTTTAGCTCCTACCCTTTACTATTACCTCTTATTAAGCGTGTGGTTAACCAAAACTTCAGGTTTCTTTTTAATAAAATGCTGCTAAACCAGGTCACCCCAATTTTGTATTACATAGTTTTTTTTAATGTAAAAGTAAATGTTTATACTTAGTTTTATTAAATTCCATGTATGTTTTATTACCTACAGTCTGTTAACATAATTTCAGTCTGTTAACATAATTTTGGATCTTGCTTTCTATTTAGATATTCCTCTAAATTTTCTATTATTTAAAAATTTAATCACTGTGGAGGTTATAAAATTTATAGATGTGTTTTTAGACAGTACTCTTTTTAACTGACAATGACCAAAACCTACTTAAACAAAAAGGACACTTATCAGATAGAGACCAAGGTATCTCATTGAAAACTATCAAATTGGACCATTTTTCTATCCCTCCCTTATCTCTGCCTCTTTATGCTCTTTCTCAATTCTCCACACCCACCCCTCACTCTTCCAATACTTCGCTTACCCCCAACCCTCCATCCCTCGCACTGCCTCTCGCCCACCTGTACAAGTAACCACAGACCCAACAAGTATGGGTCAAGGTGAAAGCGCTTGCTCCCCTCCCCCAGCTAAAACTCGTCACCCTGGGTTTACATTCAGTCCTCAGGCCCTATCCAGATCATCGGTTCCATTTATTTCCACTGGCTTCCCCTCAATTTCACCCCCATTAGCCCCGAAAACCACGTAGATATTGAGAGCATATACCTTCCCTCTGGCCCCAGTCTAAGGCCCAATTTCTGTTCCCAGGAGGCAGCAGTTTGGGTTAGGTGTTTAAGTGTCTAAGTGTCAAGGGGACAAATTCAGGCAGAATAGACAAGGATTCCCAGAGCCATCCTCTATGGCTAGGTGCAATTCTGAGACATAAGTGTAATACTGACAACTAACTGATGAATAAATGCCCCAAATTTGTCTATCATAGAAATAGCAGTGGACACCAAGTCCAAGTTTAAGGGGGCCTTTGAACCCCCAGGTTCAAAGTAGGTGGCAAGGCTTCAAAGGTAAAGAATGGAGTATAATTTAATGATTAAGTACAGAGTTTGGAGTCAAATTAGGGATTAAATCCTTATTCTGCCATGAACTTGGTGTTTTAATCTTGGGCAGATTACTCAGTCTCTTCATGCCTCAGTTTCCTCACCTACAAAATGGCAAAAATAATGGCTAGTGTCATCGGGTGGTTGTAGACATTAAATGAGATCATACATCACGCTTCCTAGCTCTTAGCAAGCATTTAATAAATGCCAACTATCAGTGTTAATATGATTACATCATCATTATCAATATGAAGAAATAAGTCTGACACGGCATAATGAAGGACAGTGGGTTTGACATAATTTCAGACATACCTTATTTGTGTGTGTATACATAGCATATATAAAACGAAATATAGGATACATATTATTCTATATAAATAGAGGATAATAGAATATATAGAATAATATATACTAGGGTGTTTAGGGTAATAAAAATACAATCTTCTTGAAAATCGAATCTTCCTGTGCCACCTTGGGTGTCAGGGCACTGCTGTTACCATGTCTCTGCAAGCACCTGAAGGGCTGTACAAGGAGACGCAAAATAGACCGCTCTCTAGAAATGTCAGCCTTGTCATGTACTGGCGTGAGGCGAGAATGCTCTGGAGAAACAGTCCTTTTGTTTAAAATAGAAACTTAGAAGGAAGCCAAATCAACACACAACAAATTATTGAATATCCAGTTCTTCTGGAGGAAGGGGAAAAAAAAAAAAAGCCCCCTTCGTTTCTGAAATGAAAAGGGTAATTGCTGGGACCAAAATTCACGTTTCCTTTTCGGTGAGATTCTCCAGCCAAGCTTGGCGCTAACCGAGTCGGCGATTTCACTTCATCGTTACTTCACAAAAGACTTCCAAAATCACTGCGGCAGACACGGCAAAATAAAAATGTTAAATACGTCCTGGCTGGGAGGGGACTGAAGCCTCCACGCTCAATCAAAGGTTTACAATAATAGGATTCATAAAAAAAAAAAAAAAAAAAAAGACAGATGGGATTAGAAAATGTTGCAGTGAAGACTCTGGAATGAGATGAGATCACAGCAGCAGCCTGTCTTTTGTGGACCTGCACAATGATCCCCGAGCCAGACTGGATTAGGAAACCTCGCGACTAGGGGTTCGGAGAGAGGCTTCCGGTTCCCGGCACTTTGGGGGAGAGAAGGCTGAAACGATGCATCAGATTTACAGCTGCAGTGATGAAAATATAGAAGTTTTCACCACCGTGATCCCTTCCAAGGGTGAGTGAAATTGCCCTTGACGTTTCCTCACCGCGGCACCTTCTGCCGGAGGTGAAGGACAATCACGTGCTGTTTTACTATGGCTTATCCTCGGGTCTCTCTCGGAGGGGTGGATGGGCTCTCTGTTGTGATGGTATCTGTTATTGTTGTGCTTGTTTCGGAAAAGGAGGTACATGGATAAATATCAGTCATTGAGAAACAATCCATCAAAGGGGTGGGGGCATGAGGGCAGTTAAATGCTCCCAATTCCACTTAATTCAGTCCTGGTAACCCAATATGCCGAGTGAAAGTGACAGCAAGCCATTGTTTTAGGAAACAGAGATGAAAACAAAATTCCCAGGGCAGCTAGAGAGATTCTCTCTTCTTCTCCAATGAGCAAGTGGGCTCTGAAATGAGAACCAGCTGGCTCAAAAGTAGGATTTCTAACGATGCCATCAAAGGTGAGGAGAAATACTCCCGGCAGGGGCCTGAAATCTAATAAAGTGGTCAGATAATGCCCTGACCCGGGCTGGCCTCTAACACAGATCCCAGGGCCCCTGCTCCCAAACTTCACCCAGAACTCGCGCCGCCAAAACGTGTGACTCTGTCAGCTCTTGTGCTCGGGGTGAATGGTGTCAAGTCCCACGGAGGGCTTTGTGTGCGAGCTCAGCGGACGGCAGGTGTCTGGTTACTGGACAGTTCCCTCGCCCCCTCCAAAGCTCAGTCCTCTTTCCTGCTCCTTCTGTTCTCTCCCCACAGTCCCTGCCTTGGTGGAAGAGCCTGGGACTCTGGCTTAGCCCTGGTCTCATTGTCAGACTTGAATGAAGGGGGCTGGATGTTTGCTGGTGTTGTGACCCCCTGTTCAAACAACCCCTTTCTTCTTCCCGTGTCAGCCACTGACAGGGCCACTGCTCAGGGGGGAGGGGAGAGACTCCGCCTGGTCACAAAGAGACACCAACAGAACATAAATAAAGCTTTTGACATCTATTGCCACATAGAGAGAGAGAAAAAAAAGAGCAAGGAGTCTGCCCACGTGCAGGAGTTGGAAGTCTGTCTGGAGCCTCTGAAAAGTACCTGGAAAGTCAAAGCTGACCCTCTGACCCAGCAGTTCCACTTCTAGATGTTCTTGCTCACAGATGTTCACAGTGGCATTGATTCTAGGAGGACAAAATTGAAAACAGCTTCAGTGTCCTTGAGGAGGGGAGGGGGTAAAATGTGGTGTCATCGTACTATGGAATATTCCACAGTTGTCAACAGGGATGAAGTAGATCTATGTATATGGACACAGATCTCAAAAACATAATGTTGAGTGGGAACGAAAAAGGCTGGCTGGAAATTTTATATGTATGATAACAATTACTATATCTGGCAATACAAAACAACTTATGGATACATATTCAGAGAGAGTATGAAAACATAGGCTGGAAAGATGCAGATAAAATTAGTGATCTTACTAGCCCTGGAGAGGGACAGAAGAAGAATTAGGGGAGAATAGAAAGGGAATTGAAATTTGCCTAATTCTTTATTTCTTTTACATGAGAAAAAACAAATTGGAAGCAAATATGAAAATGTTAAAATATGTCTCTATTTCCGGTCATTTTTTTCCAGTTAGCAATTTTTAAAGGAAGAAAAAAATTCAAAGCCGAATAGCCCTTTTTAATTAAAAACTTATTCAACAATTCAGGAGCAATGTCACACTTCACCTGAATAAAAGCATTTAAAACAGGGCCTGTGACTCCATTTGCTTAGCATAGTGGTCAAGAGACTGCGGCCACTTCTGCACTGTGTGACCTTGGGCAGGCTGCTTCATCTCTCTGGGCCCGAGGTTCCACTTTTGTAAAAGAAAGAGCTAGAATTTACCTCCCAGGGTTGTTATGGGGGGGGATGGAAATACAGATAAAACATATAAAGCATATAGAACAGTACCCAGCATGTAGTAAGCACCATTAAATACATCACTTAAAAAATGGTTTCTATTCTTGTTCCATATTTAGAGCAATGATTATGTTCAGTCAAAGATCAATATTTAATCCTGTATTCCTTTCTTGCCATTTTCATTCATGGCCATCTCCTGGTCATAAACCAAGTATTCATTGGTATTCATGGACACTTCACTGCTCAGGAAGTTGTTCTCTAGAAAAGGAGTATTTGCAGTCTTACCTTAGACCATGAATGGAAGAAGTTCACCTCTTCCTACTTCCTTTTCTGCCTCCTCTTGCTTTCTCCAAAGCTATCAAGCAGAGGGCTTTCAGTGAGAGTAGACAGTGCTAGCTCTTCTTAAGTCCCTGCTTATAAGAGAGATTGGTAACTCTTCAATACATCCCCACATTCCTTGCCTACAGAAGTAGAAGGTGGCTTAATTTTATCTAACAAGGTTATAGTTCTCCCTGGGTTGCCCTTTTCCCAACGCTATCATTTAGCATGACCAAAATGGCCAACACATTTTCTGGGCACAGTTTCAGCAGCGTGGGCAGTGTGGCCAATGGTTAAGAGTATAGGGCCTTGTTCCACTGTCAACTGTGTGACCCCTAACTTCAGTATCCCCGCCACTAAAATAGAGATAAAGCAGAGTACCTGGCTCACAGAGTTGCTATAAGGAGTGAATGAGATAAGGCAAGTAAGCCATCACCTGGTAAAGCTCAACGTGAGCAATTATTACCTTTCTAATGTTGTGTTATATCCTTCTTTCCAACGTACACACACACATACATATATTGGGGTCAAGTTAATATTTATATGTATTTCTTAGCGGAGCCGTCTTAATGTCTCACAAAAATATGGCAGCAGCAAGTGTTAGAGTGTTACTGAAATATTTTAAAGGGATGGGACAAAGATATCAAGTCTATTAACTGAGGACAAGTGTGGATTTTTACCTTCTGGAGAGAAAGAGAGCCCTTTAAGGGAAAAAATTCATAGACACAATTCACAGTAAATACAAAAGATAAAAGCTGTGGTTTTACCAAGAAGTTACACCAGAAGTTATTTCCTGAGACACACCAGAGGGGGTTTAATTCTAGGGCACCACAGCATTCAAAATAATTCCCTTGAGGATAAACAGCAATGGGGAGTGGTTGGGGAGAGGGATCAGGGAAGAGCAGGAGGAAATGCAGAAAACTCCAGAAAGAGAAATCCTAATGGAATGCTGTCAGATCTAAAAGTTATCACCTATTCTTTCTACCTGCCTTCAGCTTGCAGAGATGGAGGAAAATCATAATAACCACCATTGATTCCTGGGAACTTACTCTTTGCCAGGCACTGGACCAAGGGCTTTATAAATATTAGTTCATTTCATCCTTGTCACAGACCTCTGAGGTGGGTGCCATTAATTCCCCCTGTCTTACAGATGAGGAGAGGAAAGTGTGGAGAGGATGGGTAATTTGACCAAGTCACATAAGTGGCAAGTGGTCCAGTTCTGACTCACACTCAAGTGAAAGGATTTGGGAACCCTGGCTATTAACTAGCACACTGTACCCCAGGTATCATGGCTGTAGGTGCTCTGAAGAAAATAACACCACCCAGCACTCATCTGATCACTTATCTGATAAGTGACAAGGAGTCATCTCAGTTCTAGGCAGGGCAGTGACGTGGTGGGATTTCAGTTCCAAGTAAATCATTCTAGTAGCAATATGGAAAAGAGATACCTGAGTAACTCCATTTTCAACAAAATATACACCTTCTTCCAACCAACATTTTTTAATAGTTAATTGATTTTTTAAAGATTTTACTGTAGTAAAACATACATGATATAAAATTTACCATTTAAGCATTTTTAAATGTACAGCTCTGTGGCATGAGGTCCATTCACATTGTTGTGCAGACATCACCAATCTGTTTCCAGAACTTTCATCATCCCTAACCAAAACTCTCTACCCATTAAATAACAACTCCCCATGACCTTCTTCCCCCAACGCCTTTGTAACCTCTGTTCTACATTCTGTCTCTGAGTTTAATACTCTAGGTATCTCATATAAGTGGACTCATACAATATTTGTCCTTTTGTGTCCAGCTTATTTCATTTAGCTTAATGTTTTCAAGGTTCATCCATGCTACTGCATGTATCAGAATTTTATTTCTTTGTAAGGCTGAATAATATTCCATTGTATGTATATACCATATTCTGTTTATCCACTCATCTGTTAGTGGACATTTGAGTTGCTTCCACCTTTTGACTATTGTGAATAATACTGCTATGAACTTTGGTGCACTCAGCCAAGTAACATCTAAAATTGTAATTACACCCTGCCTATTCTCCCCACTTCCCCTCCTCCGCACCCCTCCCCACTCCAGGTGCAACGCTCTCTGAGGCTACATCAGCTTTACCAACGTTCTCTAAAACCATTCCTTTCTCTCTCTTTGCAGTGTCCAGTCCAGCCAGAAGAAGAGTCAAAAGCTCTCAACACCTCTTGACCAAGAATGTAAGGACAACTTCAATTTTGATCCCTTTTATTGGTTTTCATTACAAAAGCATCATCTAGCTTCTTCACTTCCTCTCCCCTGCTCTCAATAGCCAGGAAGTTTTTCTCTATGGCATGTTGCGGCTGCTCGATTTCCTGTCCTCCCCTTCACCAAAATAATTGACAAATGTCTACCAGACAGCAAACAGCTCCTATTCTGCCATTTTCCCCAGACACATAGAGTAAATCTCATTCTCTAAAAAAATTGTGTTCTTATTTAAATAGAGTCCACGATGAGTATAGTATCCCTGACTTAGGTGTTCTCCTATTGTTGGCATTTGTGAGGTTCCATTTTTTCACTATTATAAATAGCATTGCAATTAATTTGTACAAAATACTAATCTTTTGGATTAATTCCAGGGTAAATTAACAAGTAAAAGGATAAGAATAGTTTCATCTATCCCTTGATCCATTCATCCATCCACTATTTTCATTCCTACTATGTGTAAGAGACACTATGCTAGATGTGGAGAATGGTGATTTTTTTTTAAAAAAATGGTTTCTGCTTACAGCTTTGTCACACATCACCAGGAATTCTGAACAGTTGCCAGGCTTCCAGCAATGCTTTTCCATTTACCTCCAACCCTACTAACATCAATTTTCATTTTTTTACATTATCTTTTGCTACTCTATAAGCATTCACATTACCTTAAAATTAGGTCACATGTCATTAGAGCCAAAGAATGCTGTAAATTTCTCATTTTACTTACAGATTTCTTTATACAAAAGTTGTCAATCCATCTTCGTACTTTCACTAAAAAGGTTCAACTGCAAATGGTTTCCTCTTGGTTATGTTGGAGTTTCAATTTCTATCACAATCTTTCGTGGAACAGCATTTTGATTTTCTAAGTATTTCAGTTTTTGAAGGCCTAGTCACCATTAAAAAGAATTTTTTTCAGCGTCCTGGGAATGATATGGGGTTTTAGTCGTTGTTGTTTTCATAAACATTACTTTTTTTTAAATTCCCAAAGTAGTATGTGCCCGTTATGAAATTTCAAATACTATGACAATATAAAATACAGTATCAGAAAATTCTAAGAAGCTGTGGAACATAACGGTTAGGTATATAGACTTAAGAGTCCAACTGCCTGGACTTAAATTCAAGTTCTATCCATTTCTAGCTAGGTGACCTGGAGCAAGTTGCCCACCATACTGGGACTCACCTTCTTTAGTATTCAAATGGCAATAATAGGAGCACATTATCTCAAGAACCATTGGAAGGAGCAAATGATTTAACACATGTAAAGTGCTTAGTCTAGAGCCTGACACACACCAAGCATTCAATTAGTATTGGCGCTTTATAAGTGAAATTTTCCCATACACTAACGTATCATTATTGTGCTCCATTGCTCAATAATGTACTGTTTTGCAATTTGCTTTTTTCACTAAACTGTAAGTCTTGAACATTTTTACATGCCAGCTAATACTTATAGATCTACCTCATTCTTCATCAAAGCTGCATACCATGCCATTATATGAATGTACTATAATTTTCTACCCAAATCACATCTGAAGTCTTCTAGATTATTTAACAAAATTCTACTAAAACAATGCCACAAGGAATATCCTTGAACATATTTTTCATAAGCAAATGTTTTTGAAGATAAATTCACAGATATGAAAATCCTTGGTCATCAAATCAACACGTTGTACTCCTTAATGTTATATGTCAATTATATCTCAAAAAAAAGAAAATGCTCAAAGGATATGAACATTGAAAAAAATGTATATCCCCTGCCAAATTCTTAGCAACTGTGTTTTAAAGCACCTTTACCAAAACACCTAAGCCAATACTGTACATCATCAGTGTTGTTAATCTTTGATAATCTGATAGGTGAAAATATCTTGTTTTAATTTGCATTTCTTTAATTATCAATATCATTCTTCATCTTTTCAGGCATTTTGATATTTTTTCACTATAGGTTCCTAATTCATGTCTTTGGCACATTTTTCTGTCATTGTATTTTTTTAGTGACTTTTGAGAATATTTTACATTAAGAAAGAAAATGAGGGTGTCTGGGTGGTACAGTTGGTTAAGCACCTGACTCTTGATTTCAGCTTAGGTCTTGATCTCAGGGTCCTGAGTTCAGGCTCTGCCTTGGGCTCTGTGCTGGGCGTGGAGGCTACTTAAAAACAAACAAACAAACAAACAAAAAACAAAAAGAAAAGGAAAGAAAGGGGCTTTTAATGGATGGAAAATTTCTTTATAGTAGGGCAAGAAATTCTGACCTTTCTCCTGGTCCCTGATAACTGAAGCCCACAGTCTACAATAAAAATGCTCCTGACTTTCAAGGAGTGGGTGTTACCAAAAATGGAAAGGGAGGGGCACCTGGGTGACTCAGTCAGTTAAGCAGGCAACTTTTGATCTCGGCTCAGTTCATCATCTTGGGGTCCTGGGATCTAGCCCTGCCTCAGGCTCTGTGCTCAGTGGGGAGGCTGCTTCAGGATTCTCTCTCTCCCTCTGTCCCTCCACCCACTTGTACTTGCACTCTAAAATAAATACATAAATCTTTTTAAAAATGGAAAGGAAAGGGGTTTTTTGTAGGTGATTACAGTTTAAGAAAAGTTTCACGACAGACTTTTCGGTCAAGGGGCTTGAGTCTGGCATTACTCTGGATTTGAAGGAGCCACAAATCATTCATGACTCCAGAAAGATCCCTTGGGAATTGGGAATATTTAGTTCTCAACCAAGTTCTTGCCTTGAATTTCTTTTTTTTTTTTTTTAAGGTTTTATTTATTTATTTGACCGAGAGAGACAGCCAGCGAGAGAGGGAACACAAGCAGGAGGAGTGGGAGAGGAAGAAGCAGGCTCCCAGCGAGCAGGGAGCCCGATGTGGGGCTCGATCCCAGGATCACGCCCTGAGCCGAAGGCAGACACTTAACAACTGAGCCACCCAGGCGCCCCTTAAATTTTTAACCTTAAACAATGTTCCTGTCTGAATCACTAATACCAATATCTACTGGCTTTGTAAGGACAGAACAATATTTACAAAAGCTTTTAAAATGGAAACTAAATCACCATACTTTCTAATAGTTAAGTAAGTTCTAGGGAAGAAAATCCTCAGGAGATTTCGAACCTAAATAAAGGAGACAACTCTCAGTGGTGGGGATGAAACCACAGGGGATGAGATATCAAACCAACCAAAATACGGGGCACAGCCTTCTGGAACTTCAGCCACTTGACTTCTGGCAGCCCTGTAGAACCATGCTCTCAGGTTTCCTGGGAGTGGAAATTTTTGAGAAAGACAGTTATGTTAATGGTTTATGACTTTCCCTCTCCAAAATATTTTTACTCAGAGGGAAAAAAAATGACTCAAGTATATGAATACATATTAAAATTTGCTTTTGATTTAAAAAAAATTAGAAGCTGGGTCTTGTCTTCAACGATGCAGTCTTCCCCCAGGTGAGACAACTTAGTAATGCCCTCTGGCCTTTGAGCTCTCCTCTGAATTTCTCATTTCCCCTAACAGCCTGACTCATCCTTTGCTAGCAAACCTCAATGCCAGCTGTACAGAACATTCAAATTAGAAAAGACAAGAAAGGTCTTAGTCTACCTAAGATGAGGGAAGTGAGTCCTACAGAAAGAATCGTCTCTGATTATTTGTTTCCTCGTCCGACTGGCTCTTGGCTTCCCTTTGAGTTCCCAAGGAAAATATTTACATTTTGTAACTGCTTGAATCTACAAATGTTTATGACTTTCTTTGTCCTGAAATTCTTATTTGTGTCTGTTGTCCTTGGGCTACCATGTGGAGTCAGGTTCCTTCCTTTACAAAGATCTCTCCTCTCTAAACCATCCTTAGTGCCACAGCACCTCTACGATGGAGTCAGGCCCCCAGGGGCCATCGATTCCCAGCCCCATCATAATGAGCAGTGGTAGCACCGCCAGGAAAGATGGAGATATGGGATTGTAAATGTCACATCTCCTCAGATTTCCATCTTATTGGGAAATTTACTGATTTTTCAAAATGCGATTGATGGCACTTGAAATTTCTTATCTGGATGTAGGCACTTCTCTGGGTCTTATAAAGAGCACTCACCTAGAAGTCCTAAAACCATGGCTCTCATCCTGGCTCTGCCCCTTATAACTCTGTGACCCTGTAGACACATGACCTCTCTTGGCCTCAGTTTCTCTATGTGTAAAATTAGGGAGTTGGGCTAGAACGTTGTTATGGATCCCATCAGCCCTAAATCATGATGATTCTCCATCACCTAGGTCTCACCTGTCTTTCCAACTCCCTACTGGCCCCCGAGGCCGGCAAACAGAAGTGTGAGTTGAAGAGGTCAGTGAGTGGAGTCCTGAGGCTTGAGCGTTAGCCCATGCCTTCCCTGCTTCCAGGCTCTGACCAGAGATCAGCAGCGGAGCGGCAGTTTATTGCTCTAATCTATCCCCCCTACTTTCAGAAGGCAGTTTGCTGGAAAGGCAAGTCCAACACTAAACCCTCCCCTCCCTTCCCGCTTACTCCTGTACTGGGGGAGGGGGGGGCCGCTAAACAACCTACTCTCAGACCAGTTTGTTCTAAGCCCAGCAGCAGCTGCTGCCCCAAACTGTGTCCTAGAGACCAGAAAATAACCCAGGCTTTCAGGTGTCCATTTCCTGGGGTGGGCCCAACGTGCTCCCCGCCCCCCCTGCCCCGGCCTTCCCCCTCCCTAAGCCCTCTCAGAGCCTCTGTTACTGTGGGAAATGAGAACCACAAGTTCCAGACCAGCTAAGAAAGGGAAATCTGAACTGGGCACCTCTCCTCCTTCCTTTCCTGCTATTGGCATCCTTTGGGGACTGGAGAAGATACCCTGAAGGGGCACTTGGCCCTAAGTCATGACCTGGGAAGTAACCAGCCTCATCCCCATCCCTAGGGAGCCTCCTCCAACCAGCAGAGCGCTGAGCAGCTAATGCCTCTCGGCTCTCTCCCTGCTGGTTCTCTTCTCCCACCCCACAGCACAGAGAAGGATTGCGGAGGTGGAGTTTCTTGTTCCTGAAAGGGAACATTTGCTTCCCTTTCAGAGGAGGAAATGCCGGGTCTCCCTCATGGACTCCGCAGGCTTTCATTACCTGCTTTACTTTCTCCTTGTACAAAGTAGGTCTGAAAACATACCAGTCTCACTCCTCCTCACTCAGAAGAATGCTGACAGAATGAAAATAAAATCAGAAATACCTGTGACAGTCAAGAGCTCTGTATCATAATGAGGCTCAGGTCTCTCCTATTCAACCTGGAGAGTCACATTCCAGGGGAGAGCCCTTTAGGCCAAATATTACAAGGGTCCAGGGGAACAGGGCTCCGAACTACCATTAATCTAGGAAATTCCAGTATTCTGGGCAACATCATGGCAGAGAACGGGGCCACGGGGAAGGAAGGTAAGGAGGATCGCAGAGGAGACTGTTAGTGCTGGGTGGTCAGTGCTGGACCCCGCACTGAGCTGGCACAGGGTGGACCCAGCACTGCCCCAGCCCAACAGAACCACCACCTTCTAATCATACCACAGTTTATAAATGTATCAAAGCAACACATTGTACACCTTAAACTTACCAAATCGTATGTGTCAGTGATATCTCAATTCAGCTAGGAGGAAAAAGGAATAAATATTTTAAATTATTGGGGGAAAAAAAAAACCCCACCTTCTGCAGTGCCCAGAGGAGAAAAGGTACTAATCCTACACGCTCCTGAATGATCAGCTTTCTCCAAAGGCACAGGGTGAATGAGTCTGGGCCCTAAAATGGGCTTGAGAGGAGTTAATTTCCTAACCCAGATAAGACCAAATTGGGGATATATTAGTTTTCTAAGCAAAGGACTATTTGTGGTAAACTGAGCAAAGAGTGACAGCTTCTCCTAGTTTCCTCTTTGGGAGACATGAACTGCTCTGATTCTGCAGATAAATATGTAGCTTGAAGAAAGAGCAAGCTCTGCTACTAAAACCCCTACAGGTGATAGGCATTTACTCTGCCCCCACACAGCAAGGACACACAAGAATATCTCCTTTCCACAGAACCACCAAGTGTCACGACTGGGGCGTGAATTCAGGTCTGCATGACCGCAAATGGAGTTCCCTTCTTCACCACTGACAATCTGAGAAGAGAACGAACACACACACACACACACACACAACTTCGTTTTCATTTGCATTTAATTATCGTTCAACATCTTTTCATGTTTGTGGTGTCATGTTTACCATTTGTATTTCTATTGTCAATGGTCAGCTCCTAGTTTTTGTCCCATTTTTCTTTTGTCTTCTTCCTCTTTATTGATTTGTAAGTGTTCTCTATACATAGGGATCATTCCCCATCATACGTAACAAATGTTGTATTGAGCCACGTTCACTTCTTGTGTTTGTTGTTTTTAACATGTATCTTGGATCTGTCTGGTATATATTTTGGTGTGAGAAGTTTGAACACAAATCAATTTCCTGCAGTTACCTGCCATTTATTATAACAGTATTTATTAAAGATCCAATTTTTCTCCACTAAATTGAAATACCACCCTATGTTAATATTTAGAAATGTAGTCTTATTTGCTCAGCACCCTCCAAAAGCAACACAAGTGTTCTATGTGGATAAACGCGGGGGATCCGTCAAAGGCTAGAGAAAAAGGGCTGAGATGGGTCCACCGAACTCACAGATGCACCCAGCGCCCAGGACCTGGCACAGAACGTGCCCTTGCAGGACATCCGCCAAAGGAGCAAGCAAATGAGTCAATGCAAACCTCAGAGAAGCTACGGTATACAGATCCTAACCAGCTTCAAAGGAGTGAAGAATTTCAGAATGAATGACCCTAATGTCCTGGATATGTATAAAAATATGCAGGATATGAGCCCAAAACTGCTAAGATTCCCTCATCACTCCCGGTATTAAGATAAAATATGGTATTATTTGTCTCAAGTTTATACATTTAAATCATTTCAATGATTTAAGTGTGTTTATTATAACTTTTAAGGCCCATTTTGGTGGGTCCTGACAAAAGGGGTATTTCCTTTTAATATACTTCCCAAAATAACTATTCAGTAGGTGATCATGACTGAAAACACCTTAGCTCTTAGCATTCTGTTTGGGTTTCTGAAATTTCCACTTAGCAAACCATACATAGTGGAAATTCATCTCCCAGCTCCTCCTGACTCAGGAGTTCTGCAAGGTGGTGGAAATGTGAGCATGTGGAGCTCTGTCTGCACTGTCTTGCCAGCAGCTTCTTTCTTTTTATTTTTTTAAAGATCTTATTTTTTTATTTGACAGACAGAGAGACAGCCAGAGAGAAAGGGAACACAAGCAGGGGGAGTAGGAAAGGAAGAAACAGGCTCCCAGCGGAGGAGCCTGATGCGGGGCTCGATCCCAGAATGCTGGGATCACACCCTGAGCCGAAGGCAGATGCTTAACGACTGAGCCACCCAGAACCTGGGAATTAGTTGGGCCCTGGGTCCTCTCCCCAGGTCTTCCTTCTGCTGGAGCATTCAAAAAGCTGTCCTCTGGGTGAAACGAGGGTGTCTACTTAGCACAAAGACTGTATGACCCTGGTTTCCAGAACTGTCATCATTTCAAATAGCCTGTTCTGTTGCCAAACAGAACAGGCACCTGGGGGGCAGGTGACATTTTTGGCCTGATGGCCCAGGCTCCTGACTCTGAAGGGGCTGCTGGTGAGGAACCCCCGGGGACCCTCAGCTTCCTGCACCACGGCACCTGGTGAAATTAAATAAAACAGTTGACTGTTGGGGGCCAGTTAACCCAAGTTCTCCCACTGCTGCTAGCATTCGCTGGAGTAAGGAAAACTCCAGTAAGTCACTGTGTGCCCAGGGTACATCTGAAGATCCGAAGGAGAGGAACAAGCTGACTGTCCTTCCTCCCGGCAGGTGGTGATCGAGTCAGACCTCTACACGCCGCGGCCACTGGAGCTGCTGCCGCACCGCAGCGACCGCCGCGACGGCGAGGGCCGCAGGTCCGGCCGGCTCCACGGCGCGCGGCCGCAGGGAACCCACCTTGCCAAAGCCCCGGCCAGACCTGGTACGTGCGACCTGGATCGAGTCCCCGGAACCTGCCTGGGACGTGGGGGGGGGGGGGCAGTGACGCGCTTAGCCCAGCAGCCGCAGGGTCTGCGGCCCGGCTTGTCTTTTCCAACAACCTCACGCTCCTCCCTGGCGTCCTCCATCCCGCCAGGTGAGCGCAGCACCTGTGGCTGGGGCGTGCGCTTCCCGCCCCGCCCCCTCCCCTGCTCGGCGCGGGCCGTCACTGCTCTGAGTGCACCTGCTCTCGGGCCCCACCTACAGCAGCCACACAGAACACCTACCAGAAAAACACTCCCGGGCGAGCATGGACGCTTTCATTCACCATCTTGCTCCCCAGGAAGCCCTGCTGGGTCCGAGAGATGAAAATCATTATGTTCTGGGGGAGAGAAAACTAGTGTAGACATGACTCATGAAGACAGAAGCTTACGTTATTTTACAGGCTGTGTGTGTAATTATACAGGCTCTTCATAAACTGCCATCTTACGATCTCACCATTGTAAATGTGAATGACTTAGGGCTATTTGAACAATCTTTAAAAAGAATTTAGGGACAAATTTGTTTTGAAAACTGGAAACCTTGTAGTCTCACCTTCACTGTTTTTTAAAATGGCCTCCACCCCAAGCAGTTCCATGGGAATCTGCACCTCGCCCGCTGAAGTCTGTGATGGTATTTTGCCCTTAGTTGCCGGTTTAGGTTATTTCTGTTATGTCCACAGCCTAAAGTAAGTGATATTTTAACTCCAAAATGCACAGTAGAAAGTCTGGGATGTCCTTCTGAAGGCATTTGGGTGTCAACAATTTTGTCTGTTGTAAGAACTGAAATTATACTTCATTGAGTATATCTTTTCATCCATCCATCTCCTCTCCTTCTTCATAGATGCTCGACTGGATCTCTAAGGTTTCTTTGATCAGTAACATCCTGATCCTCTTTTTATGATCCGATGTATAATAACGCATAAATCAAGCTATACTCTCTAGCTAAGTGATTACATATACACATATGTAGAGTGAAAGCATAAGGAAAACCACAATCTGCCTTGCAAATTAAGAGGAGATAAATTTTTCTCTGCATCTATATATAGGTGGGTGGGTGGGTGCATGTGTGTGTAGAAAGAGAAAAAGAGAATATCTTCACTAACAAACCATAAAATGGATTTACAGTCATGTTTCTCAAATTTTAATGTGCAAAAGAATCTCCTGGGAATCTTGTTTTCATGCAGATTTTAATTCAGTAAGACTGAGTAGGGCCCCAGATTTTATGTTTCTAAAAAGCTTCCCGATGATGCTGATGATGTTGGTCCAAGGACAATATATTGATTAGCAAGGATTTAGAGACAAACAGGTAGTTCTCACAGTGGGGTCCCCAGAGCAGCAGAATCACATGGGAACTTGCTGGAAATGTAAATTTGGGGTCCCACCTGAGATCTATTGAATAAAATTCTGGGGTGGGGCCCAGCAATCTCTGATTTAACAAGCCCTCCAAGTGATTCTAATGCACACTGAAAGTAGAGGACCACTGACCTGCAAGCACCCCAGGCCCATTTACAGAAAAGGAAACAGATACCATAGAAGCTGTTTGATACAAAGTCACACTGCTTATTAGCAACAGAACAGAAATTAAATCTTGGTTCTGCTAATTTCTTAGCCAATGCCTCCATCCCCCCAGAGAATAATGTCTTTCCAACCATCTAGTCTTAGGGCCCACTTTCCTTCCTAAGTAGTTTGTGGAGCTCGACTGTCCAAGTCAGTCTTTTATTGTTTAAGAGAACAGTAAGTAATGAAATGGAGAGAATCCGCCCAACATGTGACAGTCAGCTCATGCAGGGAATGTGCTAGGCAGGTTTAAAAAAAAAAAAAAAGATTGAGCTGGGCATTGATTCAATTCCTTCAGCTCCCCCAATCTGATAGATGCCAGAGGGGTTTCTGAGTCAAAGCCAGACCCAGCACTTTCCACAGGAAAGGCTTGGGCACGGAGTCTTCCATCCTCCCATTAGAAGGATGTGTGTCTCCAGGGAGCTCAGATCTGGGGGCTTGCTTCTTTTCTGAGCTGTAGGAGAAGGCTCCTGGATGATGTAGCCTTCTCATGTGGGAGAAAGATTCTGTGAGGAATCTTGGAAATTGCAGGGACTCTGAAGGCAAAGACCAGCTGAGAAACTCTCTCACCACGAGGCCCTGAACAGGTGAACCTCAATGCCCGGAATGGGGACAACCACCTCCTGGGCCCTGGATAATTGGCTGCCCGTGGAACGTCTCCACCAAGATGTCCTCAGGCACCTCAGAATCAACATGTTCAAATGGAATGCGTCCTCCTCCTTCAAACCTGTCTTCCTTTCTCAGCTGGGATGTTTCCTTAACACCCCCTTGTCCTCCTCACCCCCACTCCACCCACCATGTCACATACTAAACACTGACAATGTCAACTCCTGGATATGTCTCATCGCTCCCTCTTGGTACCTACCTCAGGCTACCCGGGCTCAGGCCCCCTTCACCCCTGGTGTGTAGCATCCAACCCTGGCCCTCAGCCTCCAGTCCCTCTTCCCTCTACAAGGCTACCAGAGCAGTCCATCTAAAGCAGAAATCTGCCTCTGCCATCCTTCTGCTTCAGTGTCCTTCCTACCCCCTTCCTACCCCCACTGCCCTCCAGACCATGTTCAAGGCCCTCGGGAATCCATTCTCTTCTGACCTCTCCAGGGTCACTTCCTGTGACACACTCCTGTCCCTGCCCGTCCATACACACAGAAATCCTGAGCTGCAGTGCAGTTCTGTGACTGCTCCATTATATTCTGTTTCCCAGACCTTCCCTGACCCTGTTCTTCCTGCAGACTGCCCTGTCTCTACCTGGCAAATACCTCCCAGATTGAGTTAGGGTGTCCCTCAGTCTTGTTTCTCCAGCCCTACAAGACCCCCAAAGCAGTTTGCCATTCCCTAGATCATCCTTACCTGGCTTCCTCTGTTATGTATCTCCAAAGCCTCGATTTCCTCGTCTGAAAAGAGGGGCCTATTATGATATCTACTTAACAGGGTTATGGTAAGGATTAAATGAGACAATGCTTATGTGTTTTACACTCAGCACAGTGCCTGACACAGTAAATACTCAAAACTATGAGCTGCTGTTATTCTTTATGCCAGAGCACTGTAAGTTATGATTTAATCTTGGTAGTCTTGTAACTTCATTTTATTGCCATTGAAATGTTTTCTTCCTTGGGCTGGGGAGTGTTTCATCTCTATTTGCTATAGTGTGATAGGATGGGGCTTGTTCTGGAATGTCTGCCCAAGGAAAGACTATATTGAAAGCCAGCTTTCCCCCACCTATTGCCAGCTCCCTCAGCTCAACACCTGGATTCTCAGAAGCTGCAGACTTCAGGGTAGAGATTACTCAGAAGTAGGTCGGGCTTCAGGAATAAAGGCATAGCAAGAAGGTTCTCACGTAAGTCTCCTGTGGCCAATGTCTCAGGACTCTGCTAATCTCCAACCCTCGACCATCATAGAGCTGTGCTTCCCACCACACAGGCAGACTTCTCTGCTCCCTTCCACAGACGAGTGTCCAGGATCAGCAAGCTAAATTGCAGTAAAGACTGAACTCCTGATAACCTCTTGTAATGTAGCTCCTTAGGAAGGAAGGACAAGCTAAGAGCACATTCTCCAAGCAGCTACTGCCCACAGACGCAGTACTAACTGCTTCCACACACATGATTTCATTAGACCTTAGTTCTACCCTCCCTGCCCACCACACGCCCAGAAGAGTGCCAGGGGTGCAGGTGACCCACCCGACAGTTGCCCCATTGCCTGACCCTACTGCCTGATTTTGCTGCTTGGCACAAAGGCCTTTAGAAACTCCCAGCTTGTGGTTGATTAGCTGATGAGATCATTGACGCAGAAGCCGGGGGGAAGTAGAACACAGAGTACTACTGAGTAATGCCTCCTCTGTTCAACCCTACAGTGGGGAGTTCAGAACCCAAATCATCAAATCTGTGTGGGAATCGAGCATATGGAAAGTCTTTGGTAAGTAAAATAAGCCTGGTTAGTTCTATCTGTGGTGCTTTAGACTTCTCGCCCAGTCCTTTGTTTCAGGCCTGAGGATTATCAGAAAGGCAAGCCTGAAGGTTCTTTGCTCTTGAAGTCTATCAGATCACAGCACACCACTGGGCGTTGCTCTCTTTCTTGCCAGAAAGTCAACTCTTAGGCAGACAGAGGAAGGTATTATTACCTAGTGGACATCTCAAGCACTGGGGGAGAGAAGTGGTTTCTGTGGTAGGCACGTGCCAGGTGGAAACGCCTGACTAATTCCCAGGGGCAGCTATGGGGGTAAAGAGCTGCAAGGGCCTTAAACGTTGTAAAAACATGAAGCACCAGGCATCTCTGGTCGGGAAAGCTCTGGAGGACATGTGCTCCAGGTCAGGGTCTCTGGAGGCAGACTCTGAGATGTGGCGTAGGGGGTATGAGATCTGTATTAGGGATTGGTACCTGTGGCAGGAGGAGGGAGGTCAGCTTGCGCAGAGGCTGAACTGCCATGCGCACCAGATACCTCCTGGTGGGAGCCTCCCTGAGATGGGCCCAAATGGCCAAACCTTTGTTTCCTCCTCGCTCCGTCATGGTACGTGGCCTGCGCCAGCCCAGGTGTCACCTGGTGAGGGGCCCACTGCACCCGACGCATGCCTGGAGGAGCCGAGAGCCATCTGCTGCCTGAACCCCAGCGGTTGGGCAGCAGTCCTTCCCTGAAGGGAGATCAGGGGGGTGCACGTCCAGACTTAGCTCAGAAAAAAAAAAAAAAAAAGAAACACATCTCCTGCGCCTTCCTCTGGGCATGAATGTGGGTACCCTCTGGGTTGGCACAGTAAGGGGAGAATCATGGCTAGAGGTGAGGTCAGCTCAGGCATCCTGGTCTCCGTGAGCAACAGCTCTCCAGATTGGCAGATCGTGCCACAGGAGGACTAGAAAAGCCCCTGGAGATTGTGTGGGCCAGCCTCCTCCTTCTGGAACAAATTGGACAGTAAGCACTTCACTCCGCGTCTGAGCAGAAAATCTAATCCAAATACCTCATGTAGGTCATCCCTGTGCTGGGAGAACCACACAGAGGGCAGGGATGGGTCACGCTGTTTTATCAGGAGTCCCCTGCCCCAACCTAGTACTCAAGAGAAACTGAGGCAGATTGTCAGGCTGTAACAGCTCAAAGAGCTGCCCGCAGCTTAGGCCGGAGGAAGACCAAGGTTAAGGGAAAGAGGGTGACTCACAGCCTTGGATTAACTGCCCCAAACCTCTGGGCTGGGCTCACACAGTACCCCTGGCAGAGAAGTAACTGCATCTGGGAGGGCAGAACGAGTTGGGATGGGATAGGGTGGTCATGAGGACACAGTGACAAAGAGGCAGCAAGACTGACTCTTTCCCCTGAGCCTGAGACAGTGATGCTGGGGTCCTGCAGCTCATCAGAGGCCCCTTATCCCAGGGTGGGAGAGGGATTCAGAGCTTACACAGCTAATTCTGACTCCGTGCTGACATGCACTGGAGGAGGACCAAGGACATTGGAGCAGGAGAGGCGGGCGTATGTTCCCGGGGCTGGGCTGTTGGCACGATGGGGAAGGAGAGCTCCCGAGAGGCCACAAGGTGGCACAGTAACTCTGCCCACAACCTTTGGCCAGCTAGGGAGAGAAGGGGACAGTTAATCATGATGTCCTCAACCTGGATTTTCCCAGCAATTCCAGGAATGTGGTGACCCTAAACCTTCAATGGGGTTGGGGTGAAGGAACAAAGCATAGCGTATGCCCATTGACTAAGCAAACTCTGGGTTTAGCCCTGGCTAGGGCGTCAGCTACTTTTCCATTCAGCACATGCTTCTTGAGCACTCATCACCTCCTTGAGGAGGGCTGCAGAGGGCCACCAAAGGGATTAAGTGCCAGACCCTGACACACACCATGCCACCTTTCTGAGGACTGGGAGACTAGACAAGCATATGAAACAAGAATGTCCATATGTCCATACCACATCCCCTAGAGGGATGCCTGGGTGGCTCAGTCAGTTAAGCATCCGCCTTCAGCTCAGGTCATGATCCCAGGGTCCTGGGATCGAGCCCCGCATCATGCTCCTTGCTCAGCGGGCAGCCTGCTTCTCCTCTGCCTGCTGCTCCCCCTGCTTGTGCTCTGTCTCTCTTCTCTCTCTCTGACAAATAAATAAATAAAAATCTTTAAAAAAACAAATAAATTAAAAAAAGAAGAGAACCATAGAAAGAACCGGTGAAATGCTGAAACATGTCACGTAGGTACTCACGGCTGTGGGGACAAGGGACATGAGGGCAGAGAAATCCACTTAGGCCACCAGCCTGAGGAAAGGCCTCTGGGAAGAAGTGGCCTTGAAGGGCAGGCAGAGACGAGGCTCCATCCAGAGGGTGAAGGAAAAGCCGAGGGGAGATGCGAGCTGTGCATGCACTTGAGGAAAGGATTCGTTGTTGTGTGGGGATGAGCACGAGCATGAGGAGAGGCGGGACCAGCCCCGCTGGGACGGGAGCTGTCACAGTAGCCACGGCGGATGCAGAGTAAAGCTGCATAGTGAGGGGGAGCCGGGTTTTGAGGAGCCTGGGAGCACAGGCTGCAGAGTTGGCCTCAGTCTAGTCTGCAGTGGGGAGGGGCTGCAAATCCAGAGGGGCTGGGATTAGTGGCGGGTCTGGCGGGAAGCAAAGAAGTCCCGGGTGACTGGATCTGAAGACTAGGGCAGAGGAAATGGGGAGGATGGCCCTAACCTGGGCAGTCTTTCAAAGCACGAATCTGCAGGATCTGGCAACAAAGTGAACACAGGCAAGGGGAGTGGGAGGGTACAGAGTAGTCAGGTAAGATTGAGTTGTGCTCTCTCTCAAGTTCTCTGGGTCGGTGGTTCTCAGAGCGGGCACTGGCAGTACCCAGGACCTCGTTAGAAATGCAGGTTCTCAGGCCCACATCAGACCTACTGAATCAGAAACTGAGGCAGGCCCAGCACGGTGTTCACAAGCCCCGCAGGGCAGTCTTGATGCCTGCCAAAGTGTGAGGACTATTGTCCTAGCTGGTGGATGGATGGAGCCATCCCCCTTTCAGCTGGCTCCGGTCAGTGGGACCATGACCACATCCTCACCTTCCACTCCCTTCCCACACCACCCAGATTCCTCCGGTGGCCCGGATCTCAGTGAAAGCCCCTGGTGTGCTGGAGGCGGCGGCCGCGGGCTCGGAGAATGGAGGTGTTCTGACAAGAGGGTAAGTGCCGTGTCTCCCCACCCGCTGCTGGCGGGGCTCACCACCCATTCCTGGTCCTTCGCAGAAGAGTAACAGGTGGCCTGGCTTACAGACTCTCAAGATGCTAACACGAAATCCATGCCAGCTTTAAATTACCTTTTAATGAGGGCAATAATCCTGGGTCTCTGGAGCGCCTCATCAACTGTTTCCCCAGGATTAAGCTCAAGTGTTTTTGATGGTTTCCACTTCATTAACACCACTCTTTAGACTTGGAGAAGTGTCATTTGGGAGGGTTTTTGGTTAATTAGATAAACGTAATCACAGGTCATTATCAGAGCCTCCCGGTAGGCACAGCGGTGTCAGAAATGCCTTGTGGATTAGGTGAAGGGCTCCTGTCCAAAGGTAAAGAAATATGCAAGATACAAAAGTTTCAAACCTAATGTATAACCTCCATGTTACTGTTAACTCTGATCCAGAACCAGCCGCTGGAGTAGCAGGAGTAAATAGACCCCTCCCCCAGCACCAGCAACTCCCTCACTGCCTTCAAGGCTGCGCTAAGAAGGCAAGCAAGCGTCTGCGACTCAAGTCAACATGTACATTTATGCCCCCGTCACTATTGTCCATACCGCACATAGCAGAAAAGTGGCTTAGGGGGTGATGCAGGGTGTGGCCTCTGGGCTCCCAGCTGCTTGCTTGCCCAGCACCACCACTTACCTGCTATGACTTCAGGCAAGTTATCGTAACCTCCACGTCCTCACTTATTTCAAAACAAAAGCCAAAAAATGGGGATGATCATAGTACCCCTTTTGAAGTATTATGGTGAGAACAGAATGGGATATGTGAAGAACTTAGCACAAACTGTGGCTGTTGTTTTTCAAGAAACCTACAATCTAGCAGTTGGAAAGACACATCCTTGGGAGCACATGAGACGTGCACTTTGGAGGAACCATAGGCTAAAACACCAACCCAAGGGGTGCACGCCTTGGAAGCTTAGAGTCCAAGGAGGAAGAGCCCAATGTGAAGCTCTTCTAGATAAAAGAAAATCTAGAAAGAATTATAAAAACGAAGTCACTCAATGGACCGGGCCCTAACTGGAGAAAAGTCAGAAAGGCATGTAAATTGTTTGAAGGTCTAGCGGCAAATGCCCCTGACCATCAGTAGCTGCTGCTGAGAGCTGGAGTGAGCCCTCAACAGCTTACTGAGCTGCACACACCAATCTTTCTGCTCCACGTAGCTGTGTCCAGAGGGTTCTCCATGGTTCCTTTCTCTCCGAGCTCAGACGTTCCCATTGCCATGTGTTCCTGGAGGCTGGCTCTTGAAAAGTAAGGCCATTTCTTTCACCTAGGGAGAGGAAGTAAGGAGAAAGATAAACATGTATTGAGGTCTACAATGAACCCAATGCTTTCTTATTTCATTCTCCTCCCAAGTCCTGTGAGTTAGATGAAATTACCCCCCTTTTGTACATGAGGAAACTGAGGCTGGCTGAGATTAAGTCACTTGCCTGAGGCCAGTCAGTGAGCAGCAGGATTCATCCCCAGGGCTCAGACTCTTTCAATAGCTTAACGCTGGGGGAAGCTTGCCCTTTCCATCAAGGTTGTTGGTCTAGAAGTGGGAGGGGTGGGAAAGGAGAACTTAGGACAACAGCAGAACTTGAGAGCCATGAACCACTGTGCCCAGAGCCACCTCCTTCCCTCACCCCATGTAAGGATCCTCCAAAAGAAGTCATCCATATGTGTGTCCCAACAGTGACCCTTCCATCCTGGTCACAGGATGTGTGAGCAGAGGAGAAGTAAGAGCTCGGTCTACTCCTTGACGGCGAAAATTAAAAGTTTGGCTCTGTGAAATGACTGTCCTCCCTACCTACCCCTGGCTTTTCTTTAGATCCAGACATCTCAAGAAGATGACTGAGGAGTATCCAACCCTTCCCCAGGGAGCAGAAGCCTCCCTACCGCTGACAGGAAGTGCTTCCTGCGGTGTGCCTAGCATCCTCCGGAAAATGTGGACAAGGCACAAGAAGAAGTCTGAATATGTGGGAGCTACCAACAGTGCCTTTGAGGCTGACTAGAGGTGACCGTCCCCAGGTGCCCTGCGTTGGCCAAAGTTCACTGCATATGGGGGAGAAAACTTCCAGATTGGAACTGAGCCACATTCACGTCTGCTAGTAGCGGGTCCAAACACGTCACCATCTCTTACTCACCAATAGCCCTGGCTTAGGGTACAGGCAAGGAACTCCCCTGGAAGGCAAAAGAAAAGTGTGCCTTCTTAGAATCGATAAAGCCATTGGTCTGAAAGTGGCTTTGGGAGGTCACAGCGGTTATATCCCTATCTTTAAGCAAAACCACACCACAATCAAACTTTCTCAACCCATTTTAAAGACCTCCAAGGAAGGAAGCAGGCAATCCCTCAGTCTTCCTTGTGAGTTGTTCTAATGTGTGTGATTTCTGGTATAAATATAAGAGCTTGATGTTTGAGGCACTTGTAAACACAGTGGTTCTTACTATTCCTCTTATCACATTGATTTCATCTTAACAAGGTACAATTTTTAATGACAAAGCGCTATATATTTACTTATAGTTCTAATATCCATTTGACAGTGTTGTCAAGATCAGTATCGATCATTTGGCATGAGTGCATGAATTCTATTCTTTTATGTGCAGCTTTTCTATAGAGAAACATGACTAAAAATTAAATGTGGAATGCTAATGTTTTCTGAAGTGGCATAGTCTGGTGAAATTAACAATACCTTGCATTGGCAAAATGATTTTAACTTTTGAAAGTGCTTTCCTATCCATTACCCCTGTTAAAGAAAGCACAATTATTCCCAGTCTATAGATGGAGAAGCCAAGGCATTAGGAGATACAGTTACTGGAACTGAATACTAGGTCCTCAAGTCCACCAGACTCCTTGCTCTGCTTATTTTAGCAACTGATTTGAGGAAGGTTTTGAGGGGTAGGAGTATGTCTCTGGGGGCAATGTTTGAAAGGAAAAATTTGATAAAATTGGAAAAAGCAAGTGATTTGAATGAAATACACCATTACGTATTGGGTTGAACTTGGAGAAATTGCCATCTCTGTAGGTCAGAAACAATCGAACAATTTCATATGGTTTAACCTAATATATAATATCGTGCTTTCCTTCTTTTAATGGAAATGTCATCATCCGTCCCATCGTTAACATCAATAGACTCATGATGACAATATAATAACAGCTCTCATTTACTAAATGCCTACCATGTGTCAGACATGACACTGAGCACTTTACATACATTCTCCCTGTCTAACAGCTCTGAGTTAGGTGTCCTGATCCATTTCATAGATGACAGTTTAAGGCAGTTAAATGATTAGTCTCAAGGTGCCTGACCCACAGGGCGTCAGGCTTCAGTGCCTGGTGTGTGTATCTATTCCTTCACACAGAATAGTTCAGAACACAGAGGAGGATCAAGGTTAGTAAACAACTTTCATCTCAAATGCTAAACGCAGATGATTGGCAGAGGCCGCCTAGAGGGCTGTGTGGAGGTGGAGTCTGAGATGCAGGCGTGGTCAGTTAGTGGTCAGTTAGAAATGCCGGCCTGTGGAGGTCATTAGTGGCACATGTCCTGCATATCTGTCATTTGTAGCCTCAACTCTGCCCCCAGAAGGCTGGTGTTCTAATTCAGAAGCTTAAATTAATCTAACCCATTTAGCAAAATCAAACACTCCATGGTGGAACTTAGTCTAAGACTCAGCTGGAAATCGCCACGTCTTGGTACAATGAAGAATTCGGCCACGTTACCAGTCTCAACCGTTATTCATAGGTTACCACTCTGGCCACGTGTCGCCTTTTGCTAAGTTACCCGTTTCCACATCTCCAGGTGAACCGTTAAGGAGGCATGGAGAGATAAGAGGCCTGGGCTTCTGGGCTTCGGCCTTGTTGATCCCTGCCCTTCAGCCATTATTTTAGATGCTCAGCACCCAACCCTCACGTTGGAATGTGATTTGGAGATTCGGACATCGAGTGCTCTTTCAATGAGGGCCTAGTCTCAACGGACAAATAGTCTTGCACAGTCTAGAAAATGGGGCCTGGAGCACAGTTAGGGACAAAGCAGGTGATTTATGCTGGACCTATCAATCAGAGTATCCTAAAACTATTTATTTCAACTTATTTAGTCTATAGCTGATATCCTCCATTTGTATGTGGCACCTGGAGATTTCTGTAGGATGGAACTAACTTATTTATTTTTAATTTAAATATTTCATGACAAAGTGTTTGCCTTGCATAAAATGTATTAACTGACCAGTTCAAATAAAAATAAAGTATGCTTTGTTTGTGACATCAATAAACCACCACAAAAGTATGAGGCTCACTCATCGAATGAGAGAAGGCTTTCACAAAGGGAAAGAATTATGAATCTGGACCTCACTGTTCCTTTACCTAAATGCAAAGGATTGTGACAAAGAATCCAGAATGTTCTTTCCATCCTAAGGCAATGTCTGGTTTTGATATTACGGGCCCTGCCCAACAGTCCACACCGGGCCATTTCTGACAGGGCTTGGCCTGGCATGACCTGTCGTCTCTGGGCTCCCCCTCCTCCCTGATACCCAGCCCTCAGTCCCTACCACAAATCCCGGGGGGCCCAGTGGCCATCCCAGCCTGCTGGCCTCTGTCCCCTGAGGCCAGGGAAGACAGAGCCCTTCTCCTCCGTGCCCACCTCATGTTCAGCCTCCCTGGAGACTGCCGCTGTGACTCACGTTACAGCCACTGCAAAAGGGCGCCAAGGCTAGCTCAGACTGCTGTCCAGGATGACGGAGCCTGGAGTCTTCTCGCGCCAGAGGCAACAGGGTTTCCAGGACATTTAGGGTAATAAAATCGCCTCTGTTAGGACCAGGTCCAGTCACATATTTCAGTTCTTACTTGTGTGCTCTCTGGCAGTCCCCCCCCAACCCCGATCCTTGTGCTGCCTTCGGAGTAGGCAGATGGGCAGTGGGTAGGCAGAGCCGCGGCAGCCAGAGCCCAATTTTAAAAGGAATCATGTGACATGTTGTCTCTGACTCTAAATTGGCAGAGACCTAGGGACAAGCAAGGAAAAACACAAGGAGATCACTCTCCCAAGGCTTCTAATCCTCGGGAATTGCATTTCTTTTTAAATATAAGTAATGTCAGCCTCTGTTGAGAGGTCTGTGGTGAACGCATTGCCAACGTGCACAGGAAGATTTCATTTTGCAGACGGGCCACGTGCCTAGAAAAGAAGTTTGTTATTTGGGGTTTTGGGGTTTTTGTTTTGTTTTGTTTTGTTTTTTGGTCACTCTGGACTTGGTACAACTCACAAAGGATATTAATATCCTTTGTTGGGAAGGAGCATCTAGTTTGGGAAAAGGCCTGTGCTGTCAAGGGAGCGGCAGCGGAAGAAACCTGACATGGGCCCTGCTATTGATAGGGCAGCTGGGCCTATGTCAACCTGGTCCCTAGCCCCTAGCTGGCGTCTGTGGGAAAACCCAGCAGAGAGGCTCGCACCACTTCACATCATAAGCCCTTCCCACAGGGCTGCCACTCCTGGAGACCTCGTAAATCCCGAGTCCTGGGCCGGGTCGTTGGAGCACAGGTTGCCAAGAGGCTGGACTCCCCTCCCAGGGGGCAAGCCACCAGACCTTTGCCTGATGGCCTGAGAAGGGTCTGTGCTTTTCCAGGAAGAACAGGAGGGATCTGGATCCTTGCCAGCCCCAAACAGCAGGGTGGGGGGATGGGGTACCCGGAATTCTAGGCAAGCGCTGATTAACATTTCAGACTCCATCCACAGAAGAGCAAACTGGGTTTCCAACTCTTCGACCACCTGGACCCCGCATTCTTCAGGGAGAACCAGCGTGTCGCTCACATCACGATCCGCAGAGCTCAGGATTCTCTGCAGCCTGGCAATCGCCGCAGGTGGGGGGCAGGCATCAGCTGTTCATCGGCAGACCCTGACGAACAAGACACATTTCTAAAACGAAATGGCGTAGGTAGTGCTCCAAACGTGGTCACGTTCTCTGGGTGACAATGTTCACATGTAGGGCAGGAGGCAGAACGAACAATGAAAATGACTGTTTCTCTCGGGACTAGTTCTGGCCACAGCAAACCTGCGAGGAGGGCAGCCTTATTCCCAGTCTCTCCGTGTCTGCTCCCCCCACCCCCTTTCATCTTCCCAGTCAGCATCAATACACACACACACCTTTCTTTCTGTTTGTTTCCCACACCCTGCTCCCCGACATCTGGTGGGGTCTGAGCCCTCAGTGGTGTCCCCGGCCTGCTCAGGGCGCCCACCTCCTCTCTCTCACAAGAGGCTTCCCACCCTGCGTACCCCATGCGGTGAACTTGCCCAAATACCAGAAACTCACTGGCTGCGAGAGCTTGAGAAGCTGTTGAAAGTCACGGAGATTCAGTTTCCTCCATCGTTGAAAAGAAAACATAGTATCTTCCTCCAAATGTCCTCGAAAAGATTAAACAAGACAATGGTGTGCACGAGTGTGGTGGTGCATGTGTGGAAATGTCCGAGTGCTTCTGTACTAGCCGGCAACGGCCAATGCCCAGAGTTCCCCACAGTACCCTCCCTGGCCTGGTTGTCCAGCGCCCCTCCTGGGACTCCTGCAGACCTCCCCGTGGATCAGCAGCTGTACGTAATGCCTAGCACTATGGAGGGGCAGGGGGGCTGCAAGACCCACTCAGTGCTAAGGCCCATGTTTGTTCTCATTGGTCGTCTGTCCGTGCTGTGCCAGTTGTTAAAAATTTGTTCTTTCTCCTGGAGGCTAATAACCTTAAAAATTAAACTGCCAGTTCTTTTACTAGCAAATATGGGGTTATTAAGGAATAGCAGAGAATTGCACTCTAGGACATCAAACTACATCAAAACCGTAGGTAAGTCCAGGAAACAAAGGAGAAGAACGCTCTTTTACAGAGGAAGCGGGAAGGTGGAAGGGCTGTTATAAACTACAAGCCCACTGGAGTAAACTGGGGGTTTGAAGTATAGTGGCTTCTCATTGGCTGAGTTATGCCTGTCTCTCATTGGCTGGGCTGTTGCCGAGGGAAGAAGAAAGCCTTCTTTCCTCTTGCTGGGTTAGTCAAGTAGTACCCACATGCAAAACTCACCTTTTCCTATTGGATTAGCAATAGATGAGGAGCGGAAGGGTGTGAGAGCTCCTGGTGCAAACTCCTGACTCCATTTTAGTGAGATTTCCTTAACTCATTCTCAGAAGACAATGCGTTTGGATGTGCCTGTCTTGTAAGTTGACGCATAGACCACATAATTGTAAGGTGAGCTAAGGTCCGGAGGGGTAGCCCTTTAAACAGTGTAAACTGTTATCGATCCTTTATTTCTCCAAGGAATGAAGGAAAGGCTTTCTTAGGCACCTGGAGATAAGGTGAAAGGAGGGGGTTAAGGGCCCCTAATTGGGGAGCAAATTCAGGCTACTTTCTCTACTTTGTCTAGCATTCCACTTATCCCCCATCAGCATTTTAAATGCCTTGGATTCAAAGTGCAATGCTCCCCAGAAGCAAGCGTCTTCCATCAAGAAGAAAAGAAACGGCCACCACAGGTGGTCCGGCAGGGTCTCATTTGTCAGTGCCCTATACCATGGAAACCCAGACATGGAGGGTGGTGGGGGTGAGCATCAGACTCAAGACAGGAAGCCTGATTCTTAAGACTCAACTCCACAGAGTCTTACAGTGTGCCTGTGTGTCTGTGTGTGTGTCTCCATCAAGCCGCCTGAGTTTCTTTGAGCCTCCATTGTTGCTCATCCGTGAAACATGGATTAAAATTACCTGCCTGGTGGACCTCACAGGCTGATGAAAGATCAGAAGAGAACTGGTGCACAAAAAGGCTTTATAAATTGTGAATTGCTCTTCTAACATATGGTGTTATGCTAATCCACTCCATTCAGAAAGAAGCAGAGTGGGGAGTGAGGAGAAGTGACTCAGGAAGCTCAAGACAGGAATGAGGGCTGAAGAGCTAGTCAGCAACCTAAAATAGAATCGTTTGCAGAGCCTGGGGCCAGACTGCAGGGCCAGGCCGTCAGCAGCTGGCAGGCAGGAACTGCAGGCTGGCAGGGGCCCAGGCTACCTGCTCCCCACTCCCCCCTCTCCGTGTGGCCTGCGGGTTAGTGCCTGCAGCCCACGATGACTGCACTCGGGCCACTCGGGCCAGGTCAGTGCCGGCCAACGGCCACCGGCTCACAGGCAGGAAGTGGAGGGCAGGAATTCACAGTGGTTTCACTGTGAATTCAAACAGCTCTCCCTCTCTGGGAGATGTCCCCTCACTGCCAAACGTTGCCCTGGCCTCCTGCCCATATTCCCTACTAGCGAAATTAGCCTGCAAATGAAATCTACAAAGCACGCTGGCCCAGGAGACCATAGGCCCTGCCCATGTCCTCCCGCTCCCGGAGGGAAGCCAGCCCCTGCCCATCCTGCCTCAGCCGTGCTGCAGCCCTTTTGTTCCGAGGCAGGTAACAGACACCTGGACCCACAGGACTAAAGACAGAAGAACTACTGAGGGACTGGGGTCTGGAGGCAAGATGGCCTGCTTGGGCGTAACTAGGCAGGGATTTGATGTTTCACAAACAAACACCGCTCCAAGGCATTCCTGCTGCTTGCTCTGGCCAAGAAAAGCAAGGTAATAGCTCACGAACAGTGACCTCATCAGGAAAGCAGGCTCCCCAGTCTCTCACACAAACCCCACATCCCCAAACAACCCAGGAGACTGTTTGTCATGAAAAGTCCCAGAGTGGCCTGCCCTGTAGAGCGAGCAGGTGGCTAGTCTGGAAGTGGGCTGGGAGCAGGGAGGTAGCTTTTTTCCTGCTGTCTGGAGAAACCACCTTCCAAGGCAGAGGGGTAGGGGAGGGGGAGGGGGGATTTCCACCTCCGGGTCCTCCCTCCTGCCACAGCATAAAGAAACCAAAACAAAGCCAAAGCTCTTTGTCGTTTTGGCTCTCCTAGGGCCCCCGGCCAGGCTCTGAGCCGTCAGCGCTCTGCTCCAACAGCCTCTGGGGAGCCGGGTGCTGTTGAGACCACTCAGCTTCATCCTGTTTCACTTCTCCCATCTGCTACTGTGTTCCTCCTCAGGATGTGGCGAGAGGTGGAGACTGGGGAAAGAAGTAGGACGTGGAGAGGAGAAGGGATGCCTGGATGCTCTGGTTATTTATTCTCTACTCCTCCAGCCTGAGGAGGGGAAGGGCAGAGAGCCATCCTGGCTTCAGAAACTGGAGAAACTCACTTGCAGTTCATTGCCCGGGGCTGTGTGCCAGGCGCTACCCGAAGCCACAGGCGAACACACATTTCTCCCCCGGCCCTCCAGCATGGTGTGGTAGACTTCTTTACGTTAAGATAAGTGCAGGCGTAAAAGCAAACACTTCTTGGGTGTTTACCACATGCCAGGCACTGTGCTAAGTGTTTAAAGTGCCTGAGCTCATGCAATAGTCCAACAGTGCTATAATTGCTCCCTCCGCTTAGAGAGTCCATTGCTTGTCTGAGACCTCGCAGCCATGGCTGGCCAGCCTGGACATAAACCCATTACATGTAGATGTCCAATTTGTACAGTGCTCTCAGGGGCCTTAACAGGGACAAGTGTCATGTGCCCGGCACGGGGGCTTTCACACACAAACACACTTGCCTTGCGGCTTGCCTTGAAGGGGCAGCAGAGGAGGCAAAATTCACTCAAATATCTCAGTTAAAGCCTGAGGTGTCTTTGGACGGGTTGTATCAAACAAGATACATTATATATATTCTGTAAAATATGTAATATATAACATATTATTTTATATATAAAATAACACCCTACATATATTCATTCTTCCTCTTGCTCTTCCCTGCGTGGACAACCCAGTCCTAAGGTAGTCTGGCCCGGCAGAGCAAGCTAGGCCTCCATGCAGGGTGGGAGGGCAGAGCCACAGTGACCCAGAGAGAAGGCAGGTTGGACCTTTTGAGATAAAGGACACCACCGGGACAACTAGAGAAACACAAGTGGGGTATGCAGATAGATGGCAGCCATATATCCTTGTGAGTTTCCTGACTGGGTGCACCTGTTGGGGTTTTATAGGGGAACGTCTTTGTAGGGGGCACATGATGCCAGCAACTTACTCTTTTAAAATGTTTTTCATTACTTGTTTTACCTCTTTGTTTACTTTTCTTCCTTCAGCTAAGACAGCAGAAGAGATGATTTGTTGTTACATGTTACACTCAGCCACAAATGAAAACAGAATTAGTCCGGAAAGTCACAGGTCCAGGGCAAAGGACCAAAATGCACTGTGTTGGTGTAAGCAAGGTGAGCCTCTCAGAAATGGATGGATGTCCTAGATCCACTGAATTGACCTCTAGAAAGTAGGCATGCAGTCCAGCAATTTGTACCAGCGTCCCTGGCCTCTGGCTTTCCTTAGTTCTGCGGTGGCTTCCATGAGTGCACAAGCTGCTGGTTTACTTGGACTTATGCCTCATCTTTCTTCTTGTTCACTTCAGCCCGCACATTTCCTTCTTCCTCCATTTGGCTCTCATGGTGCAGAGGTTTCCAAGGAGATGGCGCTAAGGCCAAGAGATCCCCTTTTCATTTACTTTTAAAACAACCTAGTAATGCATAAATATGCTCTCACTGTGAAAAAACATCAAGCAATACCAAAGCTATTCATTAAAAAATGAAAGCATCCTTCCCTCCCTTTCAATATCAGTGCCTTTTTCAGAAGCCACCAGTATTATTGAGGTGGTATCTTCATAGAACACAAATGCGTGAGGGAGAGACTAGATCTTCAAGTCGAGAAAAAAAATTATAACTATTTGAGGTGATGGATATTAACTAAGCTTATTGTGGTGATCATCTTGTAACTTATACATATATCAGACCATTGTGTTGTACACCCTAAATAAATACCATGTTACATGTCGATTATATGCCAATAAAACTGAAAAAAATAGCCAAGAAAAAAATAATTTAAAAATTTGAATTCTCACTATAAAAACAAATGTTATTATTAAACTTTCATTACATTGGTTGTTAAAATCAAAAAAGTTTAATCAAATATACTTTGTTTTTGAAAAAAAACAAATATATAGGCAATTGATTTTACACAGTGCAGAGGAAAAAAGTTACTTGCATTGTGCTTTCAATTTCTCTGTAAGTTTGGGAGTGTTTCAAAATGTCTTAAAAATTAACAAGACAGCACACACAAACCAAACATGATCCGCAAAAGAAAATTTGCTCTTAGGTTGGAGGCCCCCAGGGCATAACTCTATGATCTCCTGCCATTAGAAGCACTAGAGTAAGGCTTTTTGGGGAGTCTGGACACACCCAGGCACACTGTTCAGAAATACCAGGTGCTCTGTGCTTCCCGGGGAGTGGCGGGTTCCCTCCTAGTGGATATATGCTTCCTGGGTCGCTTCACACCTTCCAACCTCCACTTGGGAGTTCCAGCAGAAAAGGTAACATAAGCAGCGATGCCTTGGCCTTCAGGTTCTCACTGCCTAGACACTACACCCCTGCCTCTACCCACCATTCCCACAGCAAACAGCTCCCATGGCTCCTGCCTGCAGGGGCTCGTCACGCTTTATTGATTGCAATAGACAATCACTCTAAAGAAGAAATGGTCATTGTACTCTGGGTTTCCTCTGCAAAGGCGGGGACTTTTCTAGCACTAGTTAATATTGCTGGACAAAGGTCAGGGGAGGGAGGGAAGTATGAAAAAGTGCCAAGTCTAACGGTGGTGTCCCCAGCTCGCGACTGTCCTGGCTCCTAAAGTGTCATCCCTATACAACGTCCGCACCATGAAGACGGCGCCTACCTGCTTCTCTGGGTTCAGGGCAAAGGGCGTGGATACTTTCCACATTTCTGATCATCTTTTCTGTTGGATAGTCTTTCATTTTAAGGACCAAGAGAAGGGTAGAAACTCCACTGTTCCTGACCAGAACCACAGCTAATATTCAGAGGGAGGAAATGCTGCCTGGTGTTCCAGCCTATTACTCAGCAGGTGAGCTGGTTGCGAAAGACAGTGGTTGTAGTCCCAGTGTCCAGGGCAACAGCACAAACAGTGCATGCGAGGGTGTTCAGGTCAGTGCCCCAGGCTCCCTCACATAAAATTCCTGTATCATGTGTGCTGGGAGTGGGCAGGGCACAGAATAAAACAGGTAGGCTTCTTGATGTGAGAACATTTCCCCAGCCTCGGAACACCTCTAGGGCCCTTACATTGCCTGGAAATGCAATGAATACAAAACCATGGCCTTAATTCCCACCCAAGTCATCTGCATAGGATCTCCAGAATGAAGCCCCTTCCTCACATGAAACTTGGATTTGTGACAGGGACATAAGAAGCACCATCCCCCGCTACAATTTAATACTGAGTTTTGAAGTACCATCTCTGCCTTCCCTGTACGACAACCAAATGCAAAAGTGATCCTAAGGAAACACCAAATTGCCCAGCGCCTGTATTGGAATTACTGGGCAAGCAAGAGGAATAGGACGTTAGGAAATGCGAGCTAGTGAGTTCAGGGAATCAGATGTGAGAATGTGTGATGGCAGTCAGGAAGAAAAATAGGAAAGACCAGGAGTTTAAAGAAGCTTAGAATCGGAAAGCAGGATGATTTCAGAAAGGAGAAACTGACCATTCAGCAAACTGTGCCAGACACAGAGAATGCAAAAATGAAAAAGACAGTCCCCGCCCTTGAAGACTGAAGCAGTCTAGTGGAAGATACTGACATAAACCAGTTCAAAAACCAGCTGATCCAAGTCACAGTGGAGGCGTTCAGAGGCTAAGGGAAGATAAAGGAGTGAGCATCTGACCAGGGGAGTCAGGGACATTTAAGGTGGGTACTGAAAGGATGAGGACAAGTTTTGCCAAGAAAGGGAAAGGGCCTGAGCGCCTTCCAAAGGTAAGTCAGTTACAAAAAACTTGAAGGAAAGGGCAAAGAAACCAGCTCAAGGAGACTTCTCTTACTGTGAAAGCAGGTAGCATTCCTGGGCAAGATGTTTGGACTCTTTGTCATGGGGTTTAGAAATGACACTACAGGTCAACGTGAACTTGAGGGGATGGTGAGCAGGGAGAAAGACGGAGAATGATCTTGATCATACTTTGCAGATAATCAGAGGCTTTCACCTCAGATTACTTGCCTATTAAATAGGGATAATAATATATACGGTAAGGATAGCCAATTATCTAACATGTTTTTTGGGGGGGGGTGTTCACTAAATGATAATTTTTTTTAAGTAGGAACCTAATAAATACTTGGCGGTTTTTTTAATTTAAATTCAATTAATTAGCATACACTGTATTATTAGTTTCAGAGGTAGAGGTCAATGATTCATAGGTCTTATATAACACCCAGTGCTCATTACATCACGTGCCCTCCTTAATGTCCATCACCTAGTTACCCCATCCCCCCACCTCCCTCCCCTCCAGCAACCCTCAGTTTGTTTCCTATGATTAAGAGTCTCTTATGCTTTGTCTCCCTTTCTGATTTCATCTTGTTTTATTTTTCCCTCCCTTCCCCTATGATC
Organism: Ursus arctos; assembly: GCF_023065955.2. Taxonomy (NCBI): domain Eukaryota; kingdom Metazoa; phylum Chordata; class Mammalia; order Carnivora; family Ursidae; genus Ursus; species Ursus arctos. The sequence goes on from NW_026623078.1 coordinate 24,020,999, forward strand.
CTCTGTTTTGTTTCTTAAATTCCACATATGGGTGAGATCATATAGTATTTGTTTTTCTCTGGTTGACTTATTTCACTTAGCATAATACCCTCTAGTTCCATCCACATTGTTGTAAATGGCAAGAATTCGGGGGTTTTGATGGCTGAGTAGTATTCCATTGTATATATGTACCACATCTTCTTTATCCATTCATCTGTCGATGGACATCTGGGTTCTTTCCATAGTTTGGCTATTGTGGACATTGCTGCTATAAACATTGGGTGCAGGTGCCCCTTTGGATCAATACATTTGTATCTTTGAGGTAAATACATAGTAGTGCAATTGCTGGCTCGTAGGGTAGCTCTATTTTCAACTTTTTGAGGAACCTCCATACCGTTTTCCACCGTGGCTGCACCAGTTTGCATTCCCACCAACAGCGCAAGAGGGTTCTCCTTTCTCCACATCCTTGCCAACACCTGCTGTTTCTTATGTTGTTATTTTAGCCAATTTGACAGGTGTGAGGTGGTATCTCATCATGGGTTTGAATTTTATTTCCCTGATGATGAGAGATGTTGAGCATCTTTTCATGTGTCTGTTAGTCATCTGGATGTCTTCTTTGGAAAAGTGTCTATTCATGTCTTCTGCCCATTTCTTAGCTGGATTGCTTGTTGAGTTTGATAAATTCTTTATAAATTTTGGACACTCATCCTTTATCAGATGTGTCATTTGCAAGTATCTTCTCAACTGATCATTTTAATACAGAGAACATTTGGTTTTGATTTCATAATTCTACAAGAGCAAAAATATAAATTTATGCTTGATTTTATGTTTGTAACTAATTACACTACTTTCAAAATAATTTCAAAATGATTTAAATTGTCATGGGATAGGTGTGGAGCAAGAGGATGTCCCTCCTTCCTTAAAATAAATCTATGCATTATTGAAATTTTAGAAACACTGCTTGAAGGGGAGCAGAGTGGACCACAGTAGGGTGGGCATCTGTGTTAGTTTGCTAGGGCTGCCGTAACGAAGTGCCACAGGCTGGGTGGCTTCGACAACAGAAATTGATTGTTTCACAGTTCTGGAGACTAGAAATCTGAAGTAAAAATATCAGTAAGATCGATTTCTTCTGAGGGATACGAAGGAAGGCTCTGTTCCAAGCCTCTCTCTTTGGCTTGTAGATTGTGGTTTTCCCTCCCCATCTCTTCACACCATCTTCCCTTCAATTGTGTCCAAATTCCCCCTCTTATGAGGACATGCTATACTGAAGTAGGGCCCACCCTAATGTCCTCATTTAACTTGATTACCTCTGTAAAGACCCTATCCCCAAATAAGGTCACATTCTGAGGTACTGGGAGGTGGGACTTCAATATGTGACTTTTGGGGGGGACACAGTTCAGCCCATAACAGCATCATTCCCCTGAAATTAGGCTCCATGTCCTTTGTCCAGAGTTTCTTCTACTAAGAGGCACAACCAGCCATGGGGTCACATTTTTTTCCGTGGGCCAGGGTGTCACTGAGTGCCATGCTCTGGGCAAGGGCCTCCATCACTGCAACTACAAGCACCAAGCCTTGCAGCTACCCGCCCCTCCATTTAGGAGATCCCTTAAGTGAAGAGAGAGCCCAAAAGTAACATAGGCCAGAAAGGAACAGGGACAATATACAGAAACAGTGACTTTACAGGTAATACGATGGCACTAAATTCATATCTTTCAGTAGTTACTCTGAGTGTAAATGGGCTACATGCCCCAGTCAAAAGACACAGGGTATCAGATTGAATAAACAAGTAGGACCCATAGATATTCTGTCTGCAAGAGACTTGTTTTTGACCCAAAGACACCTCTAGATTGAAAGTGAGGGGGTAGAAAATCATTTATCATGCTAATGGATACCAAAAGAAAGCTAGGGCAGCAATCCTTATATCAGACAAGTAAGATTTTAAACCAAAGACTGTAACAAAAGATGAAGAAGGGCACTATATCATAATTAAGGGTCTATCCAACCAGGAGATCTAACTGTAGATACTTATGCACCTGACATGGGAGCAGCCAATTATACAAACCAATTAATAACAAAATTAAAGAAACATACTGATAATAGTAGGGGACTTTAACACCCCACTCACTGTAATAGACAGATCATCTAATCAGAAGATCAACAAGGAAACAAGGGCTCTGAATGACACATTGGACCAGGTAGACTTCACAGATATATTCAGAGCTTCCCATCCTAAAGCAACAGAATACACATTCTTCTCAAGCGCTCATGGAACATTCTCCAGAACAGATCACATACTGGGTCGCAGATCAGGTCTCAACCAGTACCAAAAGATTGGGGTCACTCCCCGCATATTTTCAGACCACAATGCTTTGAAACTTGAACTCAATCTGAAGAGGAAATTTGGAAAGAACTCAAATACACAGAGGTTAAAGAGCATTCTACTAAAGAATGAATGGGTGAACCAGGGAATTAAAGAAGAATTTAAAAAGTTCATGGAAACAAATGAAAATGAAAACATAACTGTTCAAAACCTTTGGGATGCAGCAAAGGCAGTCCTAAGAGGGAAGTATATAGCAATACAAGCCTTTCTCAAGAAACAAGAAAGGTCTCAAATACACAACCTAACCTTACACCTAAAGGGGCTGGAGAAAGAACAGCAAATAAAGCCTAAACCCAGCAGGAGAAGAGAATTAATAAAGATTAGAGCAGAAATCAATGAAATAGAAATCAAAAGAACAGTAGAACAGATCAAGGAAAGTAGGAGCTGGTTCTTTGAAAGAATTAATAAGATTTATAAACCCTTGACCAGACTTATCAAAAAGAAAAGAGAAAGGACACAAATAAATAAAATCATGAATGAAAGAGGAGAGATCACAACCAACACCAAAGAAATACAAACAATTATAAGAACATATTACGAGCAATTATATGTCAACAAATGAGGCGATCTGGAAGAAATGGATGCATTCCTAGAGACATATAAATTACTAAAACTGAACCAGGAAGAAATAGAAAACCTGAACAGACCTATAATCAGCAAGGAAATTGAAGCAGGAATCAAAAATCTCCTAACAAACAACAAGAGTCCAGGGCCAGATGGCTTCCCGGGGGAATTCCACCAAACATTTAAAGAACACTTAATACCTACTCTTCTGAAGCTGTTTCGAAAAATAGAAGTGGAAGGAAAACTTCCAAACTTTTTCTATGAGGCCAGCATTACTTTGATCCCAAAACCAAAGACCCCACAAAAAGAAGAATTACAGACCAATATCCCTGATGCACATAGATGAAAAAATTCTCACCAAGGTACTAGCCAATAGGATCCAACAGTACATTAAAAGGATTATTTACCACGAACAAGTGGGATTTATTCCTGGGCCGCAAGGGTGGTTCAGCCTCTGCAGACTCCCCACTGAGTGGGGATTCCCAAAGCAGGGCTCAATCACAGGACCCTGGGATCATGACCTGAGCCGAAGGCAGACACTTAACTGACTGAACTGCCCAGTGACCCCATACAGCATCCTTTCTTGCTTAAACTCTTCATAGTGTAGGGATAGAGGAAACATATCTTAATATCATAAAAGCCACATGTGAAAAGCCCACAACAAATATCATTCTCTATGGGGAAAAATTGAGAGCTTTTCCCCTAAGACCAGGAACACAGCAGGGATATCCTCCTAGCCTCAGCAATCAGACAGCAAAAAGAAATAAAAGGCGTCCAAATCGGCAAAGAAGAAGTCAAACACTCACTCTTGGCAAATGACATGATATTCTATGTGGAAAACTCAGAGACTCCACCCACAAATTGCTAGAACTCATACGGGAATTCAGCAGCATGGCAGGATATAAAATCAATGCACAGACATCAGTTGCATGTCTATACACTAACAATGAGACAGAGGAAAAAGAAATTAAGGAGTTGATCCCATTTACCATTGCACCAAAACCCCTAAGATACCTAGTAATAAACAACAAAAGAGGCAAAGAATCCGTACTCAGAACTATAGAACACTCGTGAAAGAAACTGAGGCAGACACAAAGAAATGGGAAAATGTTCCATACTCATGAATTGGAAGAACAAATATTGTTAAAATGTCTATGCTACCTAGGGCAATCTGTACATTAAATGCAATCCCTATCAGAATACCATCAACTTTTTCACAGGGCTGTAACAAATAATCCTAAAATTTGTATGGAACCAGAAAAAAACCCTGAATAGACAAAGGAATGTTGAAAAAGAAAACCAAAGCTGGTGACATCACAATACCAGACTTCAAGCTTTATTACAAAGCTATAATCATCAAGACAGTATGGTACTGGCACAAAAACAGACACACAGATCAGTGCAACAGAATAGAGAACCCAGAAATGGACCCTCAACTATGTGGTCAACTAATCTTCAACAAAGCAGGAAAGAATGGAAAAAAGTCTCTTCAACAAATGGTGTTGGGAAAATTGGACAGCCACATACAGGACACTGAAACTGGACCACATCCTTACACCATACACAAAAATCAATTCAAAATGGATGGAAAACCTAAATATGAGACAGGAATCCACCAAAATCCTAGAGGAGAACACAGGCAGCAACCTCTGTGACTTTGGCCACAGCAACTTCTTGCTAGACACGTCTCCAAAGGCAAGGGAAACAAAGGTAAAAATGAACTATTGGGACTTCATCAAGATAAAAAGCTTTTGCACAGCAAAGGAAACAGTCAACAAAACCAAAAGACAACTGACAGAATGGGAGAAGATATTTGCAAATGCCTTATCAGATATAGGCCTACTACCCAAAATCTTTAAGAACTTATCAAACTCATCACCCAAAGAACAAATAATCCAGTCAAGAAATGGGCAGGGGGCGCCTGGGTGGTGCAGTAGTTAAGCGTCTGCCTTCGGCTCAGGGTGTGATCCCGGCGTTATGGGATCGAGCCCCACATCAGGCTCCTCCGCTAGGAGCCTGCTTCTTCCTCTCCCACTCCCCCTGCTTGTGTTCCCTCTCTCGCTGGCTATCTCTATCTCTGTTAAATAAATAAATAAAATCTTTTAAAAAAAATGGGCAGAAGATATGAACAGACATTCCTGCAAAGAAGACATAGGAATGGCCAGCAGACACATGAAAAGAGGCTCAACATCACTCGGCAACAGGGAAATACAAATCAAAACCACAATGAGATACCACCTCGCACCAGTCAGAATGGCTAAAATTAACCATTTGGGAAACAACAGATGTTGGCGAGGATGTGGAGAAAGGGTCTTGAAGGGTGATGGGGATTAAGGAGGGCCATTGTTGTGATGAGCACTGGGTGTTGTATATATGTGATGAATCACTGAATTCTACTCCAGAAACCAGTATTGCACTGTATGTTCACTACCTAAAATTTCAATTAAAAAAAGATTATCTGTTGAGGGGCGCCTGGGTGGCACAGCGGTTAAGCATCTGCCTTCAGCTCAGGGCGTGATCCCGGCGTTATGGGATCGAGCCCCACATCAGGCTCCTCCGCTAGGAGCCTGCTTCTTCCTCCCCCACTCCCCCTGCTTGTGTTCCCTCTCTCGCTGGCTGTCTCTATGTCTGTCGAATAAATAAATAAAATCTTTAAAAAAATAAAAATAAAAATAAAAAATAAAAAAAGATTATCTGTTGAAATAAAATTACAGAATTTAAAAATTCTTGTGGCAATGTTGGTGGCTTCACTTTGAGGAAAATTACCCTAAAGAATTTATATGCTGGGGAGACTGTGTCACATAGAGCGATGCCAGTGGGTGGTCATCAGTGAAAAGTCCCAGGAATCATAGACTCAGAGGACACCTGGATCATGCATTAATGCTGGTATGTCTTTAAAAAAACAACTTCTCTGTTTCCCTGTAGAGAATCTTCTAGACACTGAGAAACTGTTAGCTTCCCACAGCTCAGGGCCTGTAGTCAAATGTTGAAACTCTGAGCAAGTAACAGGCTGTAGAGGAGATATTTGGGGTGGAGATAGGCAGGCTCCCCATGTGTGCTTGTTCCCCTCCATAGTCACTGTGCCTCTTTTGTAGCAAATTCACAGGCTTGGTTTCACAGAATAAATAAGTAGATAGACAATTTTTAAAGTACCCCATGTGTTATGGGCGGAATTGTGTTCCCCCAAATTCATATGTCGAACTTCCTAGTACGTCAGAATGTAGCTATATTTAGAGATGGGGTCTTTACACAGGTGATAAAAGTTAAATGAGGTCATAAGGCTGGGACCCTCTTTCAATAGCACTTACAAGAAGAGAGACACCAGGGCTGCAAGACACAGAGGAAGGGCCATGTGAGGACACAATGGGAAGCCGGCCATCTGCTAGTTAAGGAGAGAGACCTCGCGAGAAACCAAACCTGTTGACAACTTGATTTCAAACTTCTAGCCTCCAGAACTGTGAGAAAACAAACTTCTGTTGTTTAAACCACCCAGTCCGTGGTGGTTTGTTGTAACAGCCCCAGCAAATTAATCCCCCTCTACATGGATGACCTCTCTCAGAGCCAGTATCCCCCAGCACACTATTTGTTCATGACGTGGGTGGGTGTCCGACCACCCGGCAGAGAGCATCGTGCTGGCCGCTTCGGGAGTTGTTGAAATCGGGGTGGGATAGTTGTCGAAACGTCTTATCTCCCCTACCAAACTGTAATTCCGGAGAGGCCGGGACGTGCCTCACTCTGCTGAGAACAAGAGCACGCAGGAGTCTCTCAACCAGTATTTGTTGGATATATGAATGAAGAATAGAAACAGGATGTAATCTAACTTTATATTTAGAAATAGATAAAGAGGGGCGCCTGGGTGGCTCAGTCGGTAAGCGTCTGCCTTCGGCTCAGGGCGTGATCCCGGCGTTCCGGGATCGAGCCCCACATCAGGCTCCTCCGCTGGAAGCCTGCCTCTTCCTCTCCCACTCCTCCTGCTGTGTTCCCTCTCTCGCTGGCTGTCTCTCTCTCTCTCTCAAATAAAAAAATAAAAATCTTAAAAAAAAAAAAAAGAAATAGATAAAGAATGACACTAAAACGTGCATAATATGATCTTTGAATATGGGATTATGGATGATTTAACTTTTGTTACTTTTACATCAGTGTTTTCTTTACCACCCACGATAAATTCGTATTATTATAATAAGATAAAAGAAGGGATATTTTATTTTGCTTTGCTTGTTGTGTTTGAGTATCCAGAGCTGTTGCTCACGGAGACACTGACAACAGAATTTAAGCTCATTCGCTTGCTGATGGCACCTTGAGGGAAAGACGGACCCTGGGGAAGACCTGAGCCACAGGGACTTCTCCCTTGGTCCCCCGAGACCAGCCGCTTTCACTTAGAATAAAGTCCCCAAATCATCTGCCAGCCCTAAGTCATGCAGTGTGGAGAGAACGTCCAATATCCAAGGTAGGCTGAGAGGGAGCCGGGATTGGACACCAGGGCCTAGGTGGTGCCTACATTGGAGGCCATAGACAAACCTTCTAGATATTCATGTTGGGTGGTCCAGGGAGATGAGGACTGCGTCCATTCATGGAGCTTCATAAGGATTTGGTCACCCTGTCTCCCAAGAAATACGTTAAAAGTTTACACAGACCACGGCTCACTCTTGGGCAAATTCAGCATCTATTGTGTAACATAAATGTCCAGAACCCTCTAGCCAAAATGATCTCTTACTTTATCCAACAAGAAGCCCTCAAATCCCCACTGCCAGAAGCCACCCGTCGGGTCAAGCATTACCTACAGAAGGATCCGAGGGAAGCAGCTTGTTAATGCATTAGCACATTGGCGCTCAGCAGAGAGTCCCAAGGGATTGAGATGAAGGTATTCCACGTTGTGATCCAAGGAAGAAGTTGAGCAGTATCTATCATAGTGCTTCTCAAACATGAGCAATGCACAGACCCCTCTTAAAGAACAAAATCACTTGTATCCCCAGTACTGACCCAATGTATTGTTATTGTAAGGCAACTTGAATATGTACAAACAGACAATTAGTTAGGAAAATAAGCTTAAAATATGGAAATGTATGTTGACTATGGAAAACATAAATACCAATAAAATCCAAATTACTCTATTGCTTTAATGTGACAAATTGAACTGCTTTGCTGAAGTTAATTCACCGCACACCACAGGAATGCAGGGCTGATCACTGCAGCACAGTTATCACGCTGGAGAAACGTGAACACGTGGTGGTCCGACACCTTCTACCTGAAACACCACAAAGCCTCCACTGTACCAGCTACTGGCCAATCCGGCCTTCTCTTGGCTCCAACATGTCGCTTACATATTCCATCTCCCTCCATCCTTTTTCTATCAGATGATTAAAGATATTCTTACCAACCGGACACAGATGCCATTATAAGCATCATTAACAAAACCCTGACACTGAGAAGGGATGGTCATAAGTTCAGTAACAAGGCAATTAACCCCATCACCAAGGAGATGTTAGATTATCACAAATGAAAGCACGTATTTTAAAATTCTCACTGATAACTCTGTTGGATCTTCAGTTTGAGAAACTCTTATTCAGTTTATTCAGCACTACTATACAGAGAAAATAAACTCAAGTGGAGAACAAAGTTGGAGGATACTTTAAAAAGAAAGCAGCAAAAGACTATGATTGGGCGCCTCAAGAAGTTCAAAAAGAGCAGAAGGAATTGAAAGAAGTTGGGGGATGTAAATGGAGAGAAAAAACAAACAAAAGTTATCTAGTTTGATTATTGAAGATGATGATAGTTTGGGGTTTGGTTTTGGCTACGACTACCTCTGGATTTATCCTAACCATCTTATTATAAAGTAGTAGTTAAAACATGTGGTTGAATCAGACACCCCTGAGACAGCTTCCAGTTCCATAACTTCCCACGTAAACGCAGGAAGTAGGTTGGCCTCTCTAAATCTCAGCTTCTATCTCTGCAAATGGGAACAATAATTTTACCTTCCTCAAAGGATTGTTTTGAGGATTCATTTAAATAACCCATGTTAAAAAAATCACTAATACACTGCATGGCACACAGTAAGTGCTCCGTTAGTAACTGCTTTTCACGTCAGATTTATTTTAGCCACATTGACCGTAAGACTAGGCAAAGGACTTTAGAATACCTAACTAAATAGCAGATAAACATGCATTTGATCTTAGATTTTAAAGTATTTTTCTTCGGGGCGCCTGGGTGGCACAGCGGTTAAGCGCCTGCCTTCAGCTCAGGGCGTGATCCTGGCGTTATGGGATCGAGCCCCACATCAGGCTCCTCTGCTATGAGCCTGCTTCTTCCTCTCCCACTCCCCCTGCTTGTGTTCCCTCTCTCACTGGCTGTCTCTATCTCTGTTGAATAAATAAATAAAATCTTTAAAAAAATAAAATAAAAAAATAAAGTATTTTTCTTCATACATATTCATAACATTTTATAAAACATGCTGACATTATTTATTAAAGTTTATGTCAACAAACACTTACTATCAAACAGTATCCAAAAGATCTATCTAAATCTGTACCATTTGCCGATGATTGGCTTCTCACAGATCAAGTCACCAGACCAGGTCTCCTTAAAACCACGTTTCAGAATTGTGTGGAATTTTTATCTTTAAATTACTTCGCTTTGTTAAATGCATTTTAAATATTCAGCAGGGGGGAAAGATAAAACTTGTTTTACATGTTTTAAAGAATTGGGTAATTGCTGGGTTACTTAAGCACATGATTTGATACAAAACAACTCTTACAGGAAACAGATGCCAAAATTAGTAGAAACATGATTTCCAAGGAAATAATTTTTGGCTGGGAAAAAAAAAGAGTCACCGGAACCAAGTCAAGAGATAGGCTCCTGTGTGTGTGTGTGTGTGTGTGTGTGTGTGTGTGTGTCTTCTCCTCCAGAAGAGGAAATGTGAAATAGTACTACATCTAGGAAAAGAGAATGTAAGGGCTTCCTTGAGATGAGCAGGTTAGTTTTACCAAGAGCAGCATTAGGGGGTTGGGAGGAAGCGAAATCCCAAGTGCAGTTACGAAGAAGGACGACCACCACCAATTCCCAAGGAGAGCAACACAAAGGCTAAAATCCATGTGACTTGCAAGAGTTCGCAGGCAGCCAGTGGCCCAGGCCTTACAGGAAATGAGAGAAATCGCAGCTTGGAAGTAAAAGGGAACACAAAAGTAAATTAAAATTATATAAACTTTGAAATATGTATTTTAATGGATAACTTGAATTTATTATATGAGTGGCCCTATATATTAATTCTACTCCAAAGTAAAATTCTTTTTTTGAAAGTAGTTAATTACCGTGTATATTCAAGCAAAATAAGAAAAATAATTTATTTATATGGATTATCTGAAGATTGAAAACAAAGTCATTCTTGGTACATACTTATGTAGTTTGATCAGTTACTTAGTCATATCTTTCTTACTGAAATATTTTGAAGAGTGTATTTTTTATTACACTCATACGTTTTAATTAGTTTATGGAGTTCCCTCAATTTTCTGCAAAGTTATATCTTATGATTAATAAATTTTAAATGGTGTACATCTTCAATTGATTCCTCTGTGGACAACAATATTTTTAGTTAGGAAATACTCTCTACAGGTGCCAAAGTACCTGGTACACTGAGAACAAATTCTGCTAAATATAAAGAGTCATAGTTCTAATTTTTTCTACATTGAAATGTGTAAATAATTCAGACCAAATATTTTTGTGGAATTATCATTTTTCATAAGGTCAAAATACATTTCTTTAACAAATATTTTTATAAATGCTGCAAAATTATCAGCCTTCTAGTTGTCATTCTATTCCACTTCAGAATCTAAGTTCATTCAATAAAAAGTAGGGGTTTGTCAAAGACCCCACAAGTCAAAATCCTCCAAGGCACAAACACAATTATAGATTTTTTAAATTAAAACTTTTACAACACTTAAGCTCTCTGTGTTTAACTGTTCGATTGCTTCTTTGCCTTGTAAGGGTAAATTTCACTATCTTCCTGTTTGCGACTTTGTTTTCAATAGCTGCAATTTGTTAAAATTTTCCAATACTGAAGTTCTTTGGTCCTTCATTGAATACCTTGATTAAACATTTAAAACTGGTTTTAATCTAAATGCAGGACTTACTTACCAAAAAACGTTTCTTCTGCTACTAATGAAGCCACTACATTAATATCAGTGGTTTCACTTTTTGACTATATACAAGAAAACCTGAAATTAAAAGTGAGTGAAATTCATCTAGAAGAAATGGCATTTGATCTAATGAAAAGTCACGCTTCACTGAATGATACATACCTGTATCTTCGGCAGCTGTACCATCCTTCTGCCCAGTCTTATTAAAATTAAAACAAACTTTTGGGGTACCTGGGTGGCTCAGTCTGTTGAGCTTCAGACTCTTGGCTTCTGCTCCGTTCACGATCTCGGGGGTCATGGGATCAAGCTGTGGGTGGGGCTCTGTGCTCCGAGGAGTCTATTCCGCTCCCCTTCACCCTCTGCCTCTCCCCTCCACTTGCACACACTCTCTCTCTAAAATAAATAAATAAATCTTTAAAAAAGCTAAAACAGGGGCGCCTGGGTGGCACAGCGGTTAAGTGTCTGCCTTCGGCTCAGGGCATGATCCCGGCGTTATGGGATTGAGCCCCACATCAGGCTCCTCCGCTATGAGCCTGCTTCTTCCTCTCCCACTCCCCCTGCTTGTGTTCCCTCTCTCGCTGACTGTCTCTATCTCTGTCGAATAAATAAATAAAATATTTTAAAATAAAATAAAATAAAAAAATAAAAATAAATAAAAATAAAAAAGCTAAAACAAACTTTGGAGGTAGATGCTGATGTATTCTCAGCAAACGTGTATCTTCTGCTTTCCCTGTGGCCACAAATGGCCCTCCGCTGGGGACAACAAATGCCAACAAACACTTTGCTCAAGTTACATGTTCATTATCAGTTACCTTGAGACACAGAAATCTGAGTATCTAATTTTTCATTAAACATGAACTTTTCATTTTCTTAGTTGATTGTTAGCAGAAAGATTTATTGCAAAAGCAGCAGGAAAAGACAAAAAGCAGTCTAAGTGTATTAGTTTCCCAAGGCTGCTGTAACAAATTACCACAAACTGGTGGCTTAAAACAACACACATTTATTATCCTGCAGTTCTGCAGGTCAGAAGCCCAAAATCAGTCTCTGGGCAAAAGTCAAAACGTTGGTTAAACCGGTTTCTTCTATCCAGTTAAAAAATGGGCAGAAGACACGAACAGACATTTCTCCAAAGAAGACACCCAGATGGCCAACAGACACATGAATAAATGCTCAACATCACTCGTCATCAGGGAAATACAAATCAAAACCCCACTGAGGTATCGTCTCACACCTGTCAGAAGGGCTAAAATAAAAAACACAAGAAACAACAAGTGTTGGCAAAGATGTGGAGAAAAAGGAGCACTCGTGCACTGCAGGTGGGAATGCAAACTGGTGCAGCTACTGTGGAAAACAATATGGAGGTTCTTCAAAAAATTAAAAATAGAACTACCATATGATCCAATAATTCTACTGGGTATCTACCCAAAGACCATGAACTAATGCAAAAAGACATATGCACCCTTATGTTTATAGCAGCATTATCTAAAATAGCCAAATTATGGATACAGCCCAAGTATCCATCAACAGATGAATGGATAAAGACAATGTGGTTATATATACAATGGAATATTACTGAGCCACAAAAAGAATGAAAGCTTGCCATGTACGACAACACAGATGAATCTAGAGAATATAAAGCTAAGTGAAATAAGTCAGAGAAAGACAAATAGCATATGACTTCACTCATATGTGGAATTTAAGAAACAAAAGAAACGAACAAAGGAAAAAAAAGAGACAAACCAAAAAAACCCAGACTTAATTACAGAAAACAAACTGATGGTTACCAGAGGGGAGGTAGGGGGGCAATGGGTGAACAGGTGACGGGGATTAAGAGTGCAGTTATCATAATGAGCACGGAGTCATGCATAGAATTGTTGAATCACTATACCATACACCTGAAACCAATATAATACTGTATGTTAACTGTACTGGAATTAAAATTTTTTTAAAAAGTTTAAAAACTGGTTCTTCCTGGAGGCTCTGAGGGGAGAATCATTTTTTTTTTTACATTTTTCTATTTCTGGAGTCCACTTGAATTCCTTGGCTCACGATCCCTTCCTGACACCACTCCAACCTCTTGTTTTGGTGGTAACACCAGCTACTGACTCGGAGCTCCTGCCTCCCTCATCGAAGGATCGTTGAGTACATCAGGCCCACCTGGATAATCCAGAATAATCTTCCCATCTCCTGATTTAGTCACATCTGCAAAATTCCTTTTGACCTGTGAGGTAATATACTCGCAGGTTCCAGCGTTTAGGACATCTTCAGGAGAAGGAGGGCATTACTCGGCCTACCACACTAAGCGATGTAAAAGCTAAACGTAGATTTACGCAGTGCAATCCACGTCACAGCCAACGCGGCTGGGGCTTCCAGATACCCCCCATACTCTCTGAGGAGAACTTCTGAGCCCCGATTTCCTGAACGTGTCTCAAGTCCACCTGCATTAGCCTATATTTTCCCACATTTCACATTGACTATCAGCCTGGTCCTTTGAGCCTATGGCAACCCAGAGGCCAAAACGTGGGTACCCCGCGCAACTGACCGGTACCCCAAGTCAACAACAGTGATCAGCGGCTGGTACACAGCAACTACCACCACCTGCGAGGAGGGGGCGCTCGTGATCCCTAGCTGCCGCCGTCCAAGAACACTTCATTTTATCAGCAAACATCCTGCACGCTCTCCTCGCAAAGGAGCTGCTGGTCGTGCTGCATCTGGAAAACTTCAAGAAAAGCGACTGGTGTGCCTCACTGTCTTTCAGGTGGAACCATGCGCTGAAGGAAGAACTCTGGCTGCCGCGCAGTATCTCACACACTGCTGGCCAAGACCAGAAGCCAGCAGTGGAAGCTACCAGACCCATCCCTGCTTGTCTCGGTACTGGCAATATTACTACCTCCTTTTTAAAAAGGAAAATTGGGGGCAAATGCTAATCCAAACAGGATGCCGGAATAAGGTATCATAAAGACTGTTCCAAGCCAACCTGGACCTGTGGTTTTACTCTACTAAGTGAAAGAAAAGTTAACATTTCCTTTAAATTAGAAAAAAAGAAAAAGCAAGCCAAGATTGACCTAATCAGCTGCTAATAATTAATAATCGAGGTTTATGACAATGGAATTTAACCTGTATTTACTTACTCTAGATTATGTATCTCTTTCTTTATGAGAATTCATGGGGCGCCTGGGTGGCTCAGTGGGGTTAAGTGTCTGACTCTTGATGGCGGCTCAGTTCATGATCTCAGGGTCCGGAGATTGAGCCTCGAGCCAGGCTCTCAGGCTCTGTGCTGGGCGTGGATTAAGATTCTCTCTCTCCCCCTCTCTCTGCCCCCCCTTCCAGGTCCTCTCTCTCTCAAAAAAGAATATATTCGTAATACCTTATTTTACAAAGGAGATATACATTTTCAAGGAAAATGTTAAGAGTGGATTGTAGAGTCATCTATGATTTCTTGGTTATTCACGAACCAGTTAAACCTAAGCAGGGCAACACCTACTGGCAACTATCCAAATTGCAGTCACTACACCAAAAACCAGCCTGGCAATTTAAAGTGATCACAAATGCTGACTCCCCTCAGGCCAAAACTGACCCTGTTTATGTTCCACACCTGCTTCTGCTTGGAACCCTCGTGATCACACATTCCCTTTCTCCAGACTCCGCCTTCTAGGCTTCCTTGGCCAATCTCCCCTGGGTTCTCCTCATCTCCTTATGTTCTCTTCCTCAGTTTCCCGGCTGGTTTCTCCTCCTGCCCCCATGCTGTAACTGTAGGTGTCCCCCCAGACCGAGGCCTCAGCCTTTGTTCTTCCTGCTTTACAATAACCCCCATGGAGCATTACCTACAAGCCCTGTAACTGAAGGTCCATCTCCTTTCCTGATACCCACCAGCTCCAGGCCCCCCCAATTCTTACACTTTCTTCAAGTCTGGCTCCAGACCTCACCTATTTTCTTCCTATATTCTTCTCTACACATTTCATATATGTACATTTGCTCCTTCCCATCCAGAGTACAAGCTCTTCAAGCAGAGGTGAGGTCTTTCCTGCATTCATTCAACAAACATTGAGAGCCAGCTATATGCAAATACTGTTTTAGATACATAAACAGAGAAAACAAAGATCCCAGACTTCATGGAGCTAATATTTTAGTGGGATGGGGTGGGGAGATGCAGGGGACAAGGAGAGACAATGAACAATAAACTAATAACCAAGTAAACTGTATATAGCATATGAGTAGGTCGTAAATGCTCAACAGCTATATGTGGCTTGTAACTGTCGTATTGGACAGGGTAGGTCTAATGTCTAATTCCCTGGATTTCATTTAATTTCATCGGGAAAAATGTCAGAAACAAATCAAGCTGCGATATTAGTATTCATTTTCTCAAATGCAAAGCAGCCCACTGCATCTACAAATACCACGGTGCAGGTGGTGGAGATAAACTGGGGCTGTTGGCTTGTCTGCTTCTCCTGTTATAGAAAAAGCGAACAACAGAGTGACTACATCGGCAAATTCAGGTGCACAGGCGGCTCCACCAGGGACCCCAGGCTCACACCCTCAGGGTTCAGGCACCAGATGATCCCTTTTCTTGCTATAAAAAAAAATACAAGAAAACAAATTGTCCCACAGGCTCTGAAGGGCAATTACAAAGGAGATATTCCAAAAATATTTGGGAGATGACATCACCAGGATCAATGAGAGCTTGCCAAGGTTTTGTTCTTTGCCAAGAGCAGCCCTCATTAGAATGTCCAGCTTTCATATGGCCGCCATATTCCTGTGTGATCGGAGGCGGAAGCACACTGCTTGCATGCAGATTTTGTGAGGCAGCTATTTTGACAGGACAACTATTTCACAAAGCTGCATCGAAACCATCCCATCACCAAACCCAGTATGCACCCTTGACACTTGCCCTGACCCTGTCACCACCATTTATGGAGGATTTTTGCTTATTCTATTGCTTTCTGATATGTATTAGTCTTATAATTTATTTCTTCTTAATGAAAAATTATATATAACATGCAACATTTGTATAAAAAATGTATAGGCAATTACATTTAGATGTGCTTGTACTTGGACAGCGTATCTCTGGAGGGATATTTTTTAAAGGGGCAATGATCCATTACCTCTGGGGTGGGATGTAGGTCACTGAGGATCAAGCACTGGGAGAACCTCTCTCCTCACAAGATATCCTTTTGAACTCTGAGTATTTTTTTTACTATATGCATCTTTTACTTCATCTTTAAAAACCCTTTTCTGTATTTTTTTAGCACTTTTAGTTTCACAGAAAAAAAATAGGCAGAAAGTACAGAGAATTTTCACATATTCCCTCAACCCTTCACACTCTATTCTTAATACCTTGCACTGGTATGGCACATTCCTTACAATTGAGAAGCCAATATTTGTAAATTACTAAAGTCTACAGTTTACATTAGGGTTCACTCGTATTGTACATTCAGCTACAATAGGTCCAGCACCTGTTCTCACAAACGGGTACTCTCAGATAGTCCTCCCAGCAATCTCACTTTCTAAATGAGGAAGCACAGGCTCAGACAGGTTCAGTGACTTGCCCAAGGTCACACAGCCCCGAAGTGTGTTTGTGTCTGCCTCCATCCTAGACTGGCCCATTACCCCACAGCTGTATTGTATCTGAAGCACTAGACAAGCCCGCATGAAATCGCTTGTCTTTAAATTTAATAGAAGAAAAAAATCTCTTGAAAATGTTTTCAAATGATGGCTCCATGAACATGAGCAACAATAACTCCCCTTGAAAGGGGAAATAATTTGGCCACTTGTGGTTAAGAAATATTGCCCCACCCTCAGTGTCATGGCTACCAAGTCAGTGAGCTCCCTACTCACTGTGCCCTCCACTTGAGTCATATGAACGTACCAGGGACGGGAAAGAGGGGAAATTCCACTCGACACCGGAAGTCCTATTTCGGGAATGAGTGACTCAGATGCCCTGACAGACTCCCTGCCCAACCAATCAGCCTTGTTAAGGAGGCACCTGCTTTCAGGGCACGATTAATGGGACATAGGCTTCTAGAGCCCCAATTTTTAGCATATGGCTAAATTCTGGGCCCCAAATCTGCAGACAAAATCCTCAGAAAGTTTCAATGATTTAGTTTCCCTGTTGACTTCATTTCTTCAACAACCATGAGTTGAGTGCCCACTGGCTGCTGAAGATGCCAAGGAGAAGGCAGGTGGGACAGACGAAGCACTCCGTCGATAACGCAATGGGGTAAACACATGAACAGATGAGGAGCAAAGGGGGGTAGGGGTTGGAGAGGAGGACTTACTAGTATTTTCTGGGGCTTCTGTCTTCAGGAAGATTTCTTTTGATGTATACCATAGCTACAGTCAAATGCAATCTGCTACATGTGCCTTAAGAATGGCACAAAGTAATATAACAAAATAAAAATGATTTTAAAAAAAGAATGGCACAAAGAAGATATTGTGGGGATTCAAAGTGAACAAAGTGATTTGAGAAACTTAGTTACTGCGCACAATTTGAAAATTATGTGTAGATCCTCGTTTCTAGAGGCGTGGTCCACACCAACGGAGCATAGATGTCACCCAGGAGCTTTTAAGAAATGCCGAATTCTAGACTCCACCCAGGCTCGGCATTTGAGTGAAATCCTCTGGTGGTGTGTCCGCCCAGTCAGGCTTGAGAAGCACTGGTTTAGAGCCCAAGTGGCTCTAAAGCTTGCTTTAAATATGGTTTGGGGTTTTGTGTGGTTTTTTTTAAAGGTAAACAATACGCAGAACTGAACTCCCTGTATTGTGAGATTAGCCTCACCACACATAATCTTTCAGAATTCATACTTCTTTTACTTAAGTGCATCTCGTATTTCCAATTCCTCCTTTATTCAATCTGAGAGGGATGCAGGTGTGTGGGGCTTCAAACAGAAAAGAGAAGGAGAAAAAATAGATCCTCTCTGGGAGGCAGGCAGGGCTGGCAAGCTCCCAGTAGATTCAGTTCTAGAAAATAAAGCCTTTGTGCTTTGCAGTGGTCTGGGGCCATTGCTCCCGTTCGCCCGGTTTCACCTGGCCTGGCAGCTGTCCTGGGGAGTGGCTACTACAGCACCAATGCATGCACGTCTGTGTGGATCTCACTTTGTACGTGGACCCAGAAGCATTTGCAGAGCGCCTAGGAAGCGCATAACAGGGGCTAAGTGCTCTCAAGTAGTTAAAGGCATGGTCAACGATGTGTGGAAATAATTATAAGAATAGGTAGAAAGCGAGTTGTACCAAAAGAGAGATACAAACCAAAGAGGATGAATGTTTGGATAAAGGAGAGAAAATTCCTGGCTCAGGAAATCCAGGAAGGCTTCGGGAAGGAGGCCGCAGAACCAGCTGGGCCTTAAATGATGGTTAGGATTTCAAGAGGCACACACGGAATGAGAGCGTTTTAGAAAGAACATCTAGCTCAGAAAAAAGGTGGGGGTGCAAAGATGAGGGTTTTCTCCCAAGGAGATGAGAGACCCTGACTGAGGGGTGGGAGGCAGCAAGCAGGAAAGGAAGGCCTGGAGTCCGGTCATAGACGGTCCCAAATGCCAAGTGTGGTTGCAGGAAGTCGCTGAAGACTTCTGAGCCGAGCAATCACGTGACCATATCTGTGCTTTGGCGTTTTTAGACACCAGGGCATCCTTTGCAGGTGAGGGAGTGAGTGCAGAAGGGTAAGATTTTAGGGACGTTCTACTGCTTCCTATGAGTCCCAGCTGAAGACGTAGATATTATCCCCTTCCTTTACGTTCTTCCCTCTCCCCACACCCCTGCTGCCCGCCAACCGTACAGTCCACAGATGCTCAGCATCTCAATGTTAACAGGGCCTGGAGAGGAGTCCAGCCCCCACGGAGGCTTTCCTGAAGACTGGGAAGTGGCATGAGCCCTGCTGCCAGGAAGATAGCCACAGAGCACAGGTGTGCAACGATAGGAAGTATTAGAGCTGCCGATTTATCAAAGTCTGGGGTGGCGATGATTATCACTGGGCATGTTCACCATCAGAAAGGAGAAGACGATCAGATAAGAAAACCCACTTGACAACAATCTCCTTTCACCTGTACTTGTTTCTGGGTATGTGCCGTTCTAAGAAGAACATTTGGTCCCTTTTTCGGTGAACTTGATTCCCCTGAGCCAGCTGTTTCTTCTTTCTCATATCATACCACGTGGGAGCTGGATAGAACTGAAGAGCCGTTTTGCCAATTCCCTCATTTAATGGAGAAGCGGAATGACTTGTCCAACTGTAATCAGCCAAGTTAGAACACAACCTTTTAAAAACATATAAAATATAAAAGCTGGAGGAGGGTCCCTACCATTCCCTCTATACACTCGGAAGCGGGGGTGGGGAGGCTTCCCTGTCACCCATGTCCACAAGCCTGTTGGGTACCCAGGAGGGACCAGCTCCGGCCTCAGTGTGGGCTGCGGGCCAGTGGCAGAGCCCCTCTACACCAGGTGAAAAGTCGACAATACCTCTGACTGTGGCAGCAGGTGACCTTCCCACAGGGCCTGGCCTAGATGTCCCCACCCCTGGCCTGACTCCCATTTTCACTCCTCTTAAAAACAGAAACGTAACGGAATTTTAAACTGTTTAGAAGGGAATTTAACATTAAGAAAATGCAACTTATTCTGCTTGGCCTATACCAAAATACAAAGAGATTGGTGTGAAATCACTTCCTCAATGAGAACTAAGTGAGACACGCTCAGTGGCTTCCCGGCGGGGGTGAGAAGGAGTTCTTCCTCTCCCTCTCTCTCTCTCTCTCTCTCTCTCTCCCTCCCTGAGTCCTTGTGAAGAACCACCACACGTCGGGTAAAGTCCCTGCTGATGAAGTGTTCAGGGCTTATCGCTGCGCCAAGACACCTTTTCCAACTGAGGGCCGCAGGGCTCACCGTTTCAAAATATCCCCTCAGGACTTAACTGTCTTGTGCTTCGAGTTAAACTTATAAAGGAGAAAAGATAAATAAGGCAAGGAACACTGGAAGTTCTGGGCAGATTTTCCTTGGACTTGGGCTTTGTCTAATCACCTGTGGTAAAGCTCCAGACTTTGGAACCAGAACTTCTATTTCCAGAACAGTGTCCGTCAGCCCGAGGGCAGAGCCTTGCTTTGGCTCCTGGTTTATAGAAGCAAGGCAAGATTCCCAGCCTCAAAACAACCTCGTGTTAGAAAACACTGAAGCCTGAAGGACTGGGCTTCCTGAGAGTAAGATAAAGACAGAGCAGAGAACTATGTCACCCAAGCAGCCCGCTTTATGCGAGAGGATGAGGGCTGGACAGTAGGAAAGTAGTCTTCTGCCTAATACTGATGTCAGCTGTGGCTAATTGGATATAATGCATTCCTCATAAGGAATTTTAATTTTTCTAAAAGCCCCATTTTAAAAAGCAAAAAGAAACAGAGAAATTAATTTTAATATTTTCACTGTATCCAAAAAATGATCATTTCAATATGTCGCCATGATAAAAACAGGGAGAGATTTTACATTCTATTTTGTCCTAAGTCTTCAAAATCTGGTGTGTATTTTACACTTGGAGCACATCTCATTTCAAACGAGCCACATTTCAAGGGATGAACAGCCACATGTGATTAATGGCCACTGTGTGGAACCCTTATAATCCTAGGACAGCAGTGTTCTGCAGAGGCTGCCTGCCTACTGAGGTAGGGGCAAAGGTTCGGTTCTCTGGGAAGATGCCACCTCACGGTCTCCACGGGGTTTGTTTCATCTTCTCCCTGACCCTGTGAACTGGAGATTACTCTCTCCTGATTAACAATAAGGAAGCAGAATCAGTAGTCTAAAGGCTGGGCCAAAGTCACACGATGAAGGAGTGGATATGAGATTCAAGCCCAGGCCTCCTGACTCCTCATGCTGGCCATGCAGTGTTCTGGGAGAGCCCCACTTCCAGGAGACAGTTTTTTGAAGCTCCAGAGGACTCTCGGTGACATCATTCTGTCTGGTCCCACACAGATTTCACCCTCTTTTTAGAAGATCAATGACACGTCAACCCAACAGAGATGCACATCTTTGCATATTACCCAGTATGGTTTTTAGAAATGTGAGGTTAGTGGGGCACCTGGGAGGCTCAGTCAGTTAAGCATCTGCCTTCGGCGCAGGTCATGATCCCAAGGTTCTGGGATCAAGCCCCACATCGGGCTCCCTGCTCAGCAGGGAGCCTGCTTCTCCCTCTGCCTGCTGCTCCCCTTGCTTGTGTGCTCGCTCGCTCACTCACTCTCTCTCTCTCGAATAAATAAAATCTTTAAAAAAAAATAGAAATGTGGGATTAGGTGGGAAGGTGGATTCAAGCAGGCTGGTTTTGCAGTCCCTCTGGAGCGCCTTCTCACTTCACCCCTCTGCTGGGCTCTTATCCTGGACTCACTCACTACAGACCTCTCCCAGCTCCTCACGTCCCCCTGGTACCTTTGGGCTGAGGGTCATTACTGCATGCACCGCTCTCTGCTTACGTGATGAGGTGTGCTCATCTGTTAGACTCGGGGTCCCTGCAGCAGATGTAACAGCGGCCTTCTGGAGAGAACGCCTAGACCTGAAGAGGGCAAGTAAGTGGAGCAGCTGTTCAGAAGATAGAGAGGGACTTTCATATCATTTCCCTTCACGTCTACTGTCCAGGTCAGTAGTGTTCTGGAAATGCATCCTGCATTCAAATCTAAACAACAGGGCATTTACCATTTCATCTAAATAGTGCCCAAGCCTCAGGCCTGGGTAAGTCCTGTTTACCATAATCAGTTCTGCTGCAGCCTCAGAGATAGGATCCCCCAGGTGGCAGGGCCATGGGGCATGTGGCATGTGGCTGCAGATAGAGTAAGGCTCTGTCCACTTATTTCCTGTCTACCTCCCCGCTACTCCCCATCCCCTTCCCTCCCACAAACACTCTACAAATCAACACCTGGCCACATCCCCTACCTGCCAAGTCTTGCTCTGCCCTGAACACTGGGCTAAGATATCAGTTGGGGGACTCTCTCTCTGGGAGGTCCCAGTGTTCCTCCCTCTTCCCCATCACCCTCTGACTCTGCACGTGCACACAGCCTGGACCCAGCACAAACTCATCCCTTACGGAGGTCCTTTGCCTTCAAAGAGTTCTCTGAACAATGGCCAGCCTGCGCTCACCAGAGTGCAAACATCGCTTCCCTCCCTGCTCCCTGAAAGGCCATATGGAAACTCCCCCTCATTTGTTGGCCCACATCTGACGGAGCAAAGGGCTTTTATCTCAGAAGGAAAGAGCCCAGTTCTGAGCAGCAACCACGCCCCTAAGCACACACAAAGTCAAAAAGACATTTGTCCAAAAGGCCTGTCACAGAGAAGTTTTGTGTGTGCGTGTGTGTTTTTAAAAGAATTTTCTCTTCCCGCCAAAATGTCTGTACCAGCAGCAGCAGGTCCGTGGAGAGCCTGCCATCTGACCTGCTCGGCAGGTCCCTAATTGCTTCCCATCTGGTGTCTGGCACAGACAAAGGCCACCGGCGCAGCTCCGCCCCCAGCCTTTCTCCTGGCCGTTTTGTGCGTTCATGCAGCTTGCGCTGGGCCGCACCCCCCCTTCGCCCCCGCCTCAGGCCCAACGGGGCGCACTGCTAGCGGGCACCAGGCCCACGGGCCTCCCAGGCACTCAGACCTGGCGCACAGCACAGCTCGGGGGAGGAGGACAAAGGCCTCGCCTGGTGCCCACGGCCTGCACTTCCAGACGGGCACTGTGCACATTTTGTGAGCCAAATTCTGACAGGTGACGGCGGGGGGACTGGCTCTCAGCCAGAGAAAGTGGACGGACCAGCCCTAGGACCCCATCAAGCGTTGGCAGTATGCATTAAAATGCGCTTGCCTCTGACTCAGCAATTCCCAGCTCCTAGGAACATCCCAGACTGCAACTCAGAAGGGCCCAGAAACAAAGCTGCTAAAGGTTCCCAGCACCCCCTCCCCCCCGGCCTTTTGGCAAAACAGCAAAAGCTTGGAAGCAACTCTAACAATTAAGAATGGGCTGGGCTGCAGAAATTGTGGAATGTACACACTATAAAATACTGGGTAGTGATGAAAATTGATTCTGGAGGCCTGTGTGTGTTGGCATCAAAGGATAGCCACAAAAACATTCTTAAATGTAAAAAGCCAGTAACAAAATAATATATATAATATCATCCTCTTTCCTTATAAAATATTGTGTAAATTTATATATACATGCACGAATGTGTGTATCTCTGCACGTAGAAAAAAATATACGTACCTGTTAACCGCTTATTTCTGGATTTTGAGTTTATGGCTGATTTTTCTTCTTATTTTTGATTATCTGTATTTTCTGACTTTTACACATTTTCGGTAATTGTATAATAAAGAAATTTTTAAAATGAATGCCAGAGTCAGCTCTCTCATTTACTTATAAGTATTATCTAAAGCCATGGACTCGATGAAGTCACCTGAAGGAAAACAGAGAAGGCTCCAGGGCAGAGGCCCAACGACACCAATATTTGGAAGTTGGGGTTAAAAGAAGGCGGACACAGGAAAGGAAACAGGGTCAGCGAGTAAGAAAGGAGAAAACCAGAAGGATCCCAGAGGCCAAGGGAACAAAGTGGCTCAGGCAAACGAGAGAGGCACTGTCACAGGTCCCTCAGAGGTCAGATAATAAGATGAGGACAGCAAATTGCGCAATGGTTGGCAAGATGGAATTTTATCAGGGTAAGAGGGGAGGTGAGGAAGTGGAGTTTTGCTGTGAAGAAAAGGCAGAAACATGGGAAATGGGGAGTGTTATCTGCTGAGGGAGGCTTTTTTTTTTTTTTTAAGGTGGGAGCTATTTCAACACTGTCATAAGGATGACAAGAACAGTCAAGTAGCGAGGGATGCTGGGGAGAGAAGGGAGGGTGGCGAGGGCAACAAGCTTGGCGGCGAGGGGCCTCCAGCTGTCCCTCCTCAAGGAGGAAAAAGCACCAAAAAGCACCGCAACAGGTGGGCCCGATGCAGGCAGCCTGGGAGGCGTGGCCGGGAAAAGCCGAGGTGTTTCCACACCCGTTCTAGACTTTTTTTTTAAATAAATGTATAAAAAGGAGCAAGCTGTGAGTGAAGGGAAGTCCGAGGAGAGAGATGAGCGTGACCTCCTCAGACGGGAGAGAGTCACCTGTCCAGGGCCGCAGGGAGGACTGCGCGGCAGCCCTGAGCACGGCTTGAGGCCTGTGGCATCCGAGTTACGTTTTACAGAAAGTCGGCTGCGTGCTTGCCTCCAGCCCCACTGCAGTGCTCTGACAGCGAGGGGCTTCCCAGGGTGAGAGGGCCGGGGCGCGGGTGAGTGCCGCCCTGCAGGGAGTCTCTCTCCTCCAAGCATCCTTTCCGGGGCCTGGCAAGGGCTCCTCCCAGCCCTGTCCAAAGCCTATTTAGCGACTGTAAGCCTTAATTTAGGGGTCTGCAGGCTTCAAAGGGCTGAGGGGGGTGCCGTCCCTAGGCACATGAATTGTCATTAGGTACTGTCCTAAAATTAAAGTAGGAGTTCCTTGAAGGCTAGGAGTGGGCTATCTTTACTTTATTTCCTGAATTCTTGGTACCGAACTTAAAAAGTAGGAGCTCAAATCATAGGTGTTGAAGGAAAGGAAGAAAGGAGGAGGGGGGGAAGGAGAGAGGAAGGCAAGGAGGAAAAAGTTTCCCTGTTTTAGAATTGAGGAAATCAAAACTCTGACTTCAAACCCTGCTTCTAAAACCCACCAAGAGTTACATATTAATATCGGTCATATTATCAAACACACGATTTGAGCTCCAGGGACCCTGCATACGATTTGCTCCTGCTTGTTGTCCTCGTGTAATTATTCATGGAGTCATCAGTGGACGCTGAGTTCAAACTGGGGCTGGTTACTTGAGTGAAAGCTCTCAGAACAATCTGCAAACCGAAAATTCATAATTTTTCATGGTTTTCATATGGATCAGCATCAGTTTCTCATTTTTGACCATTCCACGACCCCACTACGTATTACATGTAGGTGTGAACTGAGCTGTATGTGTTTAAAAACATTTTGCTATTTTTATATTTTGTTAATATTTTACTGATTACACATACCAAACAAAACTGAATTCATTTTTACAGCTTTTTTGAGGTATGATTTACCTACCACAAACTTTGCTCATTTTACTTGTCCAATTCAATAATTTTTGGTAAATTCTCAGCTGTGAAACCAAACTATAATAATTGGATTAATTTTATTTATCGGCAGGAAATCACGTATATCTTCAGCTTTCTACTAACATGAATTATTTAATGCACACAACTCTGTCCCCAAATATACACTCTGTAACTCTCTCTCTCTCTCTTTTGTTCAATTTTGTAATAATTTATATCTCTCAGGAAATGACTTCATCTCAACTCTTAATAGATGGGAATTGCAAACCAACAATCATATTCTTGAGCATGATAATACTTTGGTATTTTTTCCCAGGACACACTCCACCTTATGTTTTCACAAAAAGGGGGGGGGGGATGTATCACAAATGAGAACATCTCTCTCTCCTCACATGGCAGGAGAAGGACCGTAGCTGACAACTGGTGATTCATTACACGGCCCAGAGACGTTCTTCCTCCGGGTTCCTCTGCTCCGGCTCTCCCAAACATTCCACCTTCTCAGCCAGCTGCTCGCACTTACGTTGTTACTAAATAGATATGCTGACTTGCCATTTAAGCCATTTTCTCTGGATTATCAAAGAAGAAAATCCATGTGGCTGCTGGGAGTGCAGTGGGCCTTGTTTTTCCACGGACCCTTTGTTCTTTCCCACAGCTCACATCCATTCTGTGTGAGGTTTTGGTGTTGGAAACCACTGACCACCTGCTCCTTCATCACAGACCCTAAAAAGACACCAGCATGGGGCCCTGAAACCTACCACTACCATGTTCCTTCACATTTAATGTTGTAGAGTCAACGACCTGCCAGCTAATACGAGGGCAGTTTCTGGTATCAATGTGCCAAGAAAACAGCAACAAGAGCTAAATCCTAACTTCTCATCAAGCCATCCAAGAACATCGACAACAAAAGCAAGTGTCTAGAAGAGAGTAAAAGTCAGAGATCTTTTTAGAACGCTCCAGCAAAAAAGCTCTAGAGATGAATTTTTTGATCCAAGAGCCCCAGGAGTGGTTCCCAAACATTTAGATGTAAGATTTCAAAAATATTGGGTGTTTGGAGAAGTGATACATTTGGAATCTGGTATATTTTGCCAAATAAAGATTTCTTCATTGTTTTAAAAAGAAAGATTATTATTTGAATACCCCCAAATAAAAAGAACATGTTCACAGAATGATTATCCTATAAATTAATTAAATTTTGTTTTACCTAAAAAAGTCTTATGCCCACCTGCTTTTCTCAAATAAGTGTGTATCCTCATCCAAGATAGAATCATCTTTCATATAGACAATGGAACTAGAAGGACATTTTATAATTCTTCACTCAGATCAAAAAATTAATCAAAGCAATCCCAAACTGAATGCTAGAATTCAGGCAATATAAATGGTCTAATGAATTCCAAAGAATCTATGTCCT
This sequence comes from Ursus arctos, assembly GCF_023065955.2. Lineage (NCBI taxonomy): Eukaryota > Metazoa > Chordata > Mammalia > Carnivora > Ursidae > Ursus > Ursus arctos. Next base: position 24,047,521 of record NW_026623078.1, read on the forward strand.
CATCCTGTTCCCGCTACCCCTTAATTTGTATTATGGCCCAGGGAAATTACTCCCTCTGCCACTCTTTCTCCATCAGCAAACCTGAAAAACATGCATCTTTATAAGCACATTGTAAAAATCTCAGTGAGAGAAACCAGTTAAAGGACTCACACCACACAAATAAGCTGCCGCTAGATCTAAAGTGCTCAGTAATTACAGTAAGTTCAGATGCACCATCATACCTATTCTCCACATTCATTTATGACTCCCTGGTGACATCATATACTTGCTCCTTCAGAAAGTGACCAGTAAACCAAACATGAAAGTATAAATTAAATTCACTACTTCTAGCCAGTTAAGTGGGGGTTCTCAACCACCTACTGTCAAGTGCCTGCTCTCCCTTGGTCCTGTGAGGGGCAGAGACAAACCCCGCTGCAGTCCTCGAAGGGGATCAGACATGGACACAAAGCCCAGGCTCTCAACACCGAGGGTGCGGGATAGGCTTGGCGCAGTGTTTGGGAACAACAGGAGGAAAGTATTTGCTCCTACCTCTCCCACAATCCCAGCCTTCTTTCGCTTCCCCCAAACATTTTCTGTTTAACTTTTCCTTTTGAAATGATTTCACACTGAAAGAAAAGTAGCAAACATAGACTTTCATAAAGCTCTTCAAACCGAGCAGTTGGGTTCACCAACTGCTGCCATTTTAGCCACATTTGCTTTATCATTCTATCTCCTTCCCCCTCTTTCTGTATGCGTACACACACACACACATTTTCCTTAAATTATCTGCGAGTTGCAGACATTATACTTCTTTATCCCTAAATACTTGAGTGAATATTGAGCTAGAACAAAAATATTCATTAATACAACACAGTACAATAATCAAAATTATGAAATTTAACACCAGTACAATACTGTTATTTAATCTATGAATTTTATTCAAGTGTTGCTAATTGTTATAGACTGAATGTATCTCCCCAAAATTTATACGTTGCAGTCCTAAACCCAATATGACCATATTGGAGATGGGGCCTCCTAGGAAGTAATTAGGGTTAAATGAGATCATAAGAGTGGGGCCCTGATCCTTATAAGAGCAGACACCAGAGAGCTCTCTCCCTCTCTTTATCTGAGCACAGAGGAAAGGTTATGTGAGGACACAGGAGAAAGTGGTCCTCTACAAGCCAGGAAGAAGACCCTCAGCAGAAAAATGAATTTGCAGGTACCTTGATCTTGGATTTTGCAGCATCAAAAACTATGAGAAAATAAACATTTGTTATTTAAGCCTCCCACCATACGGTGGTTTGTTACAGCAGCTGAAGCAGACTGATACGCTAATGGTTCCGATGTCCTTCGTAGCAATGTTTTTTCTTGCCCAGCAGTCAATCTTCCCAGAACTCTTAAGGCCGTTTATCTCGACCCCTTCCTTTACACAGGAAGCACTACCATTTGTTTTTGCTAAACTTTTCACATTATGTGTTGGTCTCTCTGGGGAAGCCTTAAGCAATGTGAATCTTCGCTTTTGTCTTGCACATCTGTGACTGCTACGGCCTCCACAGGGTCCTGCACGCAGGAGGTACTCATGAATATTTGTCGGTTAATTGAATGGAAATAACTTTTAATTACTAGCTGCATTATGGCTTAGCGCCAATGGTCATTAAATAAACCACACCTCAGTGGTCTCTCTCATTCTGTTGCCAGAACAAATTTCCCAATTGTTCCATGGGAATAATACAAACTATATCTTATTCACACAGAGGCTCTAGTTTATAAAAATCATTCTTTGGTGGGGCACCTGGGTGGCTCAGTCGGTTAAGCATCTGCCTTCGGCTCAGGTCATGATTCCAGAGTCCTGGGATCGAGTCCTGCATCAGGCTCCCTGATCAGTGGGGAACCTGCTTCTCCCTCTGTCTGCCACTCCCCCTGCTTGTGCTCTCACTCTCTCCCTCTCTCTCTGACAACTAAATAAATAATCTAAAAAAATTTTTTTCGATCATGCTCAGAGATGGATAAGCTCCCAAATTCCTTCAGATGAAGTTCAGCCTCTTTCCAGGATGTTAAACCCCCTTCAGGAGCTGAGCCTAATGTGCATTTTCATTGTATGATTACTTCCTCTGCACGCCACACTTACACCAAAGTGGGCCACTTGTCATTCCCTATGAATGTCCTTCGTTTTCCATTCTCCACCCTTTACTCATTCTTATTCTCTCTGCCTAAAATGCAATTCCTCAATCATCATTGACCGAAATTACCCTCTAGCATTGAACCAACGTTGGAGTAGAGCAAAATTGAATGTTCTTCCATATACGCATATGCGCATTTATTCCACAAAAATTCATTGAGCACTTACTATATGCCAAGTACTGCACTACGTGCTCAAACTACAGTCGTGAATGAGACAGATAGGATTTCCTGCCTTCTTCATCATCCTTGCCTCTGCTAGTTGGACAAAATATTCTGAGAATTTGAGCAAGTTTGCTATTTAGAATGACTTGTCTTCCTGATGTGATAATACAACAGTTGGTCATTTGGCCAACAAGAATGCCTCGTCTTTGGAGGCAATTCAGTGGGTGATAGGCATATACCCATCATTAGCTCATTTTATGCTGTCTCAGAGGTTCCCCTTTTAGGAAAAAGGACACTGAAATTCAGAAAGGTTAAGTTAACCGACCAAGACTGATGTCAGATATAGATGAGAATCCTGGCCTTCCAACCCCCTGTCCAGTTTCACCACCTCCAGAAACCAGATGTGGAGGAGGGATAAGCAATATTAGCTCTACTTCATAAGTGAGGAAACTCATTTAAGCACAGTGGATGTCAGAATTTGCTGCAAAAGAAATGCAACCTAGTGGTATTTGGAAATCAAATTCGATATTACTTCTTCCACCAAGATAACATAAATCATATACCAACATCTTGAGAAAAAATGAACTGCTTGCTGCAATTTATTTGAATTCATAACTTCAATTGTTGGTGAATTGGCCTTGCTTTATCAATACTTAAAATTTTAACAACTAACCCTGTAATTCATTAAGCCAGTAAAAAATTCAAATGCAAGTAATTCTTCCATAGTTCCAGTCTTATACTATTAAAGTAACTTAGCATTTCAGATAATTTGGGGGAAAAAAACCTCTCATAATCCACAAATTCTAACATATCCACTGTAGTTTGAAAGCGTTTCCTTCCAGTTTTTTACCAGACACAAAAATTGTACATTACTACGGTTGTAGTTCTCATACTCTGCTTTTATTTTTTCACCTGATATTCTATTCATACTTTGCTGCGTTTCTACATAGTCTAAAAATAGAACAGGGCTTGGGGGGGGCGCCTGGGTGGCTCAGTCGTTAAGTGTCTGCCTTTGGCTCAGGGCGTGATCCCAGCGTTCTGGGATCGAGCCCCACATCGGGCTCCTCCTCTGGGAGGCTGCTTCTTCCTCTCCCACTCCCCCTGCTTGTGTTCTGCCTCTCACTGGCTGTCTCTCTGTCAAATAAATAAATAAAATCTTTAAAAAAAAAAAATAGAACAGGGCTTGGAATCAGAAGACCCAAATTCAAAATGCAGTTCTACCACATACCACTTACCTACAAGGGCACACGTAGATCTTATGGGGCTCAAAGCTTTTACAATTTGGGGGGGGGGGTTCTTAAAGAATACAAAATTCAGAGTAGAATTAACTAGTTTTGTGGGATGAAAAAGGAAATCGCAACACATTTCTGGAGATTTGGAGATTTCTATCTTTTCTTCTGAGCTCTCTTCAGACAATTTACCAGAAATGCTTGTACAGAAATGCTCTGATTATAATCTGGTTTCTCCTCCTACCCTCCACACCGTGTGACTCCTGAACTCTCAGGGGACCTGCAAGTGGGGGCCCTAAAGCTTAAGCTTCATTTGCTTTACAGTAAATCCACACCTGCCATTATGATCTTGGGCAGATTGCGTAACCTCTCTGGTCCTCAGTTTGCTCGTCTATAAAATGGATAATAGCTACCTGCAGAGATTGCTCTGAGAACCAAATGAAATAATGCAGAAATCAGTGCTGGAAGCCATGCGGCACCACACAGCCTGGTTATTACTCCCCTAAAGCCAGTGATCTGGAGGCGGAGGCTAATAATGGGACACCATACCTGCCCCCACTCTTCACAGACCCTATTTCCCTTCCCGTTAGATTATTGTCATTTTTCAGCAATCCATCCCTTTCTTACGTCAGTTGAATGGATTTTTTAGACTAACAGGTTTTGTTAGTTTTTTACAAACCCTTCCCTAGCAATTTATAGCTCAAAATAGGAATTAAGTAAAGCAACTCTTTATCCAGGTCTTCTTAATTATTTCTTGTGAAAACAATGCCTAATAAAATCTGATTTGGGGTTTTGCTTTTTAGGGGTTTGTTTCATTTGTTTTTTGTTTGTTTGTTTTTGGTTGTTTTGGGATGTACTAAAGCAATTACAGAAAGTTAGAGGACGCAAGAGATTCAACGGCTCTGGCCTGTGAGCAGACGGGCCATTCATAACTTTGTAATTTCCAGTTTGGAGCGGCCTCAGATGAATTTCCTGCCCAAGCTGGTCTACTTAGGGAACAAAAGCTTGGAGATATGTCTGTTTCACGCCCCATTGGCAGTGCACACTGCTCAGGGCTGGCTTCTCTGGTGGCCTGTATTCATCGGAGGGACTCACCGCCCTCTCCGCGATCTGGCTTTTACAAATCACTACAGGGAAATCCAGTGTAGACAACACAGACACGCTTTCCTTCAAACCACCGGGACTCTGCCACAACCTTTTTTATCTTGTAAGTAACCCGTAAAGGTTTCAATTAACTATTTTCTGTTATTGCTTCCTCACCAGGAAAGGTCCCCTTTGCTGGGGCAACTTTCCCAAAATGCTACGAAAACTCTGAAAAGTTGTCCCTAAGTCATTTATACCACAGTTTATAACATAGATCCCTCTAAGGATCATTTTCATACGACTGCTTTTTACCTGACATCCTACAGGCTCTGGCAAACAGGGACTAATTAGGTACCTGTGAAATAATACACAACCTGGGGAAAGGCGCTAATACCCCAACAGGCAAGAGATGCCAAGTGTCTCATTCCATTTTAAACAACTAACCTTGGGTTGTAGCCCTGCCTTTGTGAAAGAAATGCTTCTACAATTAGAGCTACTCCAACCTCAGTTCAGCCACCTTCTCTTACATGATAATGGAAGAAGGGACGAGCAGGAAGAAGTGCAAGGTGGGGAAGAGAAACAAACCGGAAAAGGAGGCTTGGTACCATCTCACAAGCAGATCCGGGACAAAAGAGCGGGGAAATGGGCTGCATGCCACCTCTGACTACTGGAGAGAGGAAACAAGCTCCCAATTAACTCATTTTGGTTTTTTGAAGATTTTATTTATTTATTTGAGAGAGAGCACGAGCCAGGGGAGGGGCAGAGAAGCAGACTCCCCACTGAGCAGGGAGCCCTGGGGGTAGGGGGGTGGGCGGGACACGGGATCGTGACCCGAGCCCAAGGCAGGCACCTAACCCCTTAACTGACTGAGCCACCCAGGCGCCTGCAGATAGCTAACTTTAAAGAGAGGGTTGTGAGGTACAGCTGTTACTTCTCAAGATTTCTTTAACTAAAATTCTCTTTCGTATTTAGAAAAGAGTATAGGTTTAAAATATACTTGGAGAGGGCACCTGGGTGGCTCAGTCAGTTAAGCATCTGACTCTTGATCTCAGCTCAGGTCTGGATCTTGGGATCGTGAGTTCAAGCCTCGCATTGGGCTCCATGCTGAGTGTGAAGCCTACTTTAAAAATACATATATATACATATATATATATATGCACACACACACACACACACACACACACACTTGGATATAATTGAATACTTACAAGGAAATTTCCTTAAACACTGAAAGTAAATGTCTAGTAATTGTGCATTCTTTAAAAGCTAGAATTGACCTCAATTTTTAAACTAAATTTATAAAAGTGGGAAAAAATATATCTGCTTAATCAACTTTTGATTCTGTGGTAAACTTCATGCTTCCCCTGTTCTCAAGATCTTTGGCTCACCTATTTACACTCCAGCCCAAAGGCATGAGAAATTTGTACTAATTCCTACTACTGGCTCTTCCCAAAACTTCAGCAGAGGTTTATTCTCCATATCTTGAATTTTGGCTCCTATATTCTTCAAACATTAAGCTGAGCTGATTTGGCCTTTTTCTGTTAACATCAATGTAGCTTGATGAAGGGCGATTCCTAATAAGAAGAGTGTGCCCAACCCCGTGCCTAGGCAGAGTGCTTCCCACCCACACATACATGGATGTCTATTTACTGGATGAATGAATGAATGGTAGAGAAACCCTCTTCTGTGCTAAAAAAAATTTTTTTTTGAAAAATTAGAATGAAACTAAAATAATGTAATGGGGGGGAAAGGAGTATTTAAGATGAAGTCCACCTTAAAAGGGGCTTTCTGGACAGCTTCTTTTCATCGACTACAATTTCTGAGCATGTTATGTTGAGCCCTTTAACCAAAATTTGCCCGTGGACAAACCTCTGCGAAACACTGCAATGGGAGCCTAATATGGGAGGCTGGATAATGACCTCCAAGAATATCAATGTGTGCATTCCCAAAACTCCTAAAGCATGTTGCCTTACGAGCTAAAAAGGAGTTGGCATATGTGATTAAATTGAGGCTCTTGACATGGGGAGATTAGCCTGGACTTTCCACGTGGGCCCAATGCAATCACAAAGGAGGCAGAGGGAGGTTTGATTAGAAAGAGGGACATCAGAAGGATGTGTCATGAGGAAGACACCACCAACTCTTCCTGGCTTTGAGGATGGAGGAAGGGGCCATGAGACATGGAACACAGGTAGCCTCTAGGAGCAAGATCATGCAAGGAAATGGATTCTCCCCCAAAGCCAACTTAAGAAACTACCTAATGAAAATCCAGTAAATTCTTTATTTATTATTGCATTGCTTTTTAAGAATTTTCCCAATAACTTCCTTGATATGCCTTTAAGTCATTTCAAGGTTTTTTTTTTTTTAAATACTATTTCAATAAACTCCAGAGTCCTGTAGGACTTCATAGTAAGCACAATATCTAGTAGTAAGCACAATAATTACAATAACTGATAAGTCCCTAATCGTATATGTTGGGTTTGATTTTTCTAGAGTCAATACAGTTATATTAACAGATTATACACATTTGTAAAGGAAAATTCTGCCAGAAGTAGCGACAGTTGGTAATTGAGAACAAAGAGAGCAAAGGGTTTGTCCTAAGAGCTGCATTCCTTCTTCTAACACTTCCCAAAGAGGTGCCATAGTTCTTGAGTCCTCTTGAAACTTTGAAAGACACAGAGGTCAAGTCCAGGCATGCACCCTCACCCCCTGCAGCTGTGGCCTCTGATCTTGGAATGCGTTGTTTCAGCAGATGCAGAAGCCAAGAAAGCCTGCCCCATTGAAAGGTTGTGTAAAGCCTGGATAGCCAATGCCAACCAATAAATAATGTTAGCCTCATTCTGTTTGTATTCTTATATTTTCTCTCTCTTCCTGTTGACCCCTTCTGCAGCTGAGGATTCTACTCAAGCATCATTTCCTGAGGAAAACCTTTCCTGCCCAACCGCCCAACTAGCTGGAGCTCTTTGTTACAGACCTCCATAAATCATCGTATTCCTTTCCTTCAAGAATGCCTATCGTGGTTTGTAGTGACATATTCATTTGGCTGCTTATTTATTTAGTATGTCTCTCTCCCCACTATAGGGGCCAAGGGCAGGACACCACAAAATGTGCCCCGTTGACATCTTGATTATTTTAAATAAAAATTGCTTAAGGAAAAGCTAATGCAAGAATGTTCAGCCCCTCCTCTGTCCTCCTAAAAGCAGGAAAAGAATCTTCCATATAAAAAATACCCTCCCTGTACTAAGAAGTAAAAAGACATCTTTATCATCAGAGATAGGGACTTTAAAAGCCAAGGAAGCTATGGAAACAAACCTTGTTATTTTTTTCTAATCAACCACCTCAGCATTAATTCTGCTTAGAATTCCCTACTAATTAAACCTCCTAAACACCTGTTTTCTTTATCCTGTCTTTTCCTCACAGATTTATTGTCTCTTTGTCTGAAATGTATAAAAACTGCCTGCCTTGATAATTTCTTTAGGTCTCAGAATTCATTATTGGGCCTCTGTGCACGCATAATAAAACTTCCGGTTTTTTCCTGTTAATCTGTCTCATGTAAATTTAATTCTTAGTCCAGCTGGAAGACCTTGAAAGGTAGAGGAAGAATTTTTCCTTCCCTGTACCACTAAACATTAAATCCCGTGATTAGAACCAGGTCTTACTAGCTTATGGTAGGACATGATCAATATTGGCTAAGCAAATGAATGAACGAGGAATCTAAGCAGGGATCCAGGCTCCCTTCCTCCACCACTAGCAAATTCTTGGCTAAGCTATAAATCATCAATGTAGGTGAGCCAAAAACCAGAAGACAACTCTCCAGAACATTTAGAAAATATTTGTTGAGGGCCCACTGGGAGCTGGAGCTCTTCAGAAAGCCACAAATCTAGAAGGGGAGCCAAGCCATACACAAAATGCTCTAAAGAAGGACAGAAGTAATGACAACTACAAATGGCAGACAGATAAAGTACAATGGAAATTCAGAGGAGGCAAAGTGGCCTCCCATTGAGATTATCCTGCCTTATTCCATGAACCAACTTTCTTGATGATATTCCACACACCCTTGCTCCTCAGTCCTTTCGCTGCATCCATTTGGCAAAGGGAAATGCTGTCTGCTTCTTCCGCTGAGGCTCTGGGTCAACCAGCCCCAGCAGTGGATGCCAAGGGTGAGGCAGGTGTGTACCACTATTATTGGTGCCGGGCCCCTGCCTGTGGTCATGCTCCCCAGCTGAGGGGACAAGTAGGGGCTTAAATTAACACCAAAGCATCATCATGGACCTAGCAGAGCGCCTGAACTCATGCTTACCAAAACGAGTCCTCAGTGCTGCTTGGCATTCTACTGTGTTTCCCTGATCAAATTTCTTCCCTGTTTTTCTCAACAATCATTTAGAAATTCTTTATTCTCCTCAGATCTCAGACAGTGCCTCCCACACCGTCAGCTCCTCCTGTCTTTCTCAGCAGATGTCCCTGCCTCTCACTGCACGAAAGAAACTGAAGTCAATGAATTGCTCTCTGAGGAGAGTCCTCACCCAAGGGCAGGCTCCCCTCCTAGTGCGGCCCACTTCTAATAAGAGACTCATGGTTGGAAAGACCTGGTCTCCTCACCTGACTTGGGACATCGTGAGAGGCCACCTGAGCCTCAGAGCTCCCCGTGGAGTTGGCCAAGGTCTTCACTGAGACAGCACTGTGGCCAGCTTCTCCCTCTGCCCAATCCCGCTCCCCTTCCTTCCTCAGGTGCTGATTACCCGAGCACTCCCTAACACACATCCTGCAAGCTCATCTCCGTCAGACTCTCCCAGGGGATACATGGCCTACCAGGGCTCGCGCTCTTCTTCCGGAGCCTTGTTTCCACTGTCCTCCTCCACCCAAATCTCACCACTTCACTCTGGCTTCGGGGTCTTTTTTTTTTTTTTTTAAAGAGTTTATTTATTTATTTGACAGAGTTAGAGACAGCCAGCGAGAGAGGGAACACAAGCAGGGGAGTGGGAGAGGAAGAAGCAGGCTCATAGTGGAGGAGCCTGATGTGGGGCTCGATCCCATAATGCAGGGATCACGCCCTGAGCCGAAGGCAGACGCTTAACCGCTGTGCCACCCAGGCGCCCCAGGCTTCAGGGTCTTTGAATATGGAATGCCTGCTTCTTCCACAGGGCCTTACTCTCCTTACCTAGTTACCTCATTGCCTCTCCATCTGCCAGATCTCACTTCACACATAACTTTCTCCTGAGGAAAACAGATCAGTTTCCTTTGTCATAACCTCTCATGGGACTGTATTTCTCTCCTTTGTAGTATTTGGAGTTCTCCCTCCCCTCTCAAAATTTAAGCACACTAGCAGGGCTCCTTTGAGTTTTGCATAGTTCCATAGCTACATGCTGGACACATTCCCTTAGGGAACTTACGATCCACTTAAAGAGACAGTAATATACGGGCGCCTGGGTGGCTCAGTAGGTTAGGCGTCTGCCTTCAGCTCAGATCATGATCCCAGGGTCCTGGGACCGAGCCCCACATCAAGCTCCCTGCTCAGCGGGCAGCCTTCTTCTCCCTCTCCCTCTGCCCGCTCCCCCTCCTTGTGCTCTCTCCCTCTGTCAAATAAATAAATAAATAAAATCTCAAAAAAAAAAAAAAACTGAGACAGTAATATGGAGGTTAAGAAGGTAGTAGACCTCCATCTACTAATGAAAAAACTGAAGCTTGTGACAGGCAGGCATGGTCCCAAGGTCAGCAAGGAGAAGAATTGGAATTAAATTATTGAATTCCAAAAGACCCAGGGAAAAAGGGAGGTGGAGAGGAAGGATTCCAATGACTGTAATTTACTAAGTCAGTCAGTGGCCTGAAATAGGTAGTGTTTCTTCTGAATTACAAAACATTTTCTCCGTGAATTCCTAGTGATTTAAAACTGAGTTGCCCAGTGCACTAGTCACTTGCCACATGTGGCTATTGAGCCCTTCAAATGTGGCTGGTCTGAATGGAGATGTGCTGTAAGTATAAAATGCACTTTGGATTTCAAGACTTAGAATGGGGGGGGAAGAATTTAAATTCCTTATTAAAAATGTATATTAAATGTTAAAATAATATTTTGGACATACTGAGTAAAATATATTAAACTTAAAAAAATGTAGAAGCTCTCTCATCTATCATTATTTGCACTCATTGTTGAGCAAAAAGTGTTCAGTTAACTAGAGGAGGTCTACTAGCCTACTAGCCCCCAGTGACAGGGAACATGGAAACTTGGGAAATGAGGAATATGGGTTAATCAGCCGAGTGAATTAAGTGAATGTTGGTTAAGAGAACACCAACATTGAAAAGACAATAACACATTGTGCTACAAAGAAATGCAGTTGATAAGGTGCAAAGTACCTAGTGGACCACATGAGATAGATGAATATTTGGTTACGAGTAACTTGATGAATGTGGATATTCCAATGGGGTGGGAGTGAAAGCAGGAGGCTGAGCAGAGGTTGAGAGATGTAATTGTGGAGTATTTATGGGGAACGGTGACTGTTTAGTTTGGCTTGAGTAAAGAGTTCGTGCAATGGAGTGGAGTAAGCTCTTACAAATAAAACTTTGATATGTTTGGCACATACAGCCCAAGGAAATACTTATTTCAAGTAGAAATCTTGTATAAATTTACTTTACCAGAGGAAATGGGTTCAACATACGCTAGAGAAGAACAGTGAGAAGCTCATGACTGAGAGCATAGTTCTTGTAGACTCTTGTAAGCATGCGAATGGAACCCTGCAAGGAACATTTGTTACATTTTGCTCTGGCAGAGCACATTTATTTCCCTTTACTATCCAACCTAAGCTTAATTTAAAAAACTTTGTTATTGAAGCGTAATGTACATACATACAGAAAAGTGCACTTAATAGTAGAGCTTGGATTTATACACATTTAAACACATCCATAAAACTAGCACCCGCGGCAAGAAATGGAGCATTGTAGTACCCTGGAAGCCCCCTTCCTCAAGGCTCCTTTCAACAACCCTCCCACCCAGGGTAACCACTACCTTCTAATAGCATACACTATTTTTGCCTGTCTTTATACTTTAATAGAAATGAAATCATGTACTCTGTACTCCTCTGTGCCTTATGCTTAATTTTAAAGAATCGATCCAAATCTCAGATGATTAAATGAATCCCAGCTCAGCATTGTACTGTGTGTTCCGACAAGTCTCTTAACCTAAGTCTGTTTCCAAATCCACAAAAGTGGGTTATAACAATGTTTACCTAATAGAGTTGTCAGGAGGATTAAATGACATGTTTGTGACTGGCATAGGCCCCAGCTGCTACACTGTACTCAAGCTTTTACTGCTGTGAACTTCTGGGTGGTGCAAGATCCCTGGGTGCTAGCCCAACCAATTTGCCATAGTGTACGGGGAAAAGAAATCCACACTATCTAGGCAGTGACCAAATTCTCAAATGAGCATCTACAAATACAAGGAAACCTGGTTATTTGATCCATCTCATTTTTCAGCCTACGGAAAATAGATGCCATTTCTGTTACATACTTATTCATGTTCCCTTCTAGAATATCATCCTCCTTAAGGGAAGGGTCATGTCCTGTTTACCATAGTGTCCCCAATACCTAGCACCAGGTACTGTAAGCACTTGGTTAAGTGTTAGTTGCTAGTTGGACGAATAAATAAGTGCCAACTGTATTAGGGCTTAGGAAATTGTGTCAGAATTTGAGCCAATCTTTTGGGGTATGGTTAGCAAAATTACAGTAGTAAAATCACAGCAAAGTCGATCTACCTCCCTCTTTCCCTGTGCTGGACAGAAAAATCCACTCAAACCTAGCACATTCCGTACTTGGAACTTGAATAAGCACATCAGATCTGATGTGCACACCTTCAGAAACAAGGGCAGTATAGTACCCTGCTTTTAATACTGAGTTTGGTCAAATACAACAGCTTTTAACATACTAATGCCAACACACTAAAAAATAAAAAGTTTTCAGAAACATTCTCTTGACAACACATGTCAGCCATGAGTTATTTTTTTCTGGTACACTTTATCTTGGTTTTCTGATAATATTTCACATATTCTTGACCATATCTATTCACTTAAAAAAAAAAAAAAGCCAGGGAAGGGGAAAGTATAATGTTCCGATGGAATTTCACTGGATTCATTTTGCCCTCCACTACTTAATTAAAAATAAATTTTCACTTCTCACAGAGTAGGAAGCACCTCTTCAAAAACTACCATCTGTTTTACATTATAATTAAAGGTCTGATTGGCTGGCAAGTCTATCACTCTATAGCTGCATAAACCAAGCAGGAAATTACATGGTTATAAAATGAGCTAAAAGAGTGTAACAGAGTAATAGTTGATGGACTATAAAGTAAAATTAATTTCATATAGATAACTAAGAAGCCAAAGCTATTTCTAATCAATCTGTTCTGTAAAGTATGGCTATTATTTCCTGATAGTCGTGACTAAGTTTTAAAAATTCTTTCAACACTGACTGAGATTTTCTAAGCACCATGCTAGACAAGGAGCTATAAATAGCAATCCCCACTCTTCAAAACAAAGTCTAGTGGGAAAGTTTTATGGAAGCACTAGGATAATCAGGAAATGATTCACAGATCTGTGCCATCAAGGATGAGTAAAATTTTAACAGGCTAAGGAGACAAAGCAAAACAATCATGCAGAGAAAACGTTACAAACACAGGCATGGAGACAGAAGCATGCACATCCATGTACTTAGAAGATCCAAGTCACCAGGCCTAGGTTAGGAAGTGAAGAATTATTTTTATTTAGGTAACAGACAACTATGGAAGATCTTTTAACAGAAGAGATGTGATCAGATCCGTGCGATTTTTATGTGTTGCCTTATGCTTTCACAGAAGAGAATGAACCTCGTCTCCTTAGCAGTTGTATTTCACACTGTAAATTAATAGATTGTTAGTTTCATGTATCAGTCTTGCACATTTGAGGTAAGCATTCTATTGAAGGGTAAACTCACTTCTGGTGGGTTAATCCATCAGATTTCTAAGCCTAGAAAGCTAAAGGTAAATTCTAGATGGTCACAAATTCACTGAGGCAATATACTACTGCACAGACTTGAATGGGTGACCATTTGGCCTTGCAGGTGACCCCCTGATGTCACTGGCACAATCTCTTCATATTTCTATAGAATGGAAATCAGAGTAATTAGTGCAACAACCCGAGTAAGAGATGAAGGAATAGAATTAGAGCAATGGCCTTAGGCAGGCTGAGAATTTTGTTTTTGAAGATTTTATTTACTTTTAGAGAGAGAGCAGGGAGGGGCAGACTGAGACTCTCGAGCAGACTCTGTGCTGAGCGTGGAGCCCAACACAGGGCTCCATCTCGTGACCCTGAGGTCATGACCTGAGCCAAGATCAAGAACAGGATGCTTAACCCACTGAGCCACCCAGGGACCCCTAGGCAGAGAATTTACAACGGATTTCAATGTGGGGAGGCGAGGGATGCAGGTTTCTCAGTGGGTGATGGAAGGGTAGGCAACACCACTAAGAGAGAGAAAAAAAGGAAGGGTAGGTCCAAGTTGGGGAAAAGAGAACATGTTTCATTTAAGGTGTTAACAGAAGAGTCATACAGAAATATCTAAAAGCAGTTGAAAATATGGCTCTGAAAGAGACTGTGTAAATATTTCCACTTTTTTTTTTTTAAGATTTTATTTATTTATTTGACAGAGATAGAGAAGCCAGCGAGAGAGGGAACACAAGCAGGAGGAGTGGGAGAGGAAGAAGCAGGCTCATAGCAGAGGAGTCCGATGTGGGGCTCGATCCCATAACGCCAGGATCACGCCCTGAGCCGAAGGCAGACGCTTAACCGCTGTGCCACCCAGGCGCCCCAATATTTCCACTTCTTGATAAGGGGTCAAGTTGTGTTAACAGATAAATCACCTGTATAGGTAGTACTAAAGGAGAAAAAAAAGTCTAAGAACAGAATGTTGGGTTAAGTCCTTAAGGGTTCAATCAATACCATAAAACACAAAACCAAAGTGAAATGAGGAATGCCAAGTCAGCTTGTACACAGATGCTTTATTATGGATGTTAAGAGTCAAAATTGTATGCAAGATTCTCTTACAATGGAAAGTTTTCCCATACATCAAAAAACTCAATTTAGTCAGGGTAATGGCTGTATTAATGTGAAAACCTTACAACAAAATGCAGTATTATATATGTGTAGTCAGTTTCCATGCAAGTATGGCTGCTACATGTATGTCTGGCATTTTTATAATATACTGAAAGAAATTCAACTGAACACAACAGTATAAAGGTGACTTAAGATGCCTGACATGTTTAAGATTAAAAATCTTCTTGCAAAAAGCAACAAAGCAGTTAACTAAAGGATTCAACCAATACCAACCCAAATATGTACTATGTCCAATAAGCGAAGGCTTATCTGCAATATATTACACTTGGGATAATTTAATGCTCAAGAAAAATTATGCTTTAAAAAAATATAGCTCTTCCAAGATATACTTTGGTGACTGGAAACTATGTACATCAAAACCAGCTAAGGGCTATGGGCTACATTAAAACAAACAAACAAACAAAAACCATTATGTGCTATTAGTTCAAAGTAACTGAAATTGAAATGATCCAGTATGATTTTGCTACAATCATTGGTTTTATAAAGTGATATTTCTGTGAGAAGTTCACTAATTACGAAGCAATCAACAGACTTAACAAACACTCTAAGAAGATTCAAATTGGTTCATCTATTTGTTATCAACAAGGCATAATCTTGGTACCATACATTTTCTTCACTTCTCACTACATATCATATGCAAAAATGAGCAAGTGGATTTAAATAGCTTAAAACCCTTTTAGGTCTACTGTTCAAGAGCTAGGCATTAAAATACTTAGTATTACCATTTCTAGTAACATAAAAACATCAGAAAATCTTAAGCTGTCTTTGTTTTAAGGCATAGTATTTTGGCATTTGCAAGGATTTGCCTGGTAATGGTTGATTCCATTAAGTTAACTTGAGAACTTGCCATCATTTGCTTTTTACCTTTTCACACAGTGCAAGTGGTGGTGGCTCTTTCCTTCTCTCATAGCAGCAAGCCGATTCTGCTATTTTCTATAGCAGCATACTTCAGGAGTGGAGAGGGAGAGAGTGTGTCAATTATAAATAATTACAACTACAGTGTACAATTCTATTTGCCTGTCAGTGTTTAAGTTGACAGCACACCATTATATGTCTCAAAAAAAAGTACATAAAATCTCTACACAAAAGCAAATAAAGACATTCTTTCAAAAAGAAATAAAATAAGTGCAAACACCTAAAACAGGCAACTGAAGCAACTGTTGTAACCTGTAGAGAAACACAAAACATTTATAAAAGGACAGAATATTTTTATAAATAAAAGATAATGTTCTCTACTTCTGAAACACTGAGTAAATACAATAAACTTCTAAGTGCAGACTGTTTTTAGGGACCAAAGTACCATATTATTTGTTTAAACAAAATGCAAAAATTCCAAACACATATACAAATCACCAGATTAATTTATATGACCCCCCATATAATTTAAAAAGAAAATATTAAATTATTATTTAGTACATTTTTAGAACTACTTTATAACCAACATGATTTAAAGGGCATAGTGCAATATTTAGGTAGATGTGACACACAGTATAGATACTGTATTCTTTGCAGCTATAACTTACTACTGTTTCATATTTCATACTTAAACATCGAAATTGTTCTTCATGTTAGCTGTAAATAACAGGAAACAACACTGGCTTCTAGACACCCTGTATAGGTATAAATATCTACATTTAAGCTTTAAAAATGAAAATAAATTATAAAAAGACTTCTTTCCAATTTACAAAGTCTTCCTGCTCCTCCTACATACTGTACAATACATTCAACAAAACTCTCAGCTCTTCTGAGATTTATGAAGAAAATACTGACTCTTTACTAATAAGGAAAAAAACCTTTTTCAATGCTTTTTGTTTTTAGTACTATGCTCAAATAAATACATTTAACACTGTAGTTAATTTTATTGTTTTTGAAAAATACCAAAAATTAGTAGTGCAACTTTCTCTCCTTCTTTTCAATTTCTTTCCACTGTATTTCTTTGTAAATGGTAGCCTAAGTAAATCAGCACGTAGGCAAAAGTACTTCATAAAACCATGTGTGCTTCCCATACATAGACTAATTACAGAAATAATACATACTCATAAACCTATCTGTAACAAAACTGCAGCATCAAGAGAGTAGCAACATATATCTTCTGAAGAAAATAAGTGAGAATTTACTTTTAGGATATCCATAACATTCTAATACGGTTTTCCCCTCTTGTTCTTTAAAAACAATTTTTAAAAATCTCATCTCTTAAAAAATTAACTATGAAATTACCGACCCCTTACTTAAATGGCTGGCCTTCCTGCCTGCCCAATATGAAAAAAGATGCAAACCGTCTTAGGGCTGTATTAAAACTTTAAAAACAATTAATTGACAAAAATTTCATTGCAACCTAATTTAGTATAGATTACAGTAAGAGTGGGGCATTTCATCAATTTTAATAACAATTACAGTATGAGAGCTCTTGAAGTGCTGCTGGTAGCTGTGTAAGTGCTCAAATATCTTCTTGCTTGTTCAGTCATGATAAGTTGGTCTTCCGTCTTCCCATAAACCACTGTTTCCCATTCACAATTTGACTATGAAGGAAATATTAATAGTGATGTGAAGATTACTAAAATAACTATCCATTTCACTTTACAATTAACTACACTTTTAAAAGTCAATTATTTCAACCGATTGGATATTTAATGATAATCACTGTAAACATGTCTTGATAATGGCATTGAGATTCTTTTTATTAAACAATGTTTTAAAAATACATACTGAAATATTTATGGTCAATTTTTTTAAGTCCATCTTTTTTTAATTTTTAATTTTAATTAATTAATTTACTTTTTAAGGTTCATCTTTTTTAACTATCTATATTGTGTATAGACCTGTGAAGTTTAAAAGTTTTCTACCCAGAACCCCCCCCATTCAAATCAGTCTTAACACAGAAAGAAATGTCAGTCTTTATTGCTTCAAAATTTTGCAAAAAATTTAAAGAGAGGATGTAATGTCAAAAAATGAGCCAAGAATGCTTTATGTTTTGCAAATTAGGAAATATATTCATAACACAAGGTCAAGCTTGTGTTTGCTTCATTGGTTTTCTTCCCTTATTATAAAGATTACTACATTATAGGTATGACCTGCTATGTAATATATTTTTCCTGAAAAGTTCTGTGTTAAACACTGGGAAATCAAACCATTTAAAGCGGATTAAGAGAATGTGCTACATGGCTCTTTGAAGGGCAGCAGCTAAGGACAGAGATGAGGTGGCCATATCTGACTGCCAAAGATGTTTTCAAGGACTGCTTAAATGTCAGGAATGCTAGTGCTGCAGTCGCTGTGGTATAAAGAAGAAAACTTCTTCCTCAATGAACTCTCAAACTAGCTGGGTTGAATTCTTAAGATAACATAGTAAAAAATTTTCCAGCCTTCATTTACAGGGACATAGTGGCTGCATAGCAACAGAAAAAAGAATTTTGTTTTAAAACTTCTGAGCCAAAAAGTTCACTGGAAACAATTATACCAACAAAATCAAGCTGAAACTGCTTCCAACCACTTACCCTTTCAAGACAGCAATTAGGGCTACACATATTTGTTATAGAAGAGATACCAGAAGGAGACTTAGATATCTTTCGTTTAAAAAATGAAATCGTGCTTAAGAAATTGCCAGAAGAGACTCTGGCTACAACTTCAATTGTTTAATTTATATGTGCCCTGATGAATGAGTCTCTCAAAAACCCAAATTTAGTTTGAGTGACAAAATAATGGTGAATGTTGTTTAGTTACTGTTATAGTCAGTTTTGAATCTAAAAAGAAAAGGTATAATTTGTGATCAGTAAGTCCAAAGTGATAACTGAGTAAACAACAACAAAAATCACTAAAAGAAACTTATAAATTCATACCTGAAGGTTCTTTTCCAATGTGACAACTTTAGGAGTGTTAGGGTTTGGTTTCTTTTTATTAAGTGTATATGTTTTGTTGGTTGAATTTATATCTTGTTTTTCAGGAGTCAAGTTGCACCTATTGTCATGTATTTCCAATAATGGTATCATTAATAAAGATGTTGTAAATATATTTTCTGACTAAGAGAGAAAAAAGAAAGAGGAAAATAACTAATTCAAAAATGGAGACAAATAGAGGGACTACTGAGTAAGTGGTGGTGGAAGCCCTGTTCATTTCCCTCCAAGAAAGCTTTTGGCTCCAACGAAATTTCTAGTAATGTAGTAAAATTAAATATTTCAGAAATTAACCAAAGATTAATATTGAAATTTAAAGTTTTGAGAACTACCATTTTTTGACATCATACATAAGAGAGCAAACTCCTCTCAAAACAAAACAAATATAAAAAGCAAGGAAGAAAATAAAATATTCTCTACTGTTAATAGTTTCTTTCTGAAGTAAGCAAAATAAATACTAAAGGAAACTCTCTATGAATCTCTAATGAACTAACCACACAATGAGTCAGAAACAAGAACCAGGACTTAAAGCAACCATCTTAACAACAATAATAACAAAATTCTTTACAAACCTGCATGTCTGAAATGTCTTCAGTCAATAGTTGAGTACCTGGCTCTTCTTTTTCCCAATTATCTAGGACTAGTGATTTTCTGACTTTCTTTACAGAAGCTGTATGCTAGAATGAATAATTTACAATAGAAACATCAGGGTAAAGTCACTTTTATTTTTAAAATGAAGACTTTTATTAACAATACTACTAAAAGATTACCTCCTGTTTGCAGCTTTTGTAAGCAGGTTCATCTTCCTCTTTGAGGAATATATCTGTTCCAGTTTCTTCTTTTAAAACTTCCCGAATATCTTCTTCCAAGAAGGCAAGTGGCTGTGACTAAATTGTTTTTAAAAGGGTTACTGAAGAGTCTTTTATAGCAATTCCCTTTCTCCCCCATATATAGAAACCCATCTTTTACACTTTTTTCATTATTGGCATAATTTTCTCCCAGTTCCTATAGATACCTAAGTTGAATGAATTAACTAATCAGTTTTATGGCAAAAATAATACTGCACATTGCAAGCACTGAATGAAGTGTGGCACTTTGTTCATTCTAGGCTTCCCACTAGGCTTCCTCCTTCTGGGGAACCTACTGTAGCTCCCACTTCAATCAGGAGCCTCAGAATTATACAGATAACAGATTATTTCCCAAATATTTTTATATAAAATTGGAAAAATAAGAAATACAGAACAAATTGGTACTACACTAGTTCTCCTTATTCTACTTTTATTGTAGTTATTATATAGTATGTAATTATTGGTTAACACGTTTCTCTTGCCACTAAATGTGCGAACTACTTAAGAGCAGTGAGCACATCTTTTTCATCTTTGTGTATTATCTCTGTACAACAAGCCTCAAACTTAGAGCTGAGACAGTGTTCGAGAAGTGGTGTGTGTATGTGTCTATATGTGTATTGGAAAGAAACTTGAGTGTGGGCTGAATAGTGAAATAATCTCAAAATATTATTTACCTAGCTTCCTATCAAATAGCTAAAGCCTACCATGTAAGTCAGAAAAAAATGGTCTGTTTGTTTTAGAAAGAGCATAGGGAGCATAGGGAGTGGGAGAGAGAACCTTAAGCAGGCTTCATGCCCAGTGCAGACCCCACTTGGGGTTCAATCTCATGATCCTGAAATTATGACCTGAGCTGAAATCAAGAGTTGGATGCCCAAATGACTCAGCTATCCAGGCACCCCCAGGAAAAATGTTTTTAATTATATCAAACACCACCTACCATAACCAAGATCTGCTTTAAAAAAAAAAAAAAAAGTAATCAAAGCACCACTAAATAAAGAACTAACTGACAGCACAGAATGACCACAGCTTATATTCCCAGTCAACAAAACTAGGGAGAATAACATTCATATATAAATGAGATTTCACAGCACTTAGAAAAACTTTAAGAATGGAAATAGAATTTTAAAAGTGCTCTCATCTACAGCCTGAGACATGCAGGAATTATGTCAGTATTTCTGTGTAATGCTCCAAGAGCTTTTGTTTTAAGGATTATATTTCACAAAGAACATAGATTAGGTACTCTTTTTTAAAATATCTATGATTTGTTTTTCCCTCATGAGAATACAAATGTCCTAGAGAAGTGCCTAAGACACAGATGAATTCATTCACTACCAAGAATTATTCTCTTAATTGTCCTAATGTGACAAAGAACTACTATATTTAATACTTTTCAGTTTGGTACTACCAAAATTTAGATTTATATTTAAAGGACTTCCAGAGTTTTTAGTCTTTTGAGTGATTTTCAGCAAATATTAGAAGAATCAATGTTTATTAAGAAAGCAACAGATACTTAAGGTATACCAGATTAAAATTCCAGAACTGCCTCTAAGAAGTGCATGTGACTCATAGTAGGACACATTAGAAAACTAAATGATTAGCATATAGTAGGTACTCAGTAAATAATAACTAGAGAAGGAACAGAAGGAACGAAAAGTCAGCTTGCTGCAAACAAATGTATGAGCATATGGATATTTTTGAAATTATATGAGCATATGGATATTTTAGAAATTGTAATTACTAAATCATTATGTTCTTTTCATCTTAAATTGCTGTTGAAAATTATCTGTTTTGGGGCGCCTGGGTAGCGCAGTCGTTAAGCGTCTGCCTTCGGCTCAGGACGTGATCCCAGCGTTCCGGGATCGAGTCCCACATCGGGCTCCTCCGCTGGGAGCCTGCTTCTTCCTCTCCCACTCCCCTGCTGTGTTCCCTCTCTCGCTGGCTGTCTGTCACATAAATAAATAAAATCTTTAAAAAAAAAAAAAAAAAGAAAATGATCTGTTTTGGCAATGGATAAATTCTTCCCAAATGAGAACAAACTGACAGGGACTTCAGGTCACTTAAAACCTAATTTCTCAGGGCGCCTGGGTGGCTCAGTTGTTAAGCGTCTGCCTTCGGCTCAGGGCGTGATCCCGGTGTTCTGGGACCGAGCCCCACATCAGGCTCCTCTGCTGGGAGCCTGCCTCTTCCTCTCCCACTCCCCCTGCTTGTGTTCCCTCTCTCGCTGGCTGTCTCCCTCTCTGTCAAGTTAAAAAACAAAACAACAAAAAAACCTAATTTCTCAAGCACTATTATTAAGGTAACAATTTTTATTCAATTTATATGCTGAACAAGTGACCCTGCGGCACTGTAGAATTCTCAAATGCCTTCAAATCATTGTTTATTTGTCTAACTTCCAATTAGGCTACACACTCCTATGAAGGCAGACAACATACCTGACAGGTTCATCCCCAAAGCCTAGCCCAGTGCCTGGCATCTATGAGACACTCAATCAATACTTGTTGAATTAATGATGCATTTTAAAATGAATAGTAAAACATTGAAACAGATTAATCTAATCAGTTAATTCCATTCAATGGAATATTACACAAATATTAAAAATTATGAGATACATATATACACATTAAATTTTTAAAAAGGTTACAAGATAGTACATAAAGTATGATCTCACTTTTGTTATGTGTCTATGCACAAATAAAAGTCCAGACAGCTAAATAGAATATAATTGTTCACAGCAGTCTAAGGAGCTAGAGGACAAAAAAATTTCATCAATCCTACTATGTAACCTCTAAACCAATATTTTAAAAAGAGGAAAAAGAGAAGATCTAAGGGTGTGACATTCCTTTTAGTAGAAAACTGATTAAATCAAGTAAACTAGAATTAATGGATCTACTCAAAATATGACTAAAAATGGAACATAACTAAACTCCCCTAGAAGTGACCAATATTTTAAAAATATATTATTTCTAATGAACCTAACTTGTCAGAAATCTGTATCTGCCTAGCATTAGAATGCCCATAGTTCATCTAACATATTTCAAAGTTGACTGTATATCTGAAAGCACAGGTAACACTCCCCACCTCCATTTATGAACTACTATTGCTACCACGATTAATCATAGCAGCAACTAAGAACACACTACTTGAAACTTAGCACCAACCCCTTTATTTCTACTATTGTTTTTATCTCCAGAAATAACCCTCTGGGATGTGTTTTACAATCTCCATTGAATAGAAGAGTAAACTGAACCTTAAAAAGGTATCCTGATAAGCACTTTTCTAATAATACTTATGACCGATTATGTGTATCAAAATATTAAAATTACTTTATTCTAATGCAGGTATCTGCCACAGAAACTACTAAAAGGTGGATTTTAATATTAAGAAAAGGGTTCAACTGATGCTTTATCTGCTTTCTCTACATGACATAATATAAAAAAAGTATGAATTCAAAACAACCCAAGAAAAGGTTTATTTACAAGTAAGGAAAAGGATTCACATAACAAATTCAAATTTATAAATCAAGAAATAAAATTTTATCAATTTCAGTGAACATCTTTTCAAAATATAAAAAATCAAAGATAAAAATCAAAAAACTTTTTTATTAAAATTAGGATATTTCTTAAAAATAGAGAGTATACATACCACTATTTTAAGAGGTCCGTATTTTTTCTCCTGAGCAGCAAGCGCATTCTTAAAAGGTGTAGGAGTTCTTGGTGTGGTACCCAATATAGATCTTCTAATAGTAGGTGTTCTAAACCTAACCAATCATTT
Organism: Ursus arctos; assembly: GCF_023065955.2. Taxonomy (NCBI): domain Eukaryota; kingdom Metazoa; phylum Chordata; class Mammalia; order Carnivora; family Ursidae; genus Ursus; species Ursus arctos. Next base: position 24,070,788 of record NW_026623078.1, read on the forward strand.
AGATATTTGTATTATAGTCAAAATCTAATTCATAAGTTAAGGAAGGCAAACCCATGATAAAAGCATACATTAAATTTTTCTTGCTTACACATGTGTTAAACATTCCACGACTATTTTAAAGTATGCCTGCCTAAACTAATTCTTATCCAATTAATCATCTTAAAATAGAAAAAGACAAATGTAGAAAAAAGCACTGAAAATGTTATTTTGCTTCATATCAAAGTTTTCCATTACACTTAGCTGGTTTTTAGTCAGTAGGAATGAAACATGAGGTTATGATTTTTTTTTTTTTCAATTCTAAGTCCTCTATGAATAGGGATTAGAGTAAATGGACAAAAAGCTATTTTTTTTAAAACAAGATCATTTTTATTATTATTTTTTAAAGTAAGCTCTATGCCCAACGTGGGTCTCTTAGTGACAACCCCGAGATCAAAAGTCTCATGTTCCACTGACTGAGCCAGTCAAGCACCCCATTAATCTATTTTTAAAATTGTGCTTTCCACTTTCTCTCACACAATTATTTAATACCTACTTACCCTACATTTTCCTTTTGATCTTTGGGGGTTGTTTCCTTGTGAAGAGGAGTTGTAATGAGAACTTTCTGCCCACAAATAGGGGTTGATGTAAATGAAGGATTTTCTATATTAATTTGTTCATTTCCAGGGCATGTGTTGAAAAACTAAAAAAGAGCATTTAAAGACAATTTCTAGAATGTTAAAATCCTTACACAAATATTAAATGGATAGGATTTTCAAAGATATTTTCAAATGTAAAATATTTCTCCATTCCTTTTAGAAAAGAATTATCAATATTTCATTTACACTTCATTCCATGAAAATTAAGCTCCATGAGGGCAGGAATTTTAATGTTGTTCATCATTGCCTCCCCAGCTCTTTTAAGTGTTTAGCATGTAACAGGCATTGAAGAAATAGTTGTTTAACAAATATCTGAAAGTTACAAAACACAGTAAAACAATTTTATAACAGTATATTATCAAATAGAAATCTATGGAAACCATTAATAGCTGCTATGTTAAGTTTAACAGTTTCATACAACACTGTAACTGGAAAAAAAGTTTTATTATTTTATTAATACACAATCTTAGATACCCTTTTCTATGAGAATTCTTTGAATTCTGAAAATAATAATAATGCTTTGCTGATAATACAGCTGTCTAAAAAATTTGCCTACCTAGAATACAGCTCAGAACCTTGGAGCAGCCAGCATTGGTATCAAGAATCCATTTTCCAAACAACACAATTTACTCACTGAATCTTAACTTACATATAGTCATGAAATACTGATTGGTTTTTGTAGCCAACAGAATAGAAGTGATAGGAAGAAGTGGAAATTACTTTAAGGCTACTTATAACTGGAATGAATTCTAGCTCTATCACTCCCAACTCCTAATATCTGCCATACACTTAACCCTAAGATTAGTAGTCAAACCCTCTCAAAACCCTGCAGGGGTGCCCATCAATTATAGGATAAAATTCAAGCTCTTTACTATGGGATACAAGGTCTTTATTATCATGCCTCAACCTTCTCAGCCACTTTCCACCTTAGGATTTATATTTCGACAAAAATTGCTAGTGTTCAAAACTCCAAAAATAGAAAGTTGCTAGTGTGCCCAACCCAGTTTCACCTTCCTCAGGATGTTCTGCAACTCTGAGAGCTGGGGTGGTACTGGAAAACGCAACTACTCAAACTGTAGTGTAAATGGCACCCCCTGAAGCACAGGGGGAGTAATTTCCAGAGAACACAGTGCTTATATACTGTCAGATTCTCCTAACTTCCCAGCATCAAAATACGACTCCAATAATATCCCAGCATCTTCCAAGTTTATTTGACCATTAAATTTCTTCTTTCATGAAACTTTTTAACCTCTACCAAGACACTTTCAGCAAACATCAGCTCCATTCTCTTACTAACTGACTGTGGACAAATTGCTTAACTTCTGAATTTGTTCCACCTAATTCCTAAGGTTTTTTGGAAGACGATTAACTGAGATGCTGTAAGAACAGTGTTTAGCATACAGCCTGGAACACAGTATTCATTAAGAAAGACAGTATCATAAAATAACAGATACAGTTTGTCCTGTATCTCTTGTAAATATCTGCTGCCCCGGGATATAACTCCATAAGAAAGTGGGTATCTATTCCTGACATCCTTAGAAAACCTTCAGACACATGAAATTCTTACAGTGAGCAGTTGTCTGTGGATATAAACATAGTATCTTTTGAATGGTTAATCAGGAAACTGGATCTCAGTCTCAACTCTGCCATTAGATAACTGTGGGCAAACCATTTTACCTTTATGGGTCTATTTCCTGATGAGTCCTATAAAGATGTAGAACTACTCACCTAAACATCCCGTTTAGCTCTAAATATTTTAAGATACTATAACGCAACTACTACACATCATGAGATAGCTTCTGATCGACCAGAGCTTAGCACTCTCACGTATACATTTAAATACTTTATTCATTTTTATGTGTTATCAAAGCAACAAACAATAGTAAGGATATTAAGGATCTAATGTAATTGAGCTCACCAACATTTGGAAACAAACAAAACAATCCTCCTACCTGTGAAGGAGAAAATGGTAGTGTTTTCACCGGTGTGTGTTTTAGTGCTGTATTACCGCCATCATTGAAAGAGCCATCGCTATGTTCGCTGCTGGGAGACTGACCCACTCGCATTCTTCTCTTCTTTCTGAGTATGGTTGGTGGAGTGCTAAACTTGGCCACATTTGGGGATGTTACAGGAACAGCCTCACTGTCTGTACCATTACAACTGTTTTTTTTCCCTTCAAGTACAAGGCTGACATTAAATTGACATTCCATGGCTCCTTCATTGTGTTGAATTCTCATTAGTTTGACTGGGGTGGACTTGACAGGAGAAGCAGCAGCATCAGAAAGATCAAAACTGGTAACATCACTCCATGCTACAGGATCCTGCAATAAAATAAATCCTTAACTAAAGCTAATGCTTTAAACTAGTTAAATGTGATATCGAACACACAAAGATGACTTTCACAAATTTACTCATTTTTCTTAGGAGAAATAGGCTTTTCTTGTTCATCTTTTTCTTTTTTTCTTTCTTTCTTTTTTTTTTTAAGAAAGACCATTTGAGAGGAACAGATTACAGTTTTACTACAACTCCAATTTGGAACATTCTGAAATAATATTTTATCTAATTCAGTAGCTGAAGCTTACTGTCAAAGTATTTTAAGTAAAAAGGACAAATTATTTTAAGTTATTATCAAAGAATACAATTCTTCATAAAACTTCACGCTCTATTCCACATTAGAAAAATACTATCAAATTCTACATAATTTGATAATGTGTGTGGAACATCTTCAAAATGGTCATACACTTTGATCCAGAAACTCAATCTAACCTAAGGAAATAATCATAATTTTACACAAGGGTTTACAAAATATATTCTGTCATTTGTAATACTGAAAAACTGGATACCGCCTAAATGTTCAATAATAGTCACTGTGTAAATAAATTTTGTTACATTCATATGATACAGTATATGAAGTCATTAAAATTGAAGTTTTAAAAAACAGCTAAGAACAAAAACATACTCATGATATAATGTAGAAAAAAATCCACAAACATAATACATAAGAGTATCATTCAGTTTAAAAATATATGCACGTATATATGTATAGAACAGCCTGAAAGAAAATACTTCAAATTATTAACTCTGGCCTCTGGTGGATTTTTCCTCTTTACAGTTTCGTCTAGTTTCCAACTCTTTCTAATATACTTGTACAACTTGTATAATAAAAAACAAATTGTTAAATTTTATTTCTTAAAAATTTCAGACAAAGAACATACTGAGATAGATATAGATACAAGTTTTTTGTTTATTTTTCCCAAAAGCCACTGCAAAAAATAAGAATAAAATTAAGCATGACATACAAAGGAATGCATAAAATAAAACTGGTCAGTGTTCCTTAAACTAAGCTTCTGAACATGAAACCATGTAACTAAAATTGAGCTTTTGATAATCTCACAATTTCAAACTTACAGATTCAATAAGTTCTAGAGTCTCTGCAAATTCTGGGATGGTCTGTAGAGAGGACAGCACAGCATTTGCCTCTACGGCCAGGAACTTTGTGGGTGAATTCTGCTGAGCAGACAGAGTCTGATTTTCATCCATACTGTAAAACTCACTAGTGTGCTCCTCGAGGCTATTTAGAGTATTAGACATGCTATCATCCATGAGGAAACTACCAGACCAGCTAGAAAAGCTTCCAGGTTGCTAAAAGTACAAAAGAAACGTATTATTTGTCATTCTCAACCTAGGCATAAATCTGGATTTTAAGTAAGAGTTTTTTGTAGGATAACATACTTCACAACATTTCAGCTAAAAAATATAGTAGCAAATATATTGTCTTTCCTCAAAATGGATGTAAACATTTTTTTCATTAAACCTCTTGTCTCTATTTCTTTTTTCTAACTAAATTTTTTTTTTGGAAATTTATAAAGTCATGGTGAGATAAATCTAGCACATGTATACAACGTAAAGTTCAAGCTCCCAGAATCTGGTCTCTTTCTACCTTTTACTCTTCACCTCCCAACACTTTCGCTCGTAAGTCCTCCTTCCAGGGAATACCAAATACCCAACTATAGTTGTTGCAATTCCCACACAAGTTAGTCTTTTACCCTAGAGTGCCTTTGCACATACTACTGCTCCCTTTAGCTAGAATGCTCTCCAACACAGACCAGGGAAAACTTTTACTCTTCATTTAAGATACACTTCAAATATTGGAAAGTGCTCCATCTGATCATCCACTTTTACCTGTTCCACTTACAATAATGTCCTGGTTCATCCACTTTGAGAGAATATAATCATTGCCTTTCAAGACTGAGCTCAAACAGGATTTCTTCTAGGAACGCTTGTCTGACCACCTAAACCTCAGACACCTCTCTTATATGCCCCCATAAAACTTGGTGACTTATTTTATCACACTACTTCCTATTTCTTATCTGTGTCCTCATTGCAGAGTAAATCCTTTGAAGTTAGGGACTGTCATTTTTATCTCTCTGAAGAGGTACAGTGGGCAATTTACTTATCTTTTGAGCTTAGCTTCCTAGTATCTCATAATAAAAAGCAAGAAAGGAGACCTTGAAGAGTCATGGTTAACAAACAAAATGTAATTCAGAAGTTGTTAAGAGTGGATCCTGAGTTCTCATTACAAGAAAAAAAGTATTTTTTTCCCTTTTTCTTTTCTTTTTCTGTTTTGTACCTATATTAGATGACAGATGTTAACTAAACTTATTGTGGTAATCATTTCACAATATATGTAAGTCAATTCATTATGCTGTACACCTTAAACATACAGTGCTGTATGTCCTATCTCAATAAAACTTGGGGAAAATATGTAAAGTATATAGCTCTGTCCAACAGAACTCTCAGAGGTGATGAAAATGTTCTTACATCTGATACTGCTCACTATGAGAGCCACTAGCCATATGAGCAACCAAAATGTGATTAGCATAACTGAGGAACTGAATTTTTAAATTTCACTTAAAATTAAATGGGGCTAGTAGCTACCATATTTTAGAAAGCACATTGTACTGTTTATAGGAAGTACTCAATAAATGGTACCTATTATTTAAAAAAAATGTGCTAGAGAGTCACAATAACAAAAATGTTAAGTTTCAAGTAAGCTGAAAAAAATTTCCAACATTGTTGTAAAATAAGTTCCACCTATTTTAAAGTTCCTCCAAAATAAAAGAAATTAAAGCACTTTTATTTTATTAGCATAGCCAGCTTCTGAGGTTACAATCACTTTCTGGAGATAGGTTCCAAACCATATGCATTTCAATTAAATTTGGAGGTGGGAAAAAGATTCAAAAAGGTGACTCGGCCCAGAGGAAAAGCCGCAGGGCTGCATTCAGACTCACCTGAATATAAATTTCTAACAACAAACCACCTACTTCAGGGTTAATATAAGGATTATTAAGAATACATAAAACACATCTGTAATGGTCAAACATAATGGATACTCAGTCAAATGACAATAATTATTATGAAATAATTTTTAAGAATAAATATTTTATACGTGTATGGACTCTACTCCACTGGGTGTAGCAACTTCCCCCTAGAATCTAGAATCTCCAACCAGATCTTTACGAGAGTGGATTTTAGATTAATAAGTTCTAAAAAAAAATTAATAGCTTTCTTCATTTTCATGCAAAATGCCATTTCTTTTAGAAGCTAGTTATAGCTTCCTTTTAAATTAAAAATGATAGACACTATCAAAAAAATCAAAAATGGTTTAAACATGATATAATTATCTAGAAATGTGGACTCTCTGTGACTATTTATTTCTTAATAAAACCAAAACTAATTTTAAAATAAATGCCCTTCAGGTTTTCCTATTTGTCCATGGTTTTTGCAGTTTCAAAACAAAAACTATGCTTCCTATGGCATGCATCTTGTCTGTTACAGTTAACAAATGTTGTTTTTATTAACACTGTTTTAAATGGTATAAAGACATCACCAGTTGCCTCATAACACTATTTCAAGAACTCACATTATTCTATTAAGTAATTTTGTACATTCCCAATCGCCCTAAATGGACAGTCCCCTCATTAAGCCACAAACCAAGAATAACCCTTTCCTAAATGCAAAAAAATCTCAGGATATTAAACTTAAAATTGCCATTTAAGTATAAGCTTTTCTTCTTTTAATCCACTTAACATAGCCCATCTAACTTAGCCAGAATGAATACCATTTATCATAATTTAATACTCCTAATTGTTCCCATCGACCAAATTCCAGACAGTAGTTTTTACATGTGGCAACCAAACCCAATATTCATATAAAAATTTCTTCAAAGAACATAAAATTTAAATGTTCCCTTTCCCTATATTTTTTAAGTTATTATTTTTTTCCGATTTACCAAATTTGTATTCATAATAAATAGGAAAAAATGCTCAAGGACAGAATAAAAGTAATTTTGAAACACATAAATCACTACACATCTATTAAATTCTTTATTTTTCAAACTTTTTTCTATTAAAGCCCTCATTACAAGGAATGCCTAAAATAAAAGCAGAGCCAAAAATCATAATAAAAGCAAAGCCTAATCTAAACCACACATCATTTTCACAAATACATATATATTGAAGATCATACCTTAAGTCTGCTTGACATTTACAACTCAAGATGCATCTTAATACAGAACATTGTAAAATATATTCAAAGAGTTGTATATCAAAATCAGGCAACCTGAACATTGCAAATTAGAAAATACATTTTTAGGCCACATTAAAATCTGAAGTCATCCTGAATATATTTTCCATGTATTAGTATATGAAAGTCAATGCTAATGAAAACTATAAAAGCACATAAAGGATTCTAATAAAATCTAAACACTTAAGCTTATTTCTCACCGATGAAATTCGCTTTCTTCTAACTTCATTCTCAGCTGACATAAGAAGCAACTCAAGTTCCTTTATTTTTTTTTCCTTATCAGGATCTTCATCAATGAAGGGTGGCTAAAGTAAGTTAAATAAAAGAGAAAGACACACTACTTAAACAATTGTTTTATTATACATAGTAGTGTTCTAATTTTTATCTTCTATGCAACATAAAATCTATTTTCTCCAATAAAGCTTAATACAACTAAATTCCAAATGCTCAATATCAATCTCTCCGGTGTCTAAATATTTTCAATTTAACAGAAAAGATTTGGGAAATTTGTTTTATTATTTTATTTTTTGAAGTAAGCTCTACCCCCAACGTGGGGCTCAAACTCATGACCCAGAGATCAAGTCACATGCTCTATCGACTGAGCCAGCCAGATGCCCCTAGAATTAGGAAATTCAAATGCATTAAAAAAAACTAAAAAAAATAAACAAACAAATGCATTAAAAAACTTACACTGTATCATCTATATTAATTTAGAAATTTATGTCTGGAGTCTGTTTTACTAAATCATATGTATGCACATACTATCCAATTTAAGAAAAATATGTCCATTCACAACCTGAATTCTTTAAGTTGGAGAAATGAAAGGACCACCCTACTGGTGTTGTCAACCACCTTACATTTGTACAGATTATATTTCTCAAACCCATTTATAACCTTTCTCCTTTAGTGTTATAATACTCAGAGTAAATGAAACAGATAGTAGTGTTTTTGTCCTAGTTTTATGAATGAGGAAATACAACTATTAGACTTTCAAATATATGTTTGAAAGTGACTTTCAAATATATGTTTGAAAGTGACTTTCAAATATATGTTTGAAAGTGACTTTCAAATATATGTTTCCTTTGTTTTCCTATAAATAAAAAGTTACCTGAATAAATGCAGAAGAAGTCTGAACATGTTCTACACAATTGCCTTCAGGTGATACATACTGATAGCCCGGGATCTAAAAAGTAATTAAAATATTAGTATCATACATATAGCACTATATAAATTTTTAAAATCTGAGGCAAAGCATAAAAACTCTTGACAAAATATCAGCATTAAAAACTCATAAAGTATCTCTGTTAACTTTGAAAATTCATTTATATAATAGTTTCTAATAACTACATCTTGTTCTTAGAATCTACTAATGAAAAGTAACTCATAGGAAAGACCTATCTTCTCCTGGATGAAATACAAGAATTACTTAGCAAATACTTTTCAGCCAATCAGTCTAGTATCTACAATATCCACCAAATTATTTTTTTAATCTGCTGTTAGAAGGACTGCTCTATCTCTGGGAGAAGACAAAGTAATTGTGTTCTTATCTTTCAGACGAAGGGGTTGGTCCATATGAAGCACTCACAAAGACAGAGACTAAAGCAAGTTTTTCAAAATTCATACCTCCTGCTCCTACCACCACCCCATGCCAATCTCTGTGTAAAAAGATATGAAAACAGAGGCTTCTTCTATTATTTGTCTTAGAGAAAGTCAGAATCACTCATGTGCTTTTTAATACTCTGACAACAGAGTAAGAATTATTTTCTTTTTTAAAGCATCTGTAATAAGAATTGCAACTTTAGTGTGCAATGGTGGAAAGACACATGAGAAGATATTTTTAAAAACCTAAAAATATAATAAATATAAATAAGAAATTGTTTATTTTCCATGATGGCCTACCTAAATCACTATCTGATGCAGAATCACCATACATAACTACTAACATAGAACTTAACTTTCACAATACTTGATTTGTATGTTATCACTAAACTTTCAATGAATTAGAACCTTATCTTTCTCAAATTTTGCATTTAAATCTGTGACAGTACTTCAATTCATTTTTTTCTTTCAAGTCAAAATTAGAATGATTTTTTTAGTAGTTTAAGTGAGTTGAATTATGAATGCATAAATCTTTCAAGTATTATTAAAAGTATAATAAACAATTCTTAAAGTACAAGAAATATCCTTATTTTCCAATATATTTTGATTGAGACTATTAAATACTCCCTTGACCCCAAATAATTTTTAAAACTATGTTTCTATGAGTTAAAAAAATAAATTTAAATGATAACCTTTCTAAGACAGAAGAATGTTTCAGTTTATGCTGCTGAAATCTAGGACTCTAAAGAAAAATGTAAAGAAACAGACAATAAAAACCTTAAGGTATTTGCGTATCAGCAGAAAACTATACCGTCTTCACATGTTTTCCTATTTGTAAATTAAGAGGTCATTACTTTTTTAAAATGGTTCTTTTAAAATTATGTCCAAAAAATAATGTTTATTTAATGAGGTAAATTCAAATCAAATCTGTGCATACTTACCACAGATTTTTAACACCCAGACAAATTTTATCTTTTGGTAGACACTGTTATTAAGTCCTGACTTAATCTTTACATTTTATGTGACAGGAACCAAGAACTGCTCAACATGAAAAATGGTATGACAGACAGGCAGACAGAAAAATATAAAACAAACCTTATGAAAACTCCTAAACTAATTTCTTGCAGAGAAGAAAATGCACTGTAAGGAAAATAGAGCTTGCCCTATCATGAGCTTGGGGAATCTCTAATGAACCTGTCTAAACAAAGACTAACATCACTTAGTTGGTTACTATGGAGAAAAGCAAAGTTGAGTGCCATCAAAGAACCAAGTTGAGTGCCATCAAAGAACCAATTAATTATCTACCACACCTCCCAAAATGATGAACGGATTTTGACTATTTTCTTCTTAAAACCATTTTATACACACTTACCTCTTAGAGATAAGCACTACTACAATTACACAAAATATTTTTAAAAGGAAACTACAATGGATGTTAAAGCACAGATGACCATAAGCTTTGAATCATAAATGAAGATTCAAAGAATGATAGCATTAGGAAACGTACATACTAAGTTTCTTAACTAGATAATATAAAAATTACATATAAAAGGAAACATTTTAATGAGTTTGTTTCCAAAATATTTATCAATCAAAATAAGTAGAGATAAACTTCCACTAATGGTTTAACAGCTAGTTATGGCAATTTTTTTTTCAGTTTGGAAATTTAAATGTCTATTCCCCTTAATATATGTTGTATCTGTCGTATTAAGAAACCAAACATCCTCCCGTATAACAACTAAAGAAATCTTTTAAATAATAAAGGTATTAAAAATATGTGCCTGAACAGGTATGTAAAACTGATTCTGGGTTTGCAAATGGTCCATAGTCGCACAAGGTTTGTGTTGAAGTTTAGATGAGGATCGTTCTGATTTTATTCCATCTTGTAAGTAGCCCTCCTGTTCCACTTTTCTTCTCATGGTAGAATTCCAGTGATTTTTGATAGAATTATCAGTCCTAAGAAATGAAAGTGTATAATTTAAAAAGAAAAAGAGGATTCCACAAATTTAACACTGTATAAAGTGTATAAAGTGCTCAAAAAATTTTTTACAAATAATGATACTAGATACTTTCTCAATTCAAAGATAAACTGTCTGTCAGTCCGACACAGTTCTAAACAGTGGAGATATAGCAGTGATGAGAAAGTCCCTGCTGTCATGAGGCTTACATTCTCATTGAAAGTGTGGCAAAATGGAAGGAGGGAATAGAAAAACAAAAAATTAAATAAGAAAAAAACACATCAGCACAAACTGAATTCAACAATACATAAAAAGATCATATACCATGATCAATTGGGATTTATTCTTAGGATACAAGGATGGTTCAATATCTACAAAATCAATCAACACCATATTATCAAAATAAAGGATAAAAATTATATCATCTCAATACATGCAGAAAAAGTATTTGATAAAATTCAACATCCATTTATGATAAAAACTCTCAACAAAGTGGGTACGGAGGAAACATATCTCAACATAATAAAGGCCATACATGACAAACCCACAGCTAACATCATACTCTATGGTGAAAAGCTGAAAGCTCTTCCTCTAAGGTCAGGAACAAGACAAGGATGCCCATTCTTGCCACTTTTATTCAACATAGTTTTGGAAGTCCTGGCCACAGCAATCAGACAAGAAAAATAAATAAAAGGCATCCAAATTTGAAAAGAAGTAAAACTGTCACTATTTGCTGATGACATAACTATATATAAAAAAACCCCTAAAGAATCTACCAAAACCATTAGAATAAGTGAATTCAGTGAAGTTGCAGGATACAAAATCAGTATACAGAAATCTGTTGTGTTTCTAATACCCTAATAACAAACTATCAAAAAGAAATTAAGAAAACAATACCATTCACAATTGCATCAAATAGAATATAACACCTAGGAATAAATTTATCAAGGAGGTGAAAGACCTGTACTCTGAAAACTGTAAGACACTGATGAAAGAAACTTAAGACGGCACAAATAAATGGAAAGATATACTATGCTTATAGACTGGAAGAATTATTAAAATGTTCATACTACAAAAAGCAATCTACAGATTCAATACAATCTCTACCAAATACCAATGGTATTTTTCATAGAGCTAGAACAAATAATCCTAAAATTTGTACAGACCCACAAAAGGCCCCGATTAACCAAAGCAATCTTGGGAGAGAAGAACAAAGCTGGAAGTATCACACTCCCAGATTTCAAGCTATACAACAAAATGATAGTAATCGAAACCGTATGGTAATGACACAAAACAGAAACATAGATCAAAGGATTGGAATAGAGTCCAGAAATAAACCCATGCTTATACAGTCAATTAATCTTCAACAAATGAGGCAAGAACATGCAATGAGGAAAAGACAGTCTTATCAATAAATGGTGCTGGGAAAACAGGACAGCTACATGGAAGGATGAAACTGGACCACTTTCTTATACAATATACAAAAATAAATTCAAAATAGATTAAAGACTTAAATATAAGACTAGAAACCACAAAACTACTCAAAGAAAACACGCAGTTAGGTCTTGGACATTGGTCTAAGCAGTATTTTCCTGACTCTGTCAGATGAGGGCAACAAAAACAAAAAGCACTCTATCAAACTAAAAAGCTTTTACACAGTGAAGAAAACCATCCATAAAACAAAAAGGCAACCTACTGAATGGGAGGAGATATTTGCAAATGATATAAGTAACAGGGGGTTAACATCTATATAAAGAACTCCTACAACTCAATATAAAAAAAATTTTTTAAATGGGGAGAGAACATGAAGAGACATTTCTCCAAAGAAGGCATACAAATGGCTAATAGACTTAAAAAGATGCTCACTAATCAGGGAAATGCAAATCAAAACCACAATGCCCTATCACCTCATGCAGGTCAGAACGGCTTCTATCAAAAAAGACAAGAAAAAACAAGCGTTGGCAGGGATGTAGAGAAAAAAGAACCCTCATGAACTTTCGGTGGGAATGCAAAAAGTTACAGCCACCATGGAAAACGGTATGAAGTTTCTTCAAAAAATTAAAACTACCGGGGCGCCTGGGTGGCACAGTGGTTAAGCGTCTGCCTTCGGCTCAGGGCGTGATGCCGGCGTTATGGGATCGAGCCCCACATCAGGCTCCTCTGCTATGAGCCTGCTTCTTCCTCTCCCACTCCCCCCTGCTTGTGTTCCGTCTCTCGCTGGCTGTCTCTATCCTGTCGAATAAATAAATAAAATCTTAAAAAAAAAAAAAAAATTAAAACTACCATATGATCCAGTAATTCCATTTCTGGGAATTTATCTAAAAAGAAAACCTCAAAAACGCTAATACAAAGATATACGCACACCCATGTTCACTGCAGCATTATTTACAGCCAAATATGGAACCAACCCAAGTGGCCACTGATAGATGAATAGAAAAAGATGTGGTATATGCATACAATTGAACATTACTCAGCCATAAAAAAGAATGAAATCTTGTCATTTACAACAACATAGATGGACCTAGATGGTATCATGCTAAGTGAAAAAAGTCAGACAAAGATATATACCATAGGATTTCACTTATCTGTGGAATCTAAAAAACAAAACAGAATAGAATGACTCATGGATACCAAGAACAATGTGGTGGTTGCCAGAGGGGAGGGAGGTTGAGGGGTGGGCAAAATAGAGGAAGGAGATTAAAAGTACAAACTCCCAGCTATAAAATAAATAAGACATGGTGATACAATGTACAGCACAGGGAATATAGTTAATAATATGTAATAATTTTGTATGGTAACAGACAGTAGCGAGATTAAGCTTGGTGATCACTTAAAAATTTATATGTTAAATCGCCATGTTGTATACCTGAAAATAATATAGTATTACATATCAAAAACACTTTGATTGGAAAAAAGCAAAGAAAAGCATCAGTGCTATGCAGATCATTAAAGTAGGATAAGAAAAATAAGTAACTAGGGTAATTTGATAGGTGGTGCAGGAAGGCCTCTGTAGGTAACAGTAAGCTAAGACTGAATGGCAACAATGAACCTGCCATACAAGAAGAGAGAAAAAGAGCATTCCAGATAAAGAGAATAGAAAGGGCAAAGGCCTAAAAGCCAGGAACAAACATAGTCAAGAAAAGCAAATCACAAGTTAGAGAATCCCAATATTTTTTCACTAATTAGAATACCTATGTTGGAAAGAGTTCACTGGCTCCCTTTTTACCTAAAGTTCCCTTTATAAAAATGGAAACCTTCCACCCACAGTTAGTTGTAGTATAAATTCCATCCTTCATAAAATATACAAACATTTACTGAGAACTGACTACCTACATAAAATGTTACAGCACTTTATATTAAGGCTAGCTTCAATGGACAGTAAAAAGATATATAAAAGACCTAAAACATGAGAAGTTCCTAAACCTGGTTCAGTAACCTGCATAAAAAAACACAAAGCTTTAACTTCCTTACCTTTATAAAAAAAGATAGCATTGTTTGCTTTGCATATTTCATTAGTATATGAAAATTAAGTATATAGGTAAAAGCATTTTATAAACTATGAAATACCATACAGAGACTACAGAAATAAAAAAACATGCATACCTTCTGAGTGAGGTATGGATTTTCCCAAGGTTGCTGGTCTACTGTACTACAATCAGGAAACATTTGAACCAGTGCAAGGTATAGTATACTTATAGTATGCAGGAGCATAACACTTCCCCTGAGGGAAATTCTGTATTTTAGCCACCTGGATATATACACTACTCCCATGATTTGAATCATACCATAATTAAGAACTGAATTTTCTCTAATGAACTTCCGTAGTTTATTTCAGCCAATGTATTTGCTATTCTCTGGTCTTGTGGATAGAATCCAAGATGAAAGAAATCTCTTCAATTTTGATTCCATTCCAACCAGGTTTGTACAAAGAAGGTCTGTCTGACTGGCATTGACATGTAAACAATCTGGGGAGTATATTAACCATTCACGTAATCTAAAGGCCTATCATTTTACTGCACAAATTACTGCTATAAAATATTTCATTAAAAAGTAATTCTATCCCTTACACAAAATTTATTACAAATAGGCCCAAAGGATTGTCTGTCTAAATTTCAATTATAAATAGAAATCATGGGGATACTTGCAAACATATTTAATAGCAACTTCATAAAGATCAAGTTTAAGTACAGGAAAATGTATATATGTTTATATAGGCACCTTCCAGGAAGTAGTTTGGCAATTTCTGCCCAACGATTTCCCAACCGCTTATGTGCTTCATAGATGATCCTGTCCTCCTCTTCTGTCCAGGAAGATTTCTTTACCTCAGGATTCAGATGATTATGCCATCTTTCTCTACACTGCTTGCCTATTCTTCCTTTCAAATGTTTTGCAATTAAAGACCATCTTTTTGGCCCATATTTCTGAACTAATTCAATAACCTAAGAAACAGAAAAACAAAGTTTAAAAAAGCATTATCTTTTTAAAAATAAGTAACTCATGGGGATGTAATGTACAACATGGCGACTATAGTTGACAATACTGTAATGCACATCTGAAAGCTGCTAGAGAGATCTTAAAAATTCTCATCACAGGAAAAAAAAGTTTTTGCACCTATATATGGTGACAGATGTTAACCAGACTCATTGTGATCATTTAGCAATATATACAAATAGCAAGTCATTATGTGGTACACCTGAAACTAATAGTGTTACATGTCAATTATACCTCAATTAAAAAAAGCATTACCTTGACAGAATTTTAAAACATAACTCAAGAATACTATTTTTAATGCATTAAATCCAAACCACAACAATTTTACTAGTACTCATTCATCATTTGCCAAGTACAAAAGTACAAACTTATCTAAAATACAAGGTGCTAATTAAAGTGAATTGTAAATTAAATTGTTTTCGTTGAAAATTAATTTAAAATAACAGTAAAGATATTGAGACTTAGAGATTTTCTACTCTTGTATCCTTTAAAAAAAAAAGCTTCAGCTGAAAGCCAAATAAATCAGTTTGAAAGCAGGAAAGATCTACAAATTTATTTTCTCATTTCTTCCTTTCTCACATTAAAACCTATCACTGGTCATCAGGTAAACCAGATCAGTTCTGAGCCTAGTGAACTTTTTTTTTTTTTTTTTTTTTTTTTTTGGCATGGGAAGAAACATGCTCTAATTCCCCAGCTACATTAACGTTTCTGCCATAAAGAACATGAAATAAAGGGCAATTCCTAGTGGAGGGCAGCAATATTCCTATTCTCCTCAGACTTTAATAACACAAAGAATTACCTTAGCTTTTAAATTATCCAATCCTTTAGAAACACGATGCTCTGGTATCTATCTAATTTTAGGGCTCATTATAGGTCAAGAGGGATGGTTAAGAATGACTTTCTTACACATCATGTTATCAGATAAAATAAAAATAAAAATTAAATTGTTTTTAAAATGTTAACTCAATTTTCAACAAGAAGCTATCCCCTAAATGTTGCTAACTTAAGCTCTAAATAAGATGACTAAGCTGATGGCATTTTTCCTTCTGTAAACCAAACTCTCAGAAAGAAAAAGCTATATATATTTAGACTTGATTTGACTCAATTCAGAAAAACTACATTTCAAGACACTCAACTTTCAATTCTGCTAAAAGCAGCACCCAAAGGACAAAATCAACGTGACTTAAACATATTCTTTGTGACAAAACAATACATTAGGAAGAAAAAAAACCAGTCCACCTACATAGTCAGAATAAAGAATATGAACACGTTACCCTCTGATCTTCTTCTTTAGTCCAGGGACCCTTTATCAGTTCTGGATTTAAAACTTTCTGCCATCGATGCTGGCACTGAAAATCCGAACGATTCTGAAAGAATTAATGATTTTATTATTGAACAATTGTCTTCCAGGAAGCAAGTCAACCTAAACTCAAAAAGAAAGTCTTCAAGAATAATGTATTCAATAACATTCTTTAACCTGGGGGTGCTGGGTGACTCAGTCGGTTAAGCATCTGCCTTCGGCTCAGGTCATAATCCCAGGGTCCTGGGATCAAGCCTCACATTGGGCTCCCTGTTCATCGGGGAGTCTTCTTCTGTTTCTCCCTCTCCCTCTGCCCCTCCCCCTGCTTGTTCTCTCCCTCTCTCTTAAATAAATAAACAAAATCTTTAAAAAAAAAATAGAAATGTGGGGTTAGGTGGGAAGGTGGATTCAAACAGGCTGGCCATGGGCAAACATGTCAGAAGTGGCTTTTGGAGTCCCTCTGGAGTGCCTTCTCCCTTCACCCCTCTTTTGGGCTCTTATCCTGGACTCACTCACTAGAGATCTCTCCCAGCTCCTCACGTAGCCCTGAGGCTGAATGCCATTACCTGCGTGCACTCTCCCTCTGTGCTCTGTCTCAAAAAAATAAAATCTTAAAAAAAATTCTTTAAACTGTAATATTTATTGGGGCACCTCTGTGGCTCAGTCAAGTTAAGCATCTACCCTTGGCTCAGGTAGTGGTCTCAGAGTGCTGGGATCAGCCCCTGTCCTAGGGCTCCCTGCTCAGCAAGGAGCCTGCTTTTCCCTCTCCCTCTGGCCCTCTCTCCAACTCGTGCCTGCTCTCACTCTCAAATTAAAAAAAAAAAAACACACAAAAAAAAACCCACCTTAAACTGTAATATTTACCTTACATGCCTGTGTCTCGATTCCTTTTTAAATTAAAGCCTTTGGCAGAGCTTAGACTACATATATTATTTTAATTTATAAGTATGTATCTTTACAGTGTGCCTTATAACATTGCAAGATGCAAAGCTATTTAACACAGATACTGTCATAAAGAAATGTAGCTAAGATTGAGGAATAAAAGGGAGTAAACAGAAAACTAAACAAAGCAGACATGTGAACTCAAATAGCATAGCAATCTAAATTCATATAATACACCAGTACTTAATCTAACTTTATACAATTTAAAAACCCCTAAAGGCAGTCCTAGACCACTGCACAGTATTTATAGGATTTTTATAAATGATGACCTCCAAGTTATCAAGAAAAAACTAAATACATCTATATGAAAGATGTGCATTACATATCAGTTAAATTATTTAAGTGTTGAAGCTTAAAAGGAAAATGAATTTACCAGGATAAGAAAACCTAATGATAGAAACATCTCCAATTCCAAAAATCATTAACAAATGAAGCCTTAGTCAATTCATGACCTAGTAACTCTTACATATAATAATAATATATAATAATAACAAAACACTTAACTTCATGACTGATTCAGAGTTTACAAAAATATTAGTTCATATACAGGATTATGGATAATGCTGTATACCAATGGCTGTCTCTGTGCCTGATGGACTTCAAATTATGTTTATTTAAGCTGATTTTCTTCATTTATGGCTTCTAAACATCAACACTGATCCATTTTAAGGCTTTCATTTTCTTCAAAATAATCAGGCAGTTCCTGTATGTCCTTGTAGCATTTCTCTGTTCCCTTCATTTGCGACTAGATCATTGAAGTTAAACTGAGAAAGCTAATATAAATAACTTTTCTAATTTAGCTTCCATTTATTGAATACCTGCTAAATGTCAGGAAATGTGCCAAAATCCTGTATATGTTATTTCTAATTCTCACAATAATACTACAAAAACAGTACTATTACTTACATGTTATAGATAAGGAAGCTGAAAATCAAAGAGATTAAGTAATTTTTCTAAGACCAAACAGCTAATAGAGCTGACAGTTGAATATAATTTAGACTGAATCCAAACCTTATGCTCTTTCCATTATCTGGTCTCAATTTTCAGGTTATGTCGAAAAGCATCATAACAATATAGAAAGAGCATAGGTAACCTGGTTTCTGAAACCCATCAGAGTCAAAACAGAAATTCCAATATGAATATTTTGTCTTGCTACCTTTAATGTAGTAAGGAACAAAAGAACATACACAAAAACACTTTGTAAATTATAAAATTACATACTAATGAATAGTATGTGAATAGTATGATGAACAATTAAGTATAATTCCTTTAAAAATCAATAACACCTTAAAATGCAAACATTAGATGACAAACTTTTCAAAAGATCTTTTTCTGATTTTATTGATCAGCTGCCAAAAGATATCAATGTATTTAACTCCTTTCAAATGTTTTTAACATTTATCAACAAATATTTATAAAACCCTAACTAAACTTAGCATCATTTTCATTTTAGATTAGTAATCTTTTTAGGCCCCTGTATAAACTAATTATTAGAAAATCAGACTTTCTGACCTTTGGCCACTACAGAAAGATCAGAACAACAGAGATGTTTTTTAGAACAGAAACCTAAGTCTAAAGTAACGAAGACACATTTTTGAAAAACAACAAATTTAATCCAATGACCTTTATCATCTATGTTAGAAATATAATAGTTCACTTACTTGAAGATGACTAGCAATTAGAGTCCAATCATCAGTTCCATGTTGTTCAACCAACTTCTTTAACTTATCATCCTATTAAAACAGGAATGAAAATTAGAAAGCTTTCTTCCCCCACCTATTCCTCTATTCCTAAATATAAATAACTCTCCAATTCTTTCATGTCATATCTGACAGCCATCTGTAGAAGGACCAGCCACTATAATACAAGCTCTCCCATTTACTCTACTGTTTCTGTCAGTCTCAACATCACACCGCTATTCACACCTCTGGGTGGAAGAAAAATATGTGCACATTAGTTGATGAATAACTTTTCTCATGTTTTGCTTTTCAATATCTTTATTAAATATTCTTATTAACAAGTAAATGCAAGTATGAAGTTAGTAAACCTTATCACATAATTACCTCATCTCTTGTCCATTTTACTCTGTTCCAGAGTTTTTTCAATCCTTTTTGTTGCGGTACTTCATAATCATGATCAGCATACTGAAGGTCATCATCCTCATCCTCGCTAAAAAAAAAAAAAAAAAAACCCCACAATTGTGAAATCAAGAATTTTATGTAAATTTGTGAATTCAATCTTTGAAACTGTGTACAGGTATGACTGAAGAAGCCACTCAGACTAACAGACATACATCCAATTAGATTATTCAAAATACAAAAAATTAAGAGTCATACAATTGAGAATAGCTATCATTCTTATTGACACCAGAGAAATGATATGCCACCAGGGGTCAAGTGATAACCTCTATGTCATGCTAAAGAGTTTGACTTTTATTCTTTATTTGACCTTTATCCTAAAGAGTTAAAGGATTTTAACTAAGGGAAAGACAAATATCTCGTGTTTCAGAAAAATCACTGGCAGGAATGTGGAGAAATGTAGGAAGGAAGATCAATTACTAATCTTTTACAATAACCCAAGTAAGAAATTATTAGAGCCTGACAATGTTAACGGTAAAATACAAAACACAGTCACATCCAGTTAAAAGAAACAATGGAAGAAATGATTCATCAGCATTACCAACAACAACAAAATTAAAATATGTAAAAATAATCTGAATATAAAAGATCAAGGTAAACAATGAAACACTATTGTAAGATACATTAGACTTGAACAAATGGAAAAACATTCAGACCCCATTCATTCCTGGATAGGAAAACAATATTACAGATGTTCATTCTCCCTAAATTTATTCATAATTTTTTAATTTTTTTAAAGTAGGTTCCACACCCAATGTGGAGTCCAATGCAGAATTCAAACTCATGTCCGTGGGATCAAGACCTGAGCTGAGATCAAGAGTGGAACACTTAACTGACTGAGCCACCCACGTGCCCCTAATTCATAAATTTAATGAATAAAAATACCATTAGATTTTCAGAGGGAGGGGAGACTGGGTGGCTCAGTCAGTTAAGCATCTGCCTTCGGCTCAGGTCATGATCCAGGGTCCTGGTATCCAGCCCAGCATCGGGCTCCCTGTTCAGCAGGGAGCCTGCTTTGCCCTCTCCCTCTGCCTGCCACTACCCCTGCTTGTGTGCTCTTCCTCTCTCCCCGCCTCTCTGTCAAATAAATAAATAAAATTAAAAAAAAAAAAAAGATTTTCAGGGTGACTTAGATATGCTGATTCTATAGTTCATACGGAAAAATAAACAATTAGGACTACCCAGTATGAAAACATACTGTAGAGAAACAAAACAGAATAGTACTGGCATATGAACAGATACACAGGTCAATGGATGAGAACAGAACATTCAGAAAAAAAAAATCAGGGGCACCTGGGTGGCACAGCGGTTGAGCGTCTGCCTTTGGCTCAGGGCATGATCCCGGCGTTATGGGATCGAGCCCCACGTCGGGCTCCTCCGCTAGGAGCCTGCTTCTTCCTCTCCCCCTCCCCCTGCTTGTGTTCCCTCTCTCGCTGGCTGTCTCTATCTCTGTCGAATAAATAAATAAAATCTTTAAAAAAAAAAAAAAAAAGAAAGAAAAAAAATCAAACCCAAATGGGAATGTGGCAAATTGTAACAGTAACATACTAAATCAGTGGGGTAAAAAAGGACTTTTCAATAAATGGTAAGACACAGGGTAGCGATTTTTAAAAATAAAGCTTGAGTCCTACTTTAAAATAAAAAACTTCAGATAAAGCAACTATTTTACATTTTAAAAACTGAAACTGTAATAGTACTATTTAAAAAATAGGACAGAATTCCATCTTTCTATATCCTTAAAGTAGAAGAGATCTAAATGTAACAAAAATCAAAAAACCATAAAAGAATAAACCAACTAAGGTAATAATAGTGGCAAAGGAAAGAAGCATGTTGAAACAGAGATATTAAAAAGGTGGAGGGGCGCCTGGGTGGTGCAGTCGTTAAGCTTCTGCCTTCGGCTCAGGGCGTGATCCCGGTGCTCTGGGATGGAGCCCCACATCAGGCTCCTCCGCTAGGAGCCTGCTTCTTCCTCTCCCACTCCCCCTGCTTGTGTTCCCTCTCTCGCTGGCTGTCTCTCTGTCAAATAAATAAATAAAATCTTTAAAATAAATAAATAAATAAATAAATAAATAAATAAATAAATAAATAAATAATAAAAAGGTAGAAACAAGAGGATTTTGCAAGGAATCAAAGATGCCTCCAAAACTTCTGACTTTGGGAGCATAAACAGAGCTATCTGCTGAGATAAAGAATAGAAGGAAAAACAGACCTTTGAGAGGGAGGAGAGAATGGGGAGAGTAGGCAGTTTTGGACTAGCTTGTTTCAAGGCACTTGAGAAATATACAAGTGAATATATCTTGAACAGCACTGTCCGATAGAAATATAACACAGCCACATATGTAATTTCCTAGTAGCCACATTTAAAAAATAGAAACAGGTCAAAATAATGTTAATTATTTAACCCAATATATTAAAAAATTACCACTTCAACACATACTCAACATAATCATGTACTAGTTTACTTTCCTTTTTTACTTACTAAAGTCTTCAAAATCTAGTGTGTATTTTATAGTTAGAGTACATTGCAATTCAGACTAACCACATTTCAAGAGCTCAGTAGCAACATGTGGGGATGGGCTATTCTATTGGGCAGAGCAGATCTTGGAAGATAAGAGGGCTAGGGTAGACACACAGTTTTGGCAATCACCAGCATACAGAAAACAATTAAAGCCATGAGAACATGAAGTCTCAGAGAAGAGGGCAGGTCTTTATGATAAACTGAATTAGAGGATTTTGAGTAGTTAAAGGACTGAATACAGTCATGAGCACCTGAAAATAAAAAGAGCTAATATTTATTTAAACTTTCTAAGTACCAGACATTAGGTAGTCTCTGAAATTTCTGTCTTAAAACTCCACAACAACCCCAAGAGGGAAATATTACTATTCCCACTTTACAGAAAAGGGAGACTTTGACTTAGAAAAGTAACTTCTTGCCTACAATTATGCCAAATGTAGCATGACTGAACTCCAAAATTCACTATTTAACCAGTATACTACCACATACTAGAAAAATAGGGAAGAGGATATCAAGAAGCTGGAAGATACCAAAGACAAACCTGAAGTACATTTTGAAATCAGAACAAGGTTCTAGTTATAACTTAACTACTTGCATCCATGGACATATTAACCTCTTAGGGCTTTAGTTTCCCTGTTTGCGAAATAAGGGTAATAAGTGTAATACCACCCACTTTATAGTGTTTAAGGATAAAATTAAATGAAAAAACATATAAAACACCTCATACAGCACATGGCACAGAAGGGTAGCTCAATATTGGTATTACGTGCATAGGCTGACTGCCCAACAATATTCAAGATTATTTCTGCTTTACTAGATTCAACTCTTTTCCAAAAATCCACTCTGATTTCAAACAGCTAAAGTTTGATGATTTAACTTTAATGTAATATATTTAAGAACATGTGGGTAGTTCCCAATATCTACATATAGTTTAATTATTACAAAACTGAAACATGAAGGCCCAGATTTAATATGTACTGTCTATAGATCCTTTGCAGGAACTTCTGATTTCCCTTGATTTGTCAATCCTATAGGACCAATTATTACTTTTTTTTTAAGAAGGCTCCATGCCCAATATGGGAGTTGAACTCGTAACCCTGAGATCAAGAGTCACATGTTCTACCAACTGAGCAAGCCTGGCCCCCCCCCGCACCCGCCACAGGACCAAAGTTCTTCATATCTAACCAAGCAACACACTAAGATCCCCAACTCTCCTACCTATATCTCCTTCAGCTCAATGCATTTCAACACTCCAATGCTCTCTCCCTAAAGCCAGTATCTATTTGTAACAATAATCTGCCAGTCCTATGCTTGTTTTGTTGAACTAATCTGAAAATACACAAGTTTAAATAAAGAAATACCTGTTATTTGCTGCCATCTTCAGCTATCAGAAATATCCACCTGATTAGCCAAGATTAAATAGTTAAAATGGAGATGGTTCAGGATCCAATGACTTAATAAATTTCTAAGAAGGCTACCAAATCAGAAAAAATACCATATTGAGGCTTTCTGTTCAACTTGTATGTGCTCGTGGCATCTACCTTTCCTTTTTAATGCTTATCACATATGCCAACCTTCCCAAACAAGTAGTAAGTTCAGGAATGCAAAGACCATATCTGGTACATTCACCTATCGGCACCAAGCACAGTACCTGTAATATTTGTAAAATTAATGATCAGTGAATGATCTTCTTCCTTACTCTTTTACCTCCTCCAAGTACTCTGTATTCCAAAATTACCTCACCCTCTTCCAACCCAATGAAAACTTCCACCTCCCTCAATATAGCTGATCTCAAGTGGGTATGAGAGAGAAAACGTTTTTTTAACAGATGAAAATACCTCTAGAAGGGAGGCATTCCCATTTATTAAAAAGGACTTTCAAAATCCAAATGCACCTCCAAATGGTAGAATTTTAAGAAGCATAACCTGCTGAAACAAACAAAATATTCAGTGCAGAACGGGTTCTTTGGGGTGTCTACTAATATTGCTTAACCTTTCCTAGAACTGTCCCCAGCAACATTACCACTTCCTGCCATCCCAAACAGCCCTCAGTTGTGCTTTTCACAGGCTCCCCTCTTTCTCCCTCCCCTCAGATCCCAACAGCTTTCAAATAGCATATTTGAGACGGCTTTTAAAAATTAGGTTATTTCTAGATCAAAACAATGTTTAATTTGGGGACTTGACTATATAAATCTTGAGTGTTCAAAAAAAAATCTACATCACATCTAATCTGTACAAAATTCACTGTAGGTTCTTATCAAATTATTTTAAAAGTTAAGGACATGAATCCAAAGATGTTACTTTGGTCAAAAGACTAGTTTCCAAGGAGTAATTTTCCTGAAAACTTGTTCAACTTTAAAATTCGGCCTTATTTTTTAACCACATGCTTGATTTGTGAGAAATTTCTATTTCTACATGAGGTTTCATTCTCTGTTTTGCATCAGCATGGTCATCAGTTTCAGAGAGTTATACACCCCAGTCAATGTTCAGGAAGCTGGGTTTTTTGAGTGGGTGAGTATGAGGGAAGATTAAAGTAGAATTCTTAGAATCAGCTCTCCACCACTGGGACTTTCCTGGAGTCTATCCACCTAGCTACTTCTTAGTTTTAGCATACTTGGTTAAGTAATTGTTGAAAGAATGATGTAACTTTTAAATAAGTGTGACAGAATAAGATCCTAGAAAATTATCAATATCATTATCTACAATAGAAAGATGCCTGAGAATGTGTACAATTTGCTAAGAAGAAAGAGAAGGGATAAAACCCCACAGATAATCTCACCAATATTCCACTTTCACCACCAAAACAAATCTGTTCTATTTTTCTGCCTTTTAATATCATCTTTTAGCATTTTTATATTATAGCAATGATGATAATATATAATAACTAAATAAATCAGCTCCTTACTACATAAATAAGTCATTTTTAGCCTACGATGACTGATCTAGAAGACAGCAAAAATAGGTGAGATTATTTCTCCAGTCACAAAGCAAAAATAGAAAAGGAATTTGGTTTCTGAATCTTCATCCAGGACTTGGTAACCAGAATTACTCTGCCAGTTTTATTTTTTAAGTCAAAGAAAATATTTATTCTATAACTGCCTAATATATAAACTAAGCACTACATTCAAATGAAAAGTGTTTTTTTAGATTATGAATGAACAAAGTGATTAGGGTGATTATGAAACAGCAAAATGAAGCGCGTACACACACACACACACACACACACACACACACACTATGACTCATTAGGCCAGGAAAATGGTTAAGAGAAACTTTACACTGGGTGTAAGTTAATAGGATGGTACAGTCATAACTTACCCTGTGAAATAATACACAAACTATTCATACTTGACTATATTAAGATAAAACATTTAGGGAGAAGTTCAATTTTAAAGGATATTAATTATTCCACCTAAAAAGAGTAAAATGAGTTATTGAAAGGAAGAATCTGAGAATTTTTTAGGATTTGCTTTTATTTGAAAAGAATCACTGTTTCAAAATTAAAGAAATATCAATAGTTCTATCAAATTTGCTCTAATAAAATCACTTCAACTTGATCGTATTTTAAGGCACAAACTGCATCAAATCTGAAATTTTTATCAAAATCCAAAATTACATCTTTATTTTAAACTGTCTTGACAAGAGTAATTGTACATTTTTTTTTAAGTCCAATTGAATTCAAGGTATGAAAATTTACCAGGTTGATTTAAAAAAGTGAAATCAGGCCACCCGGTGGTTAATATTATGTACTGCATACATGAATATTTTATTTCCAAACCTGGACTGCAAACTAGCATCATCATGGTAAGACAAATTTGACTTCATTTGACCAGTATTAATAGCAATACTGAAAGAAATTCTACGTACCTACTAATAAAAATAATGACTGAACTTTTCTATTTTATTCCATTAGTGTGTATATTTTTAAATGAGCAAAGATGATTACAAAGGGGTTCAAAACAGGATATATATTAAATCTAGAAGTTACCTTGCAGATCCTAAAATCCAAATCCCTAGATTAACAGACTTAAAAACTGGGATATAGAGTTTACTGGCTTTTCTAAAACAATATTGCTAGTTAATGACAAAGCTAATTAAAAAATGAGTTCTCATTTTCAGTATTCTTTCACCCATAACACTCATTTTGCTGGAAATAACACAGTAAAATTGCTTCCCATACACACACATAACCCACTGAAAAACATTTTCCAACGCAAAAGCTGCTTTTACCTTTCTAGTTTAGTGCAGTCACCAGTCTCCAAGTGTAAATACCTGAATCTGTTACTACTTAAATAGGTCTGCTAGCTTCTAAATGACATTTTTAAATTTTTATTTTTAAGGGTAGATCTAGCTTTTAAAAACTAAAATTAATTACTCAATACATAAATATGCTTAAAAATCAAATACATGTTAATAACATATACCAATTTTGGTATTGCCTGTAAATTATATCATTAAAACCCCCAGTGAGATCTAAAACTATTTAAAGTCACAACACTAAATGAGCCTTTTCCTTTATGTAAATCTAGATCAGAGATACTACAGCTATCTTAAACAAAAATCAAAAGAGCCAACATCCTCCAGTTGTTTCAACCTGAGGTAACAGTTTTTTAACTTTTTTTTCCATATCATACAGAAAAAAGTATATTACAGGATTTATGCCCATAGTCTTATGCAAAACTTGTATGCAGCAAACTATAGTAGTTTTCACTCAAATACTTAGTTGTATAGCAGAGATCTTAAATTGACTAAATTATTTCCTTTCTCAACTATAAATTAGGTTCATATTTATTAAGACATTTAGCCAAGAGGCATGTGACCAGACTTTGTCCAATAATTTCTTCTTCAAAACATTTCACATTCTATTATCTTCTAAGATAAATAAGACATATTTCATATACAAGAAATATAATTTAGAGCATGAAGCACATTTTAAGTATAGAAATATCCTAAGAAATACACCATTTAGAGATGATAATTTCTCACCACATCCTCTACCTCTATACTCCCATAGGGAGCATAGCTTCACCCCACCACATTTAAATACTCCGGCCTTATGACTTTTTAAATTATTCTATAATATACCTTAATTCATACAGCTGACAAGGAACAAAAGTGAACAGTAAAATTAGATTTCAATGCTCATAGTATTGTGAATAAAAGAAAGTAACGTACACAGGCAAATTAGTCATTAAATCACTTCTCCTTTCTTAGTCTATTATTATGAAACATACCAAAACTATGAAATGAACAGACAAAATCAATTAGAAGACACGGTTCTGACATTCAAGCATCCATGTCTAACCATAACAAAATGATGGTAGCATTAGCTAAGACACTCTTTCAAATAAGATTAACATCAGTACTGATAGGTAGATAATGCCACACAATGAATATAAACAAACTTCTGTTTTTGAGTTGACATAGTCACCCGTCACTTTGCTTAATGAAGTTATTTTATTTTAAAAATTTTGTATATTTAAAACTCCACAAGAAAAGACCTAAACCAGTACCTCAGTAATTATAACTATAGGAGTTTCTAATATCTATCTTTTCTGAAGATTAGGAAGTTAATTAGAGCAGTGATTCTCACCTGGGTGATTCTGTCCCGCCTCAACCACATTTGGTAATGTCTGGAAACATTTGATTGTCACAACTCAGGGAAATGATGTTACTGGCATCTACTGGACAGAGGCCAGGGATGCTGTTGAACATACTACAAAGCATAGGGCAGCCCCCAACTACAAAGAATTATCTAACCCAATATATCAGTAATGACAAGGTTGAAAACCCTGTTCTAGAGAGCTGGGTTTATGTGAGTGTATGTGTATATTTGTTCCACTTGAAGAGTTTACCTACACTGTAGATGCCACAAAACAAGTCTCAAAAGGACTTATTTTATGCTGATTTCTGCAAAAATACCTTACATACAGATGATTAATAATAAAGCAACAAATATTGTGTGCAGTTATTGCCAATTTTTAACAAATCAGCAAAGAATGAATCCTAGTACTAAATTTCAACTTAGGAAATACATCTCTAGTTAAGGCTTTGAGCCTGTGAACCTAGATAAACAAAACCACTTGGAAATCCTGCCAAACAGATTTTCAGGTTTATTTAATACTACTGACAAAAGACAACCTCGTTTTTTGTCATCTAAGTGGTTACTACGTACAATTTAGGTGTAGCTACTATAGTAACGTATAAATAAAAATTAGATGAGTAAATTCTTCCTAGCAAGTTTTCCAACAAAAATTATGCCCTACCTCTCTGGGCAACACTTAGTTACAGACAGAGCCAAACACGGGCACTAAAAATATCAGTGAATCAAACAGTGTTTTAAGAACAAGCTACTGGTAGTAACAGTGTAGCAACTTCCCAGCAGAAGATACTGAAAATATATACATAAAGCTGTGAACATGGGAATGGTAATTACAGAAAACATCAAAAAGGTCCTCTCTCCTCAGCTATTCCTCAAAGGGCTTTCCATACCTGTCAAGGTAGCAAAGATGGCAGAGGGGCCCCAGAGCAGGTTTATCAGAGTTCCTACTTTAACTGATACAATAATTCAGAAAAAAAGGAATCTCTCTGAACACTATTTTCAAGTCGTCCGGGCTGCACATGAGCACTATTACGTGCGTAGGGTACTCCCTGAAAGCGCAGACTTACCTGGCAAGAAACTCCGACCAAGAAGTGGCCGTGAGAGACTGAAGTTTGGACGTGCGTTGTGGGGAGGATCAACTCCTTAGAGCAATCTGGGCATTTGTTACTCACTTTCTGCGCCTTAAACACAGTGGTCCCCCACTCTCCACACGTCACGGCTGCGATCGGGCCAGCCGGGCTGAAAAGGCTGTGGGGCAGCGGGAAGGAAAACCTCTACCCCAGCTGGGTAGGGCCTGATGGGGAAGCATTGGGAAAGCGAAAAGAATCTGAGCCGAGACACTGCCAACAGGCCTGAGTGAAAGGGATGTCACCCACCTGCGCGACCTCTTCGCCATCCTTCAAGTACCGCATAGGCGCGGGCTGGGCGGGGACGCAGTTCAGCCTCCTCCAGCCTCAAGCGAACGCTCCTTGTCCCCGACCCTCCAGCCGCTTCCCTCGCTCCCTCTCCGAGCGACCGAGAGTGGAACGCACGTCCCCGGCAGGGCAGGACGGAGGGGCGGACCGCGACCCGCCCCCGGCCCGCAGTGCCGCTCCTAGCCCCGGCCCGGCCCGGTCAGGGATGCCCCCAACATGTCAGCAGGCGCGCTCCCGCACTCCGCCGGCCCCTCCCGCCGCCTCTCAGTCTCTACGCAGTGGTCCCAGCTCAGCTCCGCGGCGGGCGTCGACCCCCGCCCTCACCCCGCAGCGAGCAGCTCTGCAGGGCTCGCAGCCTCCTGCAGGGTTTTGTCCACACCGCCGAATCTCGCGCCCAGCCTCCCTCAAGAGCCGCCGTTTGAATCTGCGCACGCGGCCCCGAACCTCATTGGCTGTAGCGGCCGCACGCGGGGGGACGGGGGCGGGGCGGGGAGAGCGCGCGCGACTGAGGGCGGGGCTGGGGAGCTGGAAGTCGGGACTGGAACTCGCGGGAGTCGGGGAAGGAGCTGGGAGTCAGGGGGTGGGGCCGCAGGGCGGGCTCGCGGGTCTTGCCTTGACAGGACCCGGAGCGCGCCGAGCGCCGCACCGCGCGGGGCTTGCTGGGAAAGCGAGTTCCGGCGCTCGCCTAGAGGCGGGTCCGGAAGCTGCGGCGCGAGTCCAAACTTCCCGGGGTTCGCGGACACGGTCCTTGGGGGTTGGGCGGCTTCGCCAAGGCACGTCGCTGCAGCCTCCTTTCGGCCACAGCTCCTCCGCGCCTAACTCCTCGTGTGTATCCCGCCTCATTAGTTAGGAGGCGCGGTCTTCCGACTTGAGACAAATCTAACCATAAAATTTGCGCGGCCGTTATTGTTTAAGCAAAAATGTAAGCTATTTTTTGCCCAGGCATCAGAGCTACTGGAGTAGCGAAGACTGTGGTAGGAAACCGAATATCAAGAATGAGCAGGAGTGACAGGTGAAAAATGTTTTTAGCTGGAGTGCTTGGCACAGAAAAAGGAAATAAGCCAAGTCTGCTTTCGGTCTTCGCCGTGCTTAATCCCTTAGTTCGCTCTACGGGAAATAATTGAACCCCGATCCAGGAGAACAATGCAGGAAGACAGGGACAGACTGGCAATTTTGCCCAGATAAATCAGTATGGTAGTATAGAAGGTGACCTTCCTTCGCAGGAGAGACGGGAGGCGGGGAGAATTTGCACGGAAGGAGCTTCCAGCAGTTGTAACTACTCTAGAAGTTTCGAGTGTAAAACTAGGAACTGCTGGGCTCAAATAACATTAAAGTAGATTACAGTAACAATTAGAAATGGTAAAGGATCCAAATTTGCAAGGGAACATGCTCCACTGCATAGAGCACTAAGCCACATTTTAATATGACAAACTTACATGTTGCTATTTTGAAATTTTACGCATCAGTTTTTGCAAATCAGAGATGCAGGTGCAAATGTGAATTGAAGAGGAGCTTGCATGCGCTACTTTGAAAACTTAAAACGCCTTTTTATAGTTCCTTTTTCTCAAGATCTGGGTTCTGGGAAGGTAAAACACCTTTTATATCATTCCTTATTGTGTTGCTCATTCACTTTTTTTTTAACCTAATTGAGAAAGTAATGTCATTTGAAAACTGATTTTTTATTTACTCCTGGGTCATACATTAGTCAACTTATTTATATTCTAACAGGAAAAAGCAGAGTTTCTCCTATATATTAGGCTTCTTATACAGAATACTTTTTTAGAGCTTGAAGGCAGGTATTTTAGATTTTGACCGTAAACTAAATACCCCTCATTTTAGAGACAGAGAAAAACGTAATTCCTCAGAAAGGCCACATTGCAAATTCATTTAAATCACTCATTTAAAAAAAAAGTGTGCAATGAAAGTGGTTCATAGTCATTTGAATACACACTCGAATGTAATTGAGAGCTGGGCTTTTTTTTTTTTAGTGAAAAATCTTTATTCAGAGTATTATAAAGAGCTTTCAAAACAACTATGAGGGGGGCGGAAAGCAATGAAAAAATGGGCAAAAGATTAGAGCAGATACTTCACCAAAAAAGATAGACAAATGGCAAATAAGCCACATGAAAAGACGCTCCACATCATTGATCATTAGAGAAATGCAAATCAAAACCGCAGTGAGATACTACCACACAGCTATTAGGATGAGGTGGGGAGGAAAGACTGACTATACAAGTGTTGGTAAAGGTGGAGATGCTGAGCAAATACAACTTTCATGCATTGCTGGTAGAAATGCAAATGGAACCGACACTTTGGAAAATAAATGTTTAGAGTGGCTTTATTTGTAATCACCCAAAACTGAAAACACTCTAAGGGATGTTCTCATTATCACACTTCTCAATCCTCAAGAGTTGGTTTGGGATAGTCTGTTAAATCTTCTCAGGTTTTTCCACTGAGGTATAGGGGATTGAATACCAAGGGAAAAATGATTGGGGACAGGTGTTGGAAATTTCTTTAAAAACTATTTTATCTTTAAAAACTCATGTAAAGTTTTCTTTCTGCTCCATGACAAATATACGTCTATTTTTAATTATAAAAATGATTTTTTAAATATTTTATTTAAAAAAAAATTTTTTAAGTAATCTCTACACCCAGCGTGGGGCACAAACTCACAACTCTGAGATCAAGAGTCGCATACTCTTCCAACTGAGCCAGCCAGGTACCCCTATAAAAATGATTTTAAAACTATGTACTAATTTACTTTCTTACTCCAAATCTGTAAATAAATTGTTTCATTATTATTAAATAAATGAGCAGTAAATTGCACCATGCTCATTGTTCCCTTGGCTATACCAACTTATTCTCCCACAAAGGCCAAATACTCCCAAGGGTTGCTTATGTTGTTTGAAAAGCTTTTGCTGGCTTTATATAGTACCTGAGAGACTATACTCTTAATAGAGCCGTATCTATCATTCCCATAGATTTTTATCTGTTCTATTTATTGCTAGAATCCCAGTCCCTAGAATAGTAATACATCAATATGCTCAAATACAATCACTATATAATGAATAAACAAAGGCAAATAACAAGCACATAAATAAATATGTTCACAAAAAGTATAAGTTAGGGGCGCCTGGGTGGCTCAATCAGTTGGGCGTCTGCCTTCGGCTCGGGTCGTGATCCCAGGGTCCTGGGATTGAGGCCCCTCACCCTCTCTCTCTCTCTGTAGGGAGCCTGCTTCTCCCTCTCCCTCTGCCTGCAGCTCCCCCTGCTTGTGCTCACTCTCTCTCTCTGTGTCAAATAAATAAATAATCTTTTTTAAAAAGTGTAAATTAAATTTGAAATACCATTTTGTGACTACTAAGGTAGCAAAAGATTTCCAAATTCTGTCAACAAAGTTTGAATAATTCCTTGATGTTAGTACTGAAACTGGTATGATCCTTTTGGAAAGCAAAACTAAGCAAAAGCCATAACGATGTTCATAGCCTATGACATACATTTTATCTTAATATACTGTAATTCAGGGCGCCTGGGTGGCACAGTCGTTTGAGTGTCCGATTCTTGGTTTGGGCTTGGGTCATGATCTCGGGGTCCTTGGATTGAGCCCGGTGTGAGGCTCCACACTTGGGGGGGGGGGGAGTCTGCTTGAGATTCTCTCTCCCTCTGCCTCTCCCACTTGTGCTGTCTCTCTCTCTCTCTAAAATAAATAAAAATCTTTTTTAAAAATACTGTAATTCAATGCAAGCAAAAAAGATGTACTCCAATGCTTATAGTAGTATATTTCATTAAAACCCCAATTTGGAAGTATTCACCTTATGAAACTGTTTAAATGGTTCTCATCAGGAACAATTATACAGCCAGTAAAAATAATGTAATATTAAGACAATGCCATTAAACAGCTGTTACACTACTGGGCCCTTCTAGGTGTTTCACAGGCATTCATCTTAGGTACTAAGCACAATTTATATAATTGTAACAATCCTATGAGGTAGGTACTATTATTTTCATCCACTTTATAAGTGAGAAAAATAGGGCACCAAAAGGTTAATTTGTTCAAGGGCATATAGTGGCAGAACCAAGATTTGAATTAGAAACCAAGTTCCCAATCACTTTACTACCCTAATATCCATGAGCATTCAACTATCAGTGTAGTATAGATTACTATAGGATGGTGTAGAGAAAAGAGCTAGTAGCAGAACTGTATGATTAGTATGTCATTTATGTATGTAAGGTCTCAGGTTGTATGTGTATGTGGGAATGTGTCTAACATTATAAAAAATGGTCTATGGACTGCACACCAAACTGTTTAGCAATGTTTTACTTTGGAGGGAAGGATGAGATGGGAGCAGGGCAGGCTTTAACTTTTTACCCTATGTGTTTTTGTATTATTTGCCTTTTTTAAAGCATAAATTGTTTATTTTATTTTTTAATTTAAAAAAATGAGCTGGAGGGGCACCTGGGTGGCTCAGTCAGTTAAGCGTCTACCTTTAGCTCAGGTCATGATCTCAGGGTCCTGGGATGGAGTCCCGTATTGTGCTCCCTGCTCAGCGGGGAGTCTGCGTCTCCCTGTCCCTTTGCCCCTCCCTTCCCATTTGTGCTCATGCTCTCTCTCAAATAAATAAATAAAATCCTTTAAAAAATAAAATAAAAATTTAAAAATGAGCTGGAAATAGAAAGAAATCGCATATATATATAACTTGCCCCAGTATTGATAATGCTAAATAAGTATGCTTTGGCAGAAATTATGAAGCCATATATTATGTGCTCAATCTGAGAACAAAAACCAGGTTTAGAATTATATCTTGGATACATAAATATCTGTTTCAACCTCTCCCCAGCACCAGTATATTTTGGTAATCTCTACATTTAGGATACTATTTTAAGTTTGTTGGAAATTACAAATAGAAATCATACTGTCATAAGCAGCTATAGAATTCTTAGTTTGGCTTTTAAACGTAAAAATGAGTGGTTGATCTGCAAGGAAAAAAAAACTGTAAGAGAAAAGAATGTTTTAAAGTGTCCCTATTTCAGGAGGTGGGTAGGGGGATGGGGATTAAGGAGTGCACTTGTGATGAGCACCAGGTGTTATATGGAGATGTTGAATCACTGTATTATACACCTGAAACTGTATTACACTGTATGTCGTCAACTAACTGGAATTTAAATAAAAACTTAAAAAAAAATAATAAAGTGTCCCTATTTCAAACCAATACTCTTTGCTCTACTGTTTTGTAGTAGATAGAATAATGGCCCACCCCAAAGATATGCATGTCCTAGTTCCCGAACCTATGAATATAATACCTTAATGGCAAAAGGGACTTTGCAGTTGTGATTAAATTAAGGATCTTGACATGGGGATATGAGTTTGGATTATCCAGGAGGACTAAATGTAATCACAAAGTTCCTTAAGAATGAGAGAGGGTAGCAGGAGAGGCTGACAGATCTGGAGATGCTGTATTGTTAGCTTTGAAATGGAGAAAGGGGTCATGATACAAGGAATGCAGGCGGCCTCTAGAAGCTTTTAAATAAATCAAGAAAATGGATTCTCCTCTCAGATTTTAGCTCAGGGAGATTCTCTTTGAACTTCTGACTTCCAGAAGTTTAGGATGTTAAGTTTGAATTGTTTTAAGTCAGAGTTTGCGGTAATTTGTTACAGCAACAATAGGAAACTACACCTTCTCTGAAATTTTCAACATTTTTGGCCTGTGATGATGAAAATAGTGCTTTCTCTTCAAAA
This sequence comes from Ursus arctos, assembly GCF_023065955.2. Classification (NCBI taxonomy): domain Eukaryota; kingdom Metazoa; phylum Chordata; class Mammalia; order Carnivora; family Ursidae; genus Ursus; species Ursus arctos. Next base: position 24,105,704 of record NW_026623078.1, read on the forward strand.
GGAGATCTTTTATAGAGAGTTTAAATTTTAGCACTCATTTACAACAAATGAGCTTACTAGCTGAGGGTTCAAAATGAAGGATAGGAACTCCAGATTAAGAGAGAGGGTACTCAGGGCATTAAACAAGAGAAATAATTTACCAGAACACCACAAAATCCTTAAAGCAGGACTCGCTCATCTGTGGGAAACATGACGTGTGCCAAGATATGAAGGTCTGTGCTTTCTAATTCTAAGCTTTCTACCTCTACTTTCAATTTTATCACCTTCCACATTATCAGGGATAATATCTTGTCTTTTTTTTTTTTCCCCCAGCCTCCCCTTCTCTCCTGGCCTAGTACATCCAGGCACTCCCAAAGGAAACGATGAATTTGCAAGATTTTAGGGGAATTTGTGGTTATTGAAGGTCATTACTGGCATTTAGAGGGCCAGTTCTAGGAACAGAAGACTCTTGTGATGTTTGAAACAGTCCTGCACAAGGAAGAATTATCCTGATTTCATTCAACATTCAACCAGACAGTAATGTGAAAAAACTGATATTTAAGCCTAGAATCAACTTTTTTTTTTTTATAAACACAAGTGTACAAGTGTTGGGGTTCTTTTTTGCAGTTTTAAAATACACTATTTCCAGTCCGCCTGGGGGGCTCAGTCAGTTAAGCATCTGCGTTGGGCTCAGGGCATGATCCCAGAGTCCTGGGACTGAGCTCCACATTGAGCCCCCGAACTGGGCTTCCTGTTCGGTGGGAAGTCGGCTTCTCCCTCTACCCTTCCCCCATACTTGTGATCTCTCTCTCCCTCTCAAATAAGTAATAAAATCTTTTAAAAATATACACTATCTCCAGAGAGATAGTATGTAAACCAGGGGAAGATTGTATTTTATTTTGTTCAGACTTAACCAAGAGTTGTTTCCCCATTTTAGAAAATCACATCACTGAGGGTAACTCAGCTCAAGATTTTAAGACAGAAATATAACCCACTATTATTGTGTTTCTAGCTATCGAGTTCATAGTGATTCTACATATATATCAGTTGGATTTGTTTTTCTGATGGGCTTTATTATAAATCTCTCTGTTTCTCCTCCATATTATAGGGAGAGCATTAAATTGATTTTTTAAAAATTTGTAAGTTATCTATGAATATCACTTCAATAGGGTATAGGGAGTAGAATATATTGTTATAAAAAGAGGACACTGGCCCAGTAGGTTTGAAAATATTGATCTAAATATATTCATCCCTCCCCCCCCCATTACCCTGTATCTGCTATCTTCCCTTCTTTCCTTTCAGCTAAACTCCAAAGGTGTCGACTTCACGACCCCATCTGTCTTCAGTCCCTCATAATCTAACCTTTACCATCACCATCCATTGAAATTTGTAGCTGCAAAATTGTGGCTGTTAAATCCAATGGACACTTGAAAAAAGAAATTCATTTTACCTGAACTTTCTACCACATTTGACTTTATTACTTCCTTTTATTTGAAACTTTCAAAATCCCTTGTTTTCTGTGACCTCACCTCCATAATTTCCATACCTCAAAGTATTTTGGAAGTCTCTGTTCTTCTGCCAGCTGCTTAAATGTTGGCATTCTCCCAAATTGCACGTAGCTGTCTTCTCACTATACACTCTCTTCCTAGACCATCTCATCCACTTCTATGATTTCAGTCACATCCTAGGATTCACAGATCTTCACTTGCAACCCCAATCCCTCTCCTGAATTCCATCTCTCTCCCAAAATTCAATATGCCCCCAAATGGAATTCACTCCCTTTCTACCAATTTGTAATGACTCCTGTATCCTATTGCAAATTAGCAGCACCACCATCCAGCCTCTCAACTCATAACCTGAGAGTCTGGATTGGCCTTTTTACTGTCTCTCCAACATCTTCTCCTTGACATCCCCACTGCCAGTGGGCCAGTTCAGGCTCTCATCTCTCACCAATTACAGCAAGTCTTTTAACTGATCTCTCATCCTCTAGTCTTATCCAATCCACTCTATCCTCCACTTGGCCACCTGAAGGATCTTTTAAAACACGAATATGTTTAAATTATATCTGCCTTGGGAAAGTTCCAACTTCTAGTAGGAGTCTCAGAACACCCTCCTCATTTTGACATTTGGGATCACCTCACCTGTTTTCAAACTATAGATTACTTTTAAAGCAATTATGGCTACAGGCTGTTATTTTGAATGCCATAAACCTTAACAACATAACAGTAATAGTATAGCTAATAAAAGTTAGGAAGCAAAATGGGAGGATAAGGGATATTAGTGTAGAAATGGTCATTTCTTCATTTTACATACTAGAAAGTTGAGGTAATGTCTAAAACTGATGGCTCAATAAACAGACTTAAGTATGTTATATGACGTTAGAAAGATGATCTAAAGATAGCAAAGGCACTCATCTTTCATTAATGGAGGAATAAAATACTGTCTAAAGTTGATAAACTAAGAGATTAGACCTGTCAGGGAGGTAACCACCAAAATAGAAATAGTTGATTTAGCAATTGAGATGGAGGAACTAGGTGTCTTTCTATATAGGTTTGAATTTTTTTTAACCAAGTACATTCATTGCTTTGAGAATAACTTTTTAAAAAGAAAAAGAAATAAGGCCATTTCAATGAAAACTTTTATAGGTTACTTCTTTTTCAGCTATTGATTTTTTTAATCACTTCACTGTACGAAAAATAAATTTAATAACATTGTAAAGTTTATTATACTAAAGAGAAAGCCAAATCACTTGCCATAAGAAAGATCACAAAATGAAATAACCTTGAGACACAATATTTAAGCACAACTTTGTACGTTGGTTACAAGTCACTTAGGTAATACTACTGCTAAATGGAAACAGATGACAAATATCAGGATAGAGCCATGAGAAGCTAAAGATAGAAATGGAACTAATCTTCCTATAATCTTGGTAACAGTGAAATAAAGCAAATAATTGAGGGTTTCTAGCTCCTAATTTGATTCTCACTTTACTATTTTGCTAAAATTTTTGTTATACATCTATGCATCTAATTTATACTGGTCATATTCAGTAGCAGAGATGCCTTTTAGTTTCAAAGGATAAGCTCATATTCTGAAGATGGCTTTTTGCACTGAATTTAGAATCTCATTCTTTTACAGTTTGCCTTTCTTTAGCAACCCTATTTGCACAAGTTTTCTCAAACTTTGTCATCCCTATCCATTCAACTGGATCACCACCCTTTTACAGGAAAGATTTGGGGTCTAAAGTGTGGCAGACATAAGCATCGCACTTAATTTTGCTTGATGGACCTGATATTTTTTGGTAGTATGTAATCTTGCCAATTTGATTTTAAACATCATAGTAATTCTTTTGGTCTTGGCTCGTAACATCACCTCTTGGGAAGCCTTCTCTAAGCCACTAGCAAGTCAGGTTAGTTCCTCCTGTAGTGTGACTCCCACCACCCAGTATTCCCCCTATATTTGCACTTGCTTGTTAAAGTGACTCTCTTGTTCACTAAAAATATAATGGCAGGAAGTATGTCTTTCTTGCCATTTTATTATTCCTCATTTGTAGCAAAGTACCTGGCACATGATAGATTTCATAGAAATGTTTTCTAGATGAGTACAAGCAGCCCATGAACTGTCCTTTGAGAAATAACACCTTTGGAGAGCCTTCCCACTAAAGCAACAGACCTGCCTAGTAAATGACAATCATTCCAGGTTCTTGAAAGGAGGGAGTTGGACTTTTATCTAACCAATGATTCTCAAATTTACACAGATCAACCATCTAAGAAATTCTGAAATCCTTCGTTAAATCGCCTCCAAATTTGGAGGAAGAAAACAAACCCAAGGAGGGAAGAACTTGGGGTAGAGGATTGGGGTTCAGGTAGGGAACTTGTAGGAAGTGAAATTAAAGTGTAGTACACATTGAAATCATTTCAAAGCAGATTGGTGTACCTGAAAACAAGCTAGATTTAACAATAGATGTTTATTTAAAAAAAAAAACAATAGATGTTTATAAAGACTTATGTGACCACCAAATTTTACTCCTTTGCTAAATTACAAATGTAGCACTCAGGTTAAGAACGGAGGCTATGGAGTCATAAATATCTAGGTTTAAATTCAGCTCTACCACCTATCAAGTCCAGGATTTGGGTAAATTACCAACCAACCTGAGCCTGTTTCCTGAAAGATGAAAACAATGATGTTACCCAACCCCAAAGAATTGTTTTGAGGGTTAAACTCATTATTGCATGTTGTGTTTCGCCTACTGTCTGGATATAAAGAAATGGTCACTACATGATAGTTATTATGAATGTGTTTATTAGTCCTCATTATTGGGATGTAGCTCTGAAAGCTACATGGAATTTGTCTCATCTAGAACTGTTTCCCCAGTTCCTAGAACAGGGGATGTGTTGAATTTTGGGAGAGGGTTGTTTTTTTTTTTTTTTTCAGGAGAGGAGCTGGGGTTACAAGTGAAGATCTGTGAATCCTAGGATGACTAAATCAACATTATACTTGAATCATTCATTCATTTAGTCTGTTTGCTAGGCACTGATCAAAAGCCAACCTTCTGTTCTATGTGGTATGACAAATGGACCAAAGACAGGTTTAGTTCCAACAAGGAAAGAGTACAAGTTTGAAGAGCCTGTAAGTTTTTCACCTCAATGTACCATATATAGTTTAGAAAATCAATTAAAGACTTCGATTTTTCTGTATACATTTTTACTGATTAGAAACAATCAACTATGCAGTCATAATTGCAGTTACTGGGGTCTGAAAAAGCCAGTCAATAAAAATAAAATCCATACTGAACTGTCGTAAGTAGAATGTTTATCTTATTTTATTCACTGAAGTTTTTGAGAGTTCCAAACTATATGGTATGTGACCAGTGGGACACATGTACAAGACCTCAAGTCCAATTTTGGGACGAGTGTAGCTAGCCAAAGTGTAAAGCAAAGCTAATTATGTTTCGTTTACTTGGAACCCACACCAATGTCACTTGTCCCATCAGCACTATGCCAACAGTGAGTGAGCCCATGATGACATGATTAGCAGAACAAGGGGTAACAACTAAAGAACCAAAAGGTTATAGTAGAAACAGACGCCTTGAAAGGCTCTATGACTTGCCTTAGGTCACAGAACAAGTTAGTCACAGAGCACAGACGTCAGTTCTCCAGATTTTCAGTATTGCATGTGGTCATAAAAGCTCTTGCATAAATATTTGAACATAGAAACCATTGTTTTTAGCTCATTGATTACATATCACAAAGTGGGTTTTAACCTAATAAAACAAATTATTTAAATAATGTGTGCCCTATATATGAGGATTTATCTGTTTTAATGTCAACTGAACTCTATTGAATTATTTTTATATGTAAAGAATAGTAATAGTAAACATTTAAGTGTTTATTGTATATCAGGCACTGTTCTAATCACTGAATATGTTAACTCATTTAATCCTCACAACCACCCCAGGAGTAGATGTCATCATCCTACTAGAGAAGAAACTGAAGCACAGACAGATCACACAGTAAGCAGTGTGCCAAGACTCAGTTCTTGGAGTCCAGTGTCTGAGGCTCTGCTCTAAGTTAAGTCTACTCTAACAGAATGGATATTAAGCATATGTATTAAAACTTAAAAGTTAATGTAAGTCATGTTGATTGCTAAGCCACAGAAATGTTAAATTATTACTATTTTCTGTATTTCCCTTCATCCCATTATCTCTAACCAGTATTTTTGAAAAACCAGCACAAAACTAAGTTCTCTATTAGAACATGTCTGTTTTGTCTTTAAATATTCAGTAAGCATTACATAACCCAATTATGTAAAATGTCTAAAGGAATTTTACTTATTCTTTTCTAATTGAGTCCATTTCATTTACATTGAGACCACAGTAAAGGGGAGCACATTCCTGTTGCTCTATGATGTCCCACTAAAGGAAGTTTAAAAAAGACCTTTATTACATTAAGAATTCCTTTATAAAACTAAACTATATTTTCATGCATTATATTATTAAAGTATAATTCCAGAAAACTCAAGAATAAAAGTTATTTTAAAAAGCTAATGTGGAGAAGTCGAGGGGAAAATCAGTATGTATTAACTTATAGTTTTTATTAATATAAAAGAAAACTTCAAATACTGTACAGTGAGGTGTGCTGTAGAACACTATATAGTTATAATACACTATTACCAATTATTTATTACTCAAATGTAATATATACAGCAACGACAAAATCAGAAAATAATGGGTAACAGCCAGTGCCTTAGGGATGATAGAACATTTATACTATTTAATTGAGCAGTTAAAGCACTTGCTATATAATTTTTCTAAATATTTACATTACCACTTATTTTTACATTTTCTAAAGAGTATTTCCCTCCAAAAAAGTAGACTCTCCAGCTCTTGGCACTAATTCTTAAAGTCCAATAAACCTGAAAATATTGATAACCTTCTCAGTCTTTTATCGCCCCACCATAGGCATAAAGGCTCAGGAAGGGACTTGTGCATTCTAAAGAAAAGTATGCAATACCTTCAAATTTTAATACTAAGTAATTGATACTCACAAGCAGATAACATCAACTAAAACTTTTTTTTTTACTAGTTTTCCTTTTCTTTTACAAGAGAATAATCATTGTATTAATATTATACTACAAAAGCATGTAGACTCCATAATTTAAAAAATTAAATGTCAGATATACAAGTAATGGCATTTTCTCCAATAATTCACAATTTTTACAATTTCTGCTATTTTGGAACAAATGTTAAAATTCCCACGATTTAATTATCATTAAATATGAATTGAAACACTTAGCATCTCGAAGAATTATTAAGAATGGCAGAACTTACAGTTAACTATATATCTTACAGTAACTCCTCTTTGTTATTTAAGTAAACATTCTACTATGGTATGTTTTCAAGTGAATAGTTCTGGTTTGAAAATTAATTTCTTATATTAATTATGAAGAGCTTTGAGGATGTACAATTTTGTTAAATTATATAATAACCTTGAACTGTAGGATATATCTACCCAACTTACATAGAGTATGTATCTCACTACTGCTGTGATAAAAGATCATTTAAAATTCATACTGAGCGGAGTTTAATTCAATTTTGCAAAGGCTTTTATGAAAATCTTAATATGGAAACCTTGTTTTGGGAACCATGAAACTCTCAAAATCTACTCTGCAATATTTTAAGCATGAGCCAATTGAAATTCCTGTTGAAAAATAAAAACAAAACTGTATTGATATTCTAAAATAAACATAGTATGATATTGTGACTATATTGGCCAAAGCATAATTAATGACAGAAGTTATGAGTTTACCTCACACCTAAAGATTAGTTATTAGGGAGTTCTAAATTTTTAAAGAAATGTTCACTAGCAGCCAGTATTAGTAGGCAACTACATAAAATAATACTGTTATAAATTTTGCATTTAGTAGCTAACATGTGATGTCAGTACAATTCTCAAAAACCTGTCATTAGTAATAGATGAGTTGCTAGCAAGTGATCTTCCCTGAGGTAAGAGACCATATGCAAAAGTCTGCTCAATTTAAATCAAGTTAGATACTTAAAAATAATGGCAATAAGGACCTGTGGCTGGGATTCACAGATGCATTTCAGATCTGTATCTTAATTGCAAGCAGTAGGCTTGATTGTAAAAACCAAACTAAAAATCATCAGAGGATATAAAGGAAATTTCACAGTCAGTAGCATTGGCTAAATTTCTCAGGTCTTTATCCTTACATTTTCCAATAAAATACTTGAAACATAGTGAAAGGGGAAAAAATAGGCCATGGGCTTGCTCTTTAACTAGTTCCTGAGTTAACCATTCCCTTGGAGTTCATTATATTCTAGATCATAACATTTGGCAGTGTCTTGTGTTCTTCAGTTTCAACCAGTTTCTCATTACCAATATTCTAGACATACATCACCTTCAACTCTACCTGGACTTTGGGTCATCAATTCAAACTTGGTATGATTACCTATAAAATGGATTACTGAAGAAAAAAATTTAGAATTTTATTTCAAGTTTCAGTGAAACATCACAAATAGAATTATAAGACTGAGCTATAGTTATGTTACATCTAGGGCTAAAAAAATATTTTAACTGATTTATGATCGCTAGCTTGAACTCAAAGTTGTGGTAATCACAAATGGCAGTAGTACAAAATAAGAATTCTATAGTCATGTATTTGCTTATGATAACCATATGGAAGGACAAAGGATGAAAATTAAGAACTTAAACTGTTTCTAAAAATTCTTTGTGAAGATGATACCTGGCCCACTTTTCAAAAACTATTATTACCCCAACCAAATTTCAGCAAATTTAAAATAATTTCATGAAATCTGACCATTCTCAAAATCAAGCCTTTTATTCTGTATCAAGGGAGAACCCAAACTATTATTATAATATTCATACCTAACCGGCTTCTAAATAGCATTGCTGTGGCAAGAGAAATTAATAGTGTTATCAGAGATTAAAGCCCGTCTCCTAATGTTCACAAGTGCACTCTACTTTGACTAAAGGCAAGTATTTAATAGGAAGATAAAATTTATTTGGTATATTTACTATATGCTATGAGAGTATATTTGTCAGTTATTAACGAAACATGCCAAGCCACAGGTGAAGAAAATATTTGTTAAAGAAAAGGTAATTATATAATTTACCTGGAAGCAGTGCATTTGCTTGTTAAACAGTATTCCTGTATTTGAATTAGTAAGAAAAAGCCAGTTTCAGTGGCTGAAAAAGCCAAAAATAATTATAGTGGTTAGTGGTATTTGTAATTTTTAGTTAAATACACAGAAGCCACCTACACTAACTAAATGAGAAATATTATTTGGTAGCTGCAGTTCTTTATGCAAAACTAGTGCACAATACAAAAGTCCTAAGTTTTCCTGCTCTTTAGATATTAAGATAATTGAAAGTAAATTTAGAAGAATTGAGATAAAATATGGTTTAAAATGTGATAATGTGATAAAACTAACCCAAATATATATCTTGCTCAGATATCACCTGCAAAATGTCTAAATTCTCCATTCTTTCCTTATTCAAATAGAGTAGTTCATTTAGTAAGTGGATTAAGTCAGAGATACTTTCATAGAAAGAAATCCAAAACCTCCCTCCTTTGGAAACACAAGTCAAAGTACTGTCTATATTCGTTATGAATCAACAGATTAAAATTTTGAAACACTTGATAATATACTTTCTGAAGTACATTTTCTTAGACTGCAAACACAGTTCTGCATCTGTTACATGTGCAAACAGAGACAGCCAGGCTTTGAATGCTCTAGATAAGAGATTGTATTAACATACATTTTGTCTTTCATCCATTCAACTTAATTTCAGTGAACAAAGGAAAAAGATGGATTGAAATGTACATTTCAGAATACAGATTTGCAGAACAGGATAAAATAGTGCAATACCAATCTCAGGATAAACATTCTTTGTCTTTAAGATAATAAGCATGAAAGCTGCTTTTTGAGGAAACTGGCACTAAAGATTTGATGAATACACTATTTAAGCAAATGCCCAGTTGATTAGGGTCTGATGCAGTAAAATTTGCATCCAAATCCAAGTGAAGCCAACAGATAAAGAAAGTCTTATGGATGCTAAGGAAAAAGGAAACATTTTTGGTTCAAAGGGGCTCAAAGACACTTAGCATATACAAGCTTAAATACCATTGATCAAAATCGTAGAACAATGTAACTCATTCATAAAGATAAATTCTTATATATAAATTCTCTGTGAATCTGACAGACTCTGAAAATTAGAGATTAACTACTGCTACCATTATTTTTATATTTTCTACCACACTTTGCAATCAACTTTTCTGCAAGATTAAAGAAAAAAAATTCAGTGGTACTTGACCAGGCCAGGATTAAAAAAATAATGGTAACATATTATTAACAACAGAGCACACAATTGGCTGTGTTGGCTCAGACAGCAACATTACTGAATCACATTGACTTTATCATTCTAGAATAGATATTTTCCCCCAGCCTTGCTCAAATCAGCAAAATGTTATTACACTCTATTCTCAAGATATTTTCACCAAGAATACATATCTCTATGAATGTGTTTACGTTCACGGAAATGTCAGGATCCCAGTATCTAATAAATCCTTCTATGAATTTTAAGATACAATTTAGTTCTGATAACCTTCAAATTTACATAAATCTTTTGACACTCTAATAAATATGTGGAATGGTTACCTTGATGACATCAATATTAGCAAAATCTCATCCCCCCCCCCCCAGTTCTAGCCTTTTCAGAAAATCAAACATTAGCAAGAGAATTTTCATGTTTGAAACATTAAGACTTTCATGGAATTAAAATTACAAAAAACTTCCAATGAACCACATATATGGAAGAAACTCATCTCAGCAGATCTAATAACTAATTTATAGGAATTCAGAGCCAGCCTGGGCAGCAGTATATTAAAAGCTATTGCCAATCACACACTTGCTGTCATGCACTGAATAACAAGATATAATCTTTGAATTATATACGTACAAGATTTTTTATGACTAATCAAGTTATGTGGCCCAGCCAACAAATGTTACATATTCACAATAAACATTCTGCCTTTATTAGCCTCTAATTAAATCAAGAGTGATCCATTGGCTCAGTTGTGTTTGTCATCTCAGCATCTTGACTATCCATCTCTTCAGGCTCCTCCACTGAATTTCCCTTTTGTGCTTTTGACCTTGTGGCAAATGTTGCTCCCAGTGCCTCTGCCACACAGCTATCAGTTGTTTCTGTATTCAAATTTTCAGTGCCACCAGTTAAAGAAAAAGATTCAGGTAAGCCAGTCTGAAGACTCCCGGACTTCACAGAAGAACTCACAACTTCTACTTTCCTTTGAGGAAGATCAGACGGTGACTGCTCTGTACTTTGATCCCGCAAATGCTTGTCCATCGAAGCCTGGATAGAAGAAACCATTTCCTGCAATTTTTTTCGCTGGGCCTCAACCAAATCAGGATCAAGCTGCCTGCTGTCTCTCATTGTAACTACTCCAGGAGCTATTCGAATAAGCTCACTATTACTAGGAGCAGTTGTGAATACAGAAGGCTCTATTTTAATGGAACTATTACTAAAGTCTGTCCCTGTGTTATGCTTCCTTACAACTGGGGCTTCCCTAGCTCTTGAATCAAGGTGTGGGTTACTAGATGCAGTTCCTAGAGAATGCCCTTTTCCCTGAAAGGCAGTTACATTATGAAGCTGCTCAGATTTCTTTTTCACTACTCCACCACTACCTAGTTTTAATAGCCCATGTGAGGGACTTGATTCTCTGCTTCTTGTAGTAGCCTCTGCTCGAACCTGACTTACAGCCTCTTTAACTAAATCTTCAACATCAGGACCGATGGGGAAATGTCCTGCAGCATCCACACACAATTCCAGTCTATCTTCAGAAGCATTATAGACAAAGGTTTTGCCAGGCAGATGTGGAAAAGTACAATGCTTGCCATCAGCCATACCTAAGAAGGGGAAAAAAAGTATTTAATATATTAAAATCTTACTTAAAAAGTATAAAGACAATTATAGTTGAAATAGTGAATTTTCAACAATATCCAGATCACAGTTCTGAAAACAAAACTAATTAACAAAAATAATTTATGATATTTATTAATAGAATTTAATACTATTTAAAAAATATCACGACAGACCTTACTGAAGTTCCCCAGGAAATTTTTTTTTTCTTTTTACAAATATCATTAACCTTTTACAAAGTTAGGGAAAGGGCTTCAAACAAACAGCTAAGCTATGAGAAAACACTAGCAACAGTGTTAGAAAAACAACTGCTTGCAGTAAAGC